>NW_027142356.1:38446491-38466284 GCF_026170545.1 Melanerpes formicivorus
TCCTCCAGCCTTCAGCAAGACATCTCCTTCAGCAAGGAGAGATCACAGAATCACAGAATGTCAGGGGCTGGAAGGGACCTCCAGAGATCACCCAGTCCAACCCCCTGCCAGAGCAGGAGCACCCAGGGCAGGGCACACAGAACACATCCAGGTGGGGTTTGAATATCTCCAGAGAGGGAGACTCCACAACCCCCTGGGCAGCCTGCTCCAGGGCTCTGTCACCTCACAGGGAGAAGATTCTTCCTTCTGTTTCCATGGCACTTCCTCTGCCTCAGCTTCCACCACTGCCCCTTGTGCTGGCATTGGGCATCCCCCAGCAGAGCCTGGCTCCAGCCTCTGGGCACTGCCCCTGCACAGCTTTATCACCAGCAATGAGGTCACCCTCAGGCTCCTCTTCTCCATCTCCAGAGCCCTCAGCTCCCTCAGGCTCTCCTCCTGAGGAAGATCTTCCACTGCCTGCAGCATCTTTGTGGCTCTGTGCTGGGCCCTTTCAAGCAGTTCCCTGAGGTCCTTCTTGACCTGAGGGGCTCAGAACTGGACACAATATTCCAGATGTGGCCTCGGCAAGGCAGAGTAGAGAGTGAGGAGAACCTCTCTCGACCTACTAACCACAGCCCTTCTAATCCACCCCAGGATACCATTGGCCTTCCTGGCCACCAGAGCACATTGCTGGGCTTCAAGGGCTTTGCCACTTCACCAGCTGTGCCAGGTTACATCCATTCCTGGAGGGGCTGAAAAGAACCTAGCTCCAAGTGGACAAAGAAACCTGACCCAGGTGGGCAGAGAGACTTGGTTCCCTGGGTCAAGGTCAATTCCAATCCCCCTTCCTGGCCAGCAAGCCTATTTAAGGAGAGCCACCTGCCTCCCTCTTTCTCTTGTTCTTGTGCCTTACCTGCCTGCTCCTGCTCCTGCTCCTGCTCCTGCTCCATCCACACTCCCAGGCACTGCCTCTAAGGATAATCCTCATTTGCATCCAGAGAATTCTATGCCAGCTGGGCCTGGTTTTGTATATTTTTCTATTTACCCTTTTTTTCTCCTTCCACCTTTGTAACTTCCCCTTTTGCTCACCTGCCAGATATATTTTGTTAAGCTTGCCTTTTTTAACTTCCAAATGGCCTCCAGACCATTTCTGTAGTGATTTTTACCTCTCTTTTCTCCAGCCTAATTTGCTTTTACCCTACCAGGAAAAAGGGAGAGAGGAAGGCAAATCTAAATCTGTTCCATTTGGGCTTTTGGACTCTGGGAAAGCTTAAACCACAACACCAATCTGCTTGCTCCATGGGTGGATGTGGCTTTGTCCAGAGCTTTTTCAGGGCATTAGAGATTACCCTGCTGTAATTTTCTTTACTTTTACTTCAATCAGGGCTGTTCATTTCTTTTGCACTGACCATCTGCCCAGCTGGGAAGTAGGAGCCTCCAGCACAGCCAGGATGGGGAGAGCCATCTTAGAATCATAGAATTGTCAGGGTTGGAAGGGACCTCAAGGCTCAGCCAGTTCCTTCCCCTCTGCCATGGGCAGGGACACCTCACACTACAGCAGGTTGCTCACAGCCACCTCCAGCCTGGCTGCAAACACCTCCAGGCATGAGGCTTCCACCACCTCCCTGGGCAACCTGTGCCAGGCTCTCACCACCCTCATGGGGAACAACTTCTTCCTCACATCCAATCTCAATCTCCCCATTTCTAGTTTTGTTCCATCCCCCCCAGTCCTATCCCTCCCTGACACCCTCAAAAGTCCCTCCCCAGCTTTCTTGGAGCCCCCTGCAGATCCTGGAAGGCCACAATTAGGTCTCCTCAGAGCCTTCTCTTCTCCAGCCTGCACAACCCCAACTCCCTCAGTCTGTCCTCATAGCAGAGCAGCTCCAGCCCTCTGCTCATCCTCGTGGCCCTTCTCTGGACACCTTCCAGCCCCTCCAGATCCTTCCTGGCACAGAGGCTCCAGAATTGGACACAGAGCTCCAGGTGAGGTCTCACCACAGCAGAGTAGAGGGGGAGGAAGCAACCTTAAAGATGGTTTAGTTCCAAGCCCCCTGCCGTGGGCAGGTCGTTGTGGGCTTTCTGCTTTCACTTCACATTTGCACCTTTTTGTTTACTGGTTTGTTTGGGGTTGTTTTTTTTAGCCAAATTTGGTCTTGAACAGGTGGATCCAGTCTGTGCATCACCTTGTTCCTGTCTACCTGGGGGGTAGCTGTATATTTGAAGACTGTTTTCCTTTCCAGGAAATGGGAAGCTGTGGAATGCAAAATAGCTTTTGAGTAAAAATAATCCTGCCTTAGAAACCTCGAGTGATTTAGTGTGTGTGAAAGAACAAACAAGGCAGATGCATCAGAGAGACTCACTTGGAAACAGTGCTTGATGGATAACTGGAGGGAGGGGACAGGCTCTGCTCACTTGCTCCCTGGGACAGGACAAGGAGCAATGGGTGTAAGCTGCTGCACAGGAGGTTCTACCTCAACACAACGGAGAACTCCTTTACTGTGAGGGTCACAGAGCCCTGGAGCAGCTTGCCCAGAGAGGTTGTAGAGTCTCCTTCTCTGGAGACTTTCAAGCCCTGCATGGATGTGACCCCTGTGCTCAGCACTGGTTAGGCCACACCTTGAGTCCTGTATCCAGTTCTGGGCTCCTCAGTTTAGGAAAGATGTTGAGAAGCTGGAAGGTGTCCAGAGAAGGGCAACAAAGCTGGGGAGGGGTCTGGAGCGCAGCCCTGTGAGGAGAGGCTGAGGGAGCTGGGGTAGCTCAGCCTGGAGAAGAAAAGGCTAAGAGGAGACCTTCTTGCTCTTTACAACTCCCGGAAGGGAGGTTGTAGCCAGGTGGGGGTTGGTCTCTTCTCCCAGGTACCCAGCACCAGAACAAGAGGACACAGTCTCAAGCTGTGCCAGGGGAGGTGTAGACTGGATGTGAGGAACAAATGCTTCACAGAAAGAGTGATTGGCCTTTGGAATGTGCTGCCCAGGGAGGTGGTGGAGTCACCATCCCTGGAGGTGTTTAGGAAGAGACTGGATGGGGTGCTTGGTGCCATGGGTTAGTTGATTAGGTGGTGTTGGGTGATAGGTTGGACTTGATGATCTCAAAGGTCTCTTCCAACCTGGTCTGGTCTGGTCTGGTCTGGTCTATTCTATTCTATTCTATTCTATTCTTGCTGGATTCTATGGTCCTGCTCTGGCAGGGGGGTTGGACTGGATGCTCTTTGGAAGTCCCTTCCAACACCCAACATCCTGTCAATCAGTGTGCAAGCTATTTATTCCTTTAAGCTGGAATTAGTTCCTCACAGCAAACTATGTGCACTGACTCATTCCACCCTCCCCAGTGATCTGTTAGTTTGTGTAGGGACTGCAGGGACAAACCAGGACTTCTCAGGTGCTGAGTTTTGGCCATGTGGAGTAATTAGAGACAGTATATTCAATGAGGGATGTTTTAGCTTGCAGAGGCTCCCCTGGCAGATACAATTACTTTCTAATGCAGTGGGAGGGTGCAATTGTTCTGGCAGAAACCCTCCCCAATAAAGTCCTCAGAGCGACTTTAGGCAAGCACATAGGGACAAGGAAGTCAGCCCAGGTTCTGCAGGGCTGGGACCATCCCTCAAAGCCCTGAGGCCCTGGTTGGCTTGCCAGGGAGATGAGAGAAGGTGTGTGGGGTGCCACAGCTGAAAAGGAATCAGAAAGGAGCTGTGAAGCCACTGACAAGGAAGGGAACTGTACCAAGCATATCTCTGCCATGCAGCTGTGTCAGTTTGGGGGAAGATGTTGACATTTGCTCCATGTCAACAACATACAGCACCCTGCTGTGCCCTTCTTGGGGAGAGAGAATAGCAGGGTAGGGTAAGGGAGAGAGAGTCTCTTATTTTATAAACAATCCCTCTCCAGGTGTTTTTCTTCTTTTCTATGACTGCTTATATAATAAAACTCCAGGAGGGAAAACATAAGGCTGGAGCAGATCACCCTTTCTGCTGACCACAGCACCAAACCAGCACAGCTTCAGCCTGGGCAATAGGAAGAAGTTTTTCCCAGCAAGTGTGGTCAGGGATTGGAATGTGCTGGGCAGGGAGGTGGTGGAGTCCCCAAGCCTGGATGTGTTTCAAGGTGGTTTGGATGTGGTGCTTGGGGCTATGGTTTAGGGGTGACCCTTGCAGAGCGGGGTTCATGACCCTGAGGAGCTTTTCCAACCTGCACATTCCTGTGATTCCTGAGACAGCATTTGGCATCATGATTCTGTCTCTCCTGGGCATCATCTTTATGCTTTGAAGGAGCAGAGAACCCAGTCCCATTCACCTGCTGCTGCCTCGTGGATGCCTCATGGCTCTTTGTTTAATTTGCTTGGCTTTCATATTCCAAAGCAAACACTTCCTTCCTGACAGGGCTTGGTTCTGGGCCTGTGCTGGAAGAGGATTGCTGCTGGCTGCTACTTTCTCTTCTGTTGACAAGGATCCCAACCCAGCAATTCAGCTGCATCAATGGATGACTGAGAGGGCAGTGCACAGGTAAAGGATTTTGATTCCTTGTAGGTGTTCACAGAATCAGCTGCACCAAGGTATTGCTAAGAGGGCAGTGAAAGGAATAGAATAGAATTAACCAGGTTGGAAGAGACCTTTCAGATCATTGAGTCCAACTTATCATCCAGCTCTGTCTAATCAACTAAACCATGGCACCAAGCACCCCATCCAGTCTCTTCCTAAACACCTCCAGTGATGGTGACTCCACCACCTCCCTGGGCAGCACATCCCAATGGCCAATCTCTCTTGCTGGGAAGAACTTATTCCTCACCTCCAGCCTAAACCTCCCCTGGCACAGCTTCAGACTGTGTTCTCTTGTTCTGGTTGCCTGGGAGAAGAGACCAACCCCCACCTGGCTACAACCTCCCTTCAGGTAGTTGTAGAGAGCATTAAAGTCTGCCCTGAGCCTCCTCTTCTCCAGGCTAAGCAACCCCAGCTCCCTCAGCCTCTCCTCCCAGGGCTGTGCTCCAGTGCACAGGTAAAGGATTATTTTTCCTTCCAGGTAATCACAGACTCAGCTGCCCCAATGTGTGACTGAGAGGGCAGTGCACAGGTAAAGGATTTTGTTTCCTCCTCCTAGGTGTTAATCACCGACTCAGCTGCACCAACATACTACTAAGAGGGCAGTGCACAGGTAAAGGATTTTTCTTCCTGCTAGGTGTTCAGCTTTGCTTCCTGGTACAGAAGTCTCTACACCTAATGTGTGTGTATGAAAAGTGCTGCTGTGGAAGATTCCATTTATTGAAAGCATTGATTTGTGTCTCGCTGCTGCTGCTGCTGCTGCTGCAGTCTCCCCCATTGTGTTCATGCAAATCAAATCCCTTCCCTTCGGGGAACAAGAGCTTTTGTACCCATGCAGGGCCTTCTTGTTACAGCTCCCCTTCCCCAGAGGCATAGATTTGCCTTAGGAATTCAACTGCCAGCCTCTTGGAGTTCATTGAATGTTTGTTTTATTGAGTTAGGTTATTTTTATTTTATTCACTTTGATTTATTTACTTTAATTTATTTACTTTAATTTTTTAATTTTTTTTTTTTTACTTTTAAAACTTTTAAAACTTTTTTTACTTTAATTTATTTACTTTTATTTACTTTATTTTTTTAACTTTATTTTTTACTTTAATTTTTAATTTTTTTACTTTTTTTAAACGGTTTTTTACTTTAAGTTTTTTACTTTAGTTTTTTTACTTTAGTTTTTTACTTTAATTTTTTTACTTTTATTTACTTTAATTTTTTACTTTTTAATTTTTTTACTTTTTTAACTTTTAAAACTTTTTTTACTTTATTTACTTTAATTAAAATTTTTTTTTTTTAGTTTTTTAACTTTTTTTACTTAACTTTTTTTACTATAATTTTTTACTTAAATTTTTTTACTTAAATTTTAAATTTTTTAAAACTTTTTTAACTTTTAAAACTTTTCTACTTTAATTTATTTACTTTAATTTATTTACTTTTATTTACTTTAATTTATTTACTTTAATTTATTTACTTTAATTTATTTACTTTAATTTATTTACTTTATTTTTTTTACTTTAATTTTTAATTTTTTTTTAGTTTTTTAACTTTTTTTACTTTAATTTTTTACTTTAATTTTTAACTTTAATTTTTTTACTTTATTTTTATTAATTATTTATTTTATCGTTTATTTATTTTATTTTTATTTACTTTTTTATTTCATATTATTTATTTCTTTTTTATTTCCTTTTTACTTTACTTTTTAGTTGAATTTTTATTTCATTCTTTAATTTTATTTAATTTTACTTCACTTTCCTTTATTCTGTTTTAATTTTTTGGGGGGGGCAATGAAGAGTTTCTCCCCCACAGAACTGTTGTTCAGCTGGAGTTTTGTTAACACTCCATCGCCCTGGCTGCTTAATTTCTAGGTGACCTGAAGCTTCACCTCGTGGGGGGCGTTTTTAACCACTGCTGATAGCATTTGGCTGCAGCTGCTCACTTTTGCAGTGCTCTGAGGGCAGCTGTCAGTCCCTGAGCCTGTCTGCATGCTGGGCATTGCAGAAACGACACTCCTTGTAACCCCCAAATTTCAACCCCTTTGTTTTCAGGGGAAAAAAAGTAATATCCTTTGTGCTCTCTAATGACTGCCAGCCTCGGAATTGCTTTCCTTTTGGCTGGCTCCAAAGTTTCCATGACACCAGATTATGGCAGCACAAGAACTGTGCCCTACAGATTCAATTACAGCCCAGAGAAGAGAGGTGAATAAGGCAGAAACAAAAGGTGAATAAAGGCAGCAGCTTGCAGCTATGGAAAGAAAAGTTTCTGTGTTCCAAGAGAATCCAGAATAACACACAGCAGAAGGCTGTGTGCAGTGAGGCTTAGGCAGGCTGGGAGTTGGGCAGGGAGAAATGGAAAGAAATCCAACAAGGGCAAGGGTAGAATCTGGCACCTGGGAAAGAACAACCTCTTGGAGCAGTATAGGTTGGGGACTGAGCTATTGGAGAGCAGTGAAGGGCAAAATGACCTGCGGGGGTCCTGTTGGATGGGCGGTTGACCATGAGCCAGCAATGTGCTCTGGTGGCCAAGAAGGCCAATGGCATCCTGGGGTGGATTAGAAGGGCTGTGTTGAGGAGGTCGAGAGACGTTCTCCTCTCTCTCTACTCTGCCCTGCTGAGGCCATATCTGGAATATTGTGTCCAGTTCTGGAGCCCTCAGGTCAAGAAGGACCTCAGGGAACTGCTTGAAAGGGTCCAGCACAGAGCCACAAAGATGCTGAAGGCAGTGGAAGATCTTCCTTAGGAGGAGAGCCTGAGGGAGCTGAGGGCTCTGTAGCTTGGAGAGGAGGAGCCTGAGGGTGACCTCATTGCTGTTGCTAAAGCTGTGCAGGGTGAGCGCCCAGAGGCTGGAGCCAGGCTCTGCTGGGGGATGCCCAATGCCAGCACAAGGGGCAGTGATGGAAGCTGAGGCAGAGGAAGTTCCATGGAAACAGGAGGAAAAATCTTTTCCCTGTGAGGGTGGCAGAACCCTGGATGGGGGTTGTAGAGTCTCCCTCTCTGGGGATATTCCAGCCCCATCTGGATGTGTTCCTGGGTGATCCCGCTCTGGCAGAGGAGGTTGGACCGGATGATCTCTGGGGGTCCCTTCCAGCCCCTCACATTCTGTGACAACATACTTAGGCAAGCAGGGAGTTTACCTTAAATACCATGAAAGAAATGGTAGAGCAGTTCCCGGGTAATAGGATGAAGCTGCTGTGTTTTCTCTGGTGTGTTTCATTTTCTAGAGAGTTATCATCTTCAGCAGCTGATTAGAGCTGAGATGATAATTTGCATGTCAAGCAAACTGTCTTAATTTCCTTCTCTTGCTTCCCTCTTAGCATGTCGCCGCCTGCTCTGTGTTCTAACAAACTTGTTTGTCAATGAAGAAATCACAGCAAATGCTCAAGTTAATGACAGTGTTAGCTGTTGGCTTGGCACCCTGCTTCACTGGCAGGTCTGCCTGCAGTGAGAGCCAGCCACACACGGACTCAGCACACACACAGGCAGGCTCCAGGAATCCCTGTGATGCTCTGCAGTCTGAGTTTTTCCCTCCTCAGTGTCAAATTAGCTTTGAATTGAGAGTGGTTCTCTGTATCAGCAGCTCTGATGGGGGCTCTGTGCCTGCATGCACTCCTGGGCTGAAATGCACAGAGTCCCCAGTCACTGGAGCTCCAGCTTCAATCAGCTTTGTTCTTTGCAACATCGGACATAATCGGCTGGAAACCCAAAATGCACTGCTCTGGTGGGACCTCACCTGGAGTGCTGCATCCAGCTCTGGAGCCCTCAATATAGGAAGGACATGGACCTGATGGAGAGGGTCCAGAGGAGGGCCATGAAATGATCAGGGGGTTGGAGCTCTGTCCTCTGCTATGGAGGTTGGAGCTGTCCTCTGCTATGAGGACAGACTGAGGGAGGTGGAGGAGTTCAGCCTGGAGAAGTCTCCAGGAAGACTTAGTAGCATCCTGCCAGTATCTGAAGGGGGCTACAAGGAGGATGGAGAGAGCCTCTTTGCAAAGGCCTACAGGGACAGGACATGGGGCAATGGCTTCAAACTAGAGCAGAGCAGATTGAGATTGGATGTGAGGAACAAGTTCTGCACCAGGGGGTTGGTGGAACACTGGAACAGGTTGCCCAGGGAGGCGGTTGTGCCCCCATCCCTGGAGATATTCAAGGTGAGGCTCAGCAGGGCTCTGGGCAACCTGATCTAGTTGGGGATGTCCCTGCTGAGTGCAGAGGGGGGTTGGACTGGATGTCCTCTGGAGGTCCCTTCCAACCCAAATCTTTCTATGATACTAAATCCACTGAGTTTTCTAGCTGGTTAAAAACACAGATGAGAAAAGAGAAGTTTCTTCTTTCTCCCCCTTCCCCAGAAACCAGAGAGCTCTTGAACTGGGAGACAAACAGTGCCTCAGGAGCTCCAGGTGGTAATGCTGATGACTTTGTCACTTTGGTCCAAAAGTCTCCTCTCACAGCAAGCATGAATCCATGAATGCAGGCTGAGCTCCAATCAATAATATCACACTGATAAGGAAATGCCTTTATCAAGAAAAGGTTTAATTACTGGCACAGTGACATTGTTTAAATGAGGTAATTGTGGAAGGGAAAAAAAAAAAGGGAAGAAAGGGGAATTCAAAAGAAGAGGGAGAGGGTTGTGAGGGAAAGCTGTGTTACTGCCTCAGCCAGTGAGTGTAAGCCTGGTAATATCTTCTCATTTCAGGGTTCACTGGAGTTAATAATCTTGAGTGTTCTGCTCATTCCTGGATCTTCATGGTCAAGTAGCAAACATCCAACCACAGCCCTTTGATGTGAAGCACCCTTGTCAAAGCACTCTGTGCACCGATATTAACACCACCTCTCACTCAGGGCTCTGAAATCTCGATCATGATTTCATGCTGGACACCCTGCAACAGCCTTCATCCACCCTGGCTGGAGTGCTTGCAGGCTCTCAGCACAAAGCTGCTGGCTCTGTTGGAGGATGCTGCCTACAGATCAGGTGAAACATTGGTGAATGCTCAGTATTTATCCAGGGCCAGGAGGATGAGCAGAGGGTTGGAGCACCTCTCCTATGAACACAGACTGAAGGAGTTGGGGCTGTTCAGTCTGGAGAAGAGAAGGCTCCCAGGTGAGCTTATTGTGGCCTCCCAGTGTCTGAAGGGGGCTACAAGAAGGCTGGGGAGGGACTGCTCAGGGTATCAGGTAGTGATAGGACTAGGGGGAATGGAATGAAGCTGGAGGTGGGGAGATTCAGGCTGGAGGTGAGGAGGAAGTTCTTCACTGTGAGCTCTGGCCAGCCTGCTGTAGTGTGAGGTGTCCCTGCCCATGGCAGGGGGGTTGGAACTGGCTGAGCCTTGTGGTCCCTTCCAACCCTGACTGCTTCTGTGATTCTAAAATGCCAGTCTGCTGATCTGCTTCTGTGGCAGACTTGATCAAGTGGCAAGGGTGCCAGCACAGCCTTGGGAACATCTCCACCTTCCTATCCTTCCAGCCTTAAACTTCTGGGAGCGGAAGGCAATGGATTTGAGATGTTGTTGCCGTGTGGCACACAGCAGAAAGAGCTCAGTGTAACCACTGGTCTTGTTACACAGGATCTCAGCCTCAGCAGGCATATACTAGAAACCAGCAAGTATTTGATGAATACTTCATAGCAGGGAATAGGAAAAAGCACCTTGAGCAGCTTTTGAGGCCGGGCTTGATCAGACCAAACTCATCTAGGGGGAAAAAAAAGCCAGGCTGTCCTTCCAATGTAGTTCAGCCTACAAATAGAGTTTCAAATCATTGTTGCAGTGGTTGGGTCTCCTCCTTGCTTCCATGAAAATTCCCCAACTGAACCAAACCTCCAGCTCTCCTCTGCAGAGCATCCAGTCCTCCTCAAACCCGAAAGGCACTGGAGGGATTAATTATAGATGAAAAGAAGATGTCTCATCTACAGCAGTAAGTATGGGATGTAAGCAAAAAGAAAAAGGCCATGTGGTTTCTTCCTTTTAAATAGCAAAACCCTGTGCTCCCCAGGGGGATAATAAATATTTCACCTCAAGGACTTTAGGTAAAATTGAAATGCTCTAATTGAAAGTCACTGAGGGACATCTTCAGTGAAAATTCACCTTCCAGGAAGAGTCAGCAGTGGCTTTGCATGGGAGCAAACCAGGGTTTGCTGATTTTCTAATCCCAGTTGATACCTAGAAATGAAAAGAGCTCTCTCCTGCAGCCAGCCACCACTTTTTCTTCAACCTTCCTCTCAGAACCTTGATTTTAGAATCATAGAATGGTTTGGGTTGGAAGGGACATCCAAAGGTCATCCAGATCAAACCCCTCTAGTTGAAGAATATCCTCAACTAGATCAGGTTGCCCAGAGCCCTCTCCAGCTTCACCTTGAATATCTCCAGGGATGGAGCCTCAACCACCTCCCTGGGCAACCTGTTCCAGTGTCCCACCACCCTCATGGTGTAGAACCTGTTCCTCACATCCAATCTCAATCTGCTCTGCTCTAGTTTGAAGCCATTGCCCCATGTCCTGTCCCTGCAGGCCTTTGCAAAGAGTCTCTCTCTATCCTCCTTGTAGCCCCCTTCAGATACTGGCAGGCTGCTATTAGCTCTCCCTGGAGCCTTCTCTTCTCCAGGCTGAACACCCCCAGCTCCCTCAGCCTGTCCTTGTAGCAGAGATTTTCCACACATCTAGGTTGGGGCATGAGTGGACACAGTCCCTCATGCATGTGTGGACACAGTCCCTCATGCATGTGTGGTTTCTAGTGTGCTGTGAAGCTTTTTTTCCCTAAGCATCCTTTCATATTCCAGCATTGGAGTGGTCAGGCACTGGAATGTGCTGCCAGGGAGGTGGTGGAGTCCCCAGGCCTGGCTGTGTTTGAAGGTGGTTTGGATGTGGTGCTTGGGGCTGTGGTTTAGGGGTGAGCCTTGTCAAGTAGGGTTAATGGTTGGGCTTGGTGACCCTGAGGGGCTTTCCCAACCTGAGTGTTGCTGTGACTGTGTGAAATAATGTGGCAACCCCAGTGAATGAACCTGTCAGTGCCTTCCTGGACTCAGCCACTGAGAGCAAAGGCTCTTCCCTTGCCTCCCCTGATCCTTGTGCATTCAGCATTGTTGCTGCATTTCTGTCTTTCCCAGATGGATCGCTAGGAAATGTGTGAAACTGCCTTGGGCCCCAAGAAAGCAGAGGCAGCATGCCAGGAGGTTAACAAAGAAAAGAGAAAAGCCTGTTTCCAACAACTGCAGCTGCAGTGTGCCTTGCTCCACACTGAGCCTCGCTCTCCCACCCTGCCTGCCTGCTCCTCTAGCTAAGGGGGGGCAGGAAAAAGGCAGGTTTCGAGTATCAGCAGTTTGGGGAATTGGAGTGAGAATGCAAACTGCAATCTCCTTCGAGCATGTGCAGAGTCTCTGCTCAGTGCTGAGCAGGGATCTGCTCCCACAGGTGAGATGAGCCGTGGAAATGCTTAGAACTGAGCAGCTTTGATCAGCTCATGGAGAAGTGCAGAGAAGGCCAAAGAGCAGCACAGAAATACCAAAATCAATCAGTGACAGGACTTATTTTTCACTCTTTTTTTCCCTTTTTCCCCCTTTAAACCTAATTTTCCCCATTTTTTTCCTCTTTAAACCTTTTTTCCCCCCACCTTTTTATCCCTTTTTCCCCTTTACACCTGATTTTGCACCATTTTCACTTTTTCCCCCTCTTTAAACCTTATTTTTCACCTTTTTTTCCTCTTTAAACCTTTTTTAACCCTCATTTTTCACATTTTTCCCCCTTTTTAAGCCTTATTTTTCACCTTTTCCCCCTTTTTTAACCCTAATTTTTCACTTTACCCCCACTTTTTTCCTCTTTAAACCTTATATTTCACCTTTTTTCTCTTTAAACCTTTTTTCCTTTTCTCCCTATAAACCTTATTTTTCACTTTCCCCCCCTTTTTCTCCTTTCCCCCTTATTTTCCATCCCCCCTTTTATCCCCTTTAAACCTTATTTTTCACTCTTTTTTGTTTCCTTTTTTGCTCTTTAAACCTTATTTTTCATTTTCCCCCCTTTTTTCCCCTTTAAACCCTAATTTTCACTTCTTATTTCCTTTTTTCCCCCCCTTTAAACCTTATTTTTCACTTTTCCACCCCTTTTTTCCTCTTTAAACCTTATTTTTCATGGTTTTTTTTTTCCCTTTAAACCTTATTTTTCACTTTTTCTCCCCTTTTTTCCCCTCCCCTTTAAACCTTTTTTCCCCACATTTTGTTTTCATTTCTTTTTCCTCCTCAGCATTTGACTTGAGTGATGGGCCCCAAAAGTGTTTGAGAGGAGAAACTGGGAGCAGGAGAGCAGATGAGCCAGCTCAGCATCAAGCTGTAAGGGAAGGATTGGAATCACTCTGTCACCTCAATGCCCAGCAGACCTGAGGCACCTCATG
Source organism: Melanerpes formicivorus (assembly GCF_026170545.1). Classification (NCBI taxonomy): domain Eukaryota; kingdom Metazoa; phylum Chordata; class Aves; order Piciformes; family Picidae; genus Melanerpes; species Melanerpes formicivorus. The sequence continues at coordinate 38,459,363 of NW_027142356.1, forward strand.
AGCCAGAGCAAGCAGCTCACATTTGGCTGTAAATTAGAGGTCTGGGAGGCTGAAAAATTGGCTAATAACAGCCTCTGAGAGGTGTAGCTGTCCCTGGAGAAAAACAGAACTGAGAGGCAGGGAATAAAATAAATCTTCCAAATTGTGGCTAAATAGCAAAATTGCAAATGCTGTTTCAGCTTTTAAGGGATCCTTAAGAAAGCAAAATAGGATCTCAGGCTCACAGGATGTTAGGGGATGGAAGGGACCACCACAGACCATCCAGGAGCATAGAATCCAGCACAGGTCACACAGGAACACATTCACACAGGGCTGGAAAGGCTCCACAGAAGGAGACTCCACAACCTCTCTGGGCAGCCTGCTCCAGGGCTCTGGGACCCTCACAGGGAAGAAGTTCCTCCTCATGTTGAGGTGGAACCTCCTGTGCTGGAGTTTCCATCCATTGCTCCTTGTCCTATCCCAGGGTGCAGCTGAGCAAAGCCTGTCCCCTCCTTCTTGACTCCCAGCCCTCAGCTATTGATAGACATTGATCAGATCCCTCTCAGCCTTCTCCTCTCCAGACTGCACAGCCCCAGGGCTCTCAGCCTCTCCTCCCCAGGCAGTGCTGCAGTCCCTTCAGCATCCTTGCAGCCCTCCCTTGGACTCTCTCCAGCAGATCCCTGTCCCTCCTGAGCTGGGGAGCCCAGAGCTGGATGCAATATTCCAGGTGAGGTCTCCCTAGGGCAGAGTAGAGGGGCAGGAGAATCTCCCTGGCTCTGCTGGCCACACTCCTCTGAATGCAGCCCAGGAACCCATTTGCCCTCCTAAACATTATCTGGGTTAGGGCTGGGAAGAGAGCCCTGGGAAGGCAGCAGGAGGCTGGAGAGTTGATGGCCTGTAGCTGTGCTACTTTAAAAGAACTCACAGGCAATCTACCCCTGAAAAAAAAACCCACACCAAAAATCCATGTCCAGCAGCATCCTCCTGACACCCAGGGTACAGGGGGGGAGCTTTGTAGAGCAGGGTCAATGGTTGGACTTGATGATCCCAGGGGTCTTTTCCAACCTGAACGATTCTGTGATCCTCTCTCTGCTGCCAATCGGAAGGGCACAAATGCAATCTGTGTCAGTGTAAATTATACTGCAGGAAGCCCAGGGCATCATTTGTCTGCTTTACAATATCATCATGCCTGTATTCTCTGCACACTGCAATTCAGGTCATCATTCTGCATCTGGAATGCCAAGGAAGCCAAGGGTACCAAACTGGAAGCAGATGGTGTTCCCTCCACCTAGATGAATATTTACATTTCTAGCCACTTCATCTCAAACAAACACAGCAGGAATGGATGGGGCATCGAGAAAGGACACTAAAAACCCCCAACAAACTGAGAAAGGCAGAGGGGGAAACTGCCCTGCTAAGAAAGCTGGGTGGTAGAGGATGCAAAAAGGAAACCCAGGAAAACAAACTAGCAAATCCTGTTCCCTATTCCAAGGGCAAGAGAGGGAGCCAATGGAAGTGAAAATCAGTAATCAGAAAACTAATTAAATCCCCATGCTTTGTCTTTACACAATGCATAATTAATCTGTGTCACAGATGTTCTGGAGTCAAGAGAGATTAGGTGATTGGAGGCAGAGTATGAACATCTGCAGCCATGTGATCCAGGATGGAAGCCCTCGTGGTGCACCATGGCAGCCAGGTACTCGCTGCTGGAGCTTGGGATCCAACTCCTCTTACTGGCAGGTTAGTTCCTATCTCCTCTGCACTGGGTTGGTGGTTAGCTGGCAGGCAGCTGGCAGGCAGCTGGCACATCAGGGTTCTGCTATGCTATGAGGACAGGCTGAGGGAGTTGGGGTTGTGCAGTCTGAAGAGGAGAAGGCTCCCAGGAGACCTCATTGTGGCCTTCCAGGATCTGAAGGGGGCTCCAAGAAAGCTGGGGAGGGACTTTGGAGGGTGTCAGGGAGGGATAGGACAGCGGGGGGATGGAGCAAAACTAGAAATGGGGAGATTGAGATTGGATGTGAGGAAGAAGTTGTTCCCCATGAGGGTGGTGAGAGCCTGGCACAGGTTGCCCAGGGAGGTGGTGGCAGCCTCATGCCTGGAGGTGTTTGCAGCCAGGCTGGATGTGGCTGTGAGCAACCTGCTGCAGTGTGAGGTGTCCCTGCCCATGGCAGGGGGTTGGAGCTGGCTGAGCCTTGAGGTCCCTTCCAGCCCTGACAGCTCTGTGATTCAGTGATATATGTCGAGAGAAATATTTATTGATACATTTAGAGAGAAATATTTATTGGTATCTGTAAAGACAAATATTTATTTACCTCTCTAGAGACAAATATTGATCTCTTTAAAGACAAATATTGATATATCTAGAGACAAATATTGATCTCTTTAAAGACAAATATTGCTATGAGACAAATATTTATTGATATCTTCAAAGACAAATATTGATATCCTTAAAGACAAGTATTGATATATCTAGAGACAAATATTGATGTCTTTAAAGACAAGTATTGATACATCTAGAGATATCTAAAGACAAATATTTATTGATATCTTTAAAGACAAGTATTGGTACATCTAGAGACAAATATTGATATCTTTAAAGACAAATATTGGCATATCTAGAGACAAATATTGATATTCTTAAAGACAAGTATTGGTATATCTAGAGACAAATATTGATATCCTTAAAAACAAGTATTGATATATCTAGAGAAAAATATTGATATCTTTAAAGACAAATATTGGCATATCTAGAGACAAGTATTGATATCCTTAAAGACAAGTATTGATATCTTTAAAGACAAGTATTGATACATCTAGAGACAAATATTGATATCCTTAAAGACAAGTATTGGTATATCTAGAGACAAGTATTGATATCTTTAAAGACAAGTATTGATATATCTAGAGACAAATATTGATATCTTTAAAGACAAGTATTGATATATCTAGAGACAAATATTGATATCCTTAAAGACAAGTATTGATGTCTTTAAAGACAAGTATTGATACATCTAGAGACAAATATTGATGTCTTTAAAGACAAGTATTGATACATCTAGAGACAAATATTTATTGACTTATTTAAAGACAAACCTTGATATATCTAGAAGCAAATATTGATATCATTAGAGACAAATATTGGTATCTTTAGAGACAAACATTTATTGCTATATAAATATATCAAACACCCATCATGAAAAAAAGTCTCTTCTGGAGGGAAGAAATGAATCTGCTTTATTCCTTCTCATGACCTAAAGCAAAGATTGCATCTTCAAGGCTTTGATTCACAACAAAATGCGAACTATCTCGATATTAATTCTGCATGCATTATGGAGAATTAATCACAGGGATACAGATCTCATCCCTCAGAAGGCTGGCTGCCTTTAAGCAGCTTTCTTTATTTTCCCTTTCCCTTTGAAAACTCTGAACTCTGGATGTGACAAAATCATTCGCCTGGCGTTTAAAAGAATTCCAATGAATGCTAAAGAGAGGAAAAACTTCCCCCACACTAAGTTGTTTTTTAGTGATAAAGAGCCTTTTCAGGCTGGATAATCCTATTTACTGTTCTTAATTGGAGGACTGTGGTGTTTGTCAAAAAGTCTTCAGTTGGTTGGGGAGTGAGCCTGGCTCGTCAGCTCCCGGGGGAAGAAAAGAAGTATTTGTTTTAACTGCTAAGCCTAAATACAAACTGCACAATAAATCTGCCTATCCAAATAGTGACCTAGCTCATGTCATGGCAGGGTTGCTGTATAAGGCTATTGTTGCTAACCAAAACAAGCAAACCCTGTCACAGAGCCCTGGCACCCGCTCCTAGGAGGTGGCAGAGTGAGTGACGTCCAGCCCCCGCCGCCTCCCTCGGCTCCTCCGCCCGAGCCGCAGCCTGCGGGGCGGCTGGAAACCAACCTCAGTTGCCCGGCTCCATCTAGTGCTTGGGAAACAAATCTCTCTTCAAAACCCACCCTACCCGTTCGTATTCAACGCCACTGGGTTTGTATCTTCACAAGGAGAAAGAGTTTTGCAGAGCAGGCAGCAAATGGTGGTGCAGGGATCGGGTGTGAGTGCCCGCATGCAGATGGACGTGGCCAAAATGAGTCCCTCCTGCAGGCTCAGCAACAGAAAGCCACCACTGCACGTCCAGAGAGGTGGTCAGGAGGAGGTGGCCTTGAAGCTCCTCAGAAATGGACCAAGGTGTAGTCTCTAAGAGGAAAATGCTTACAGATTTCTAGACATGATCATAGATCAGGCTGGGTTGGAAGTGACCTCCAAAGGTCATCCAGCCCAACCCCCTCTGCAGCCAGCAGGGACATCCCCAGCTAGATCAGGGTGTCCAGAGCCTTGTTGAGCATCTACCTTGAATATATGCAGGGATGGAGCCTCAACCACCTCCCTGAGCAACTTGTTCCAGTGTTCCACCACCCTCATGGTGCAGAACTTGTTCCTGATGTCCAATCTCAATCTGCTCTGCTCTAGTTTGAAGGCATTGCCCCTTGTCCTTTCACTGCAGGCCTTTGCAAACAGTCTTTGGAAAAGACAGACAGGTTCAGCCCAGTCTTAACATCCTTTCAATTTCCTAAATCAAAGCCAGCCTGTAGAAAGCAGAGCCCAAAGAAATCATGGAATCACTCAGGTTAGAAAAGCCCCTCAGGATCACCAAGCCCAGCCATTAACCCTGCTCTGCAGAGTTCACCCCTAAACCACAGCCCTCAGCACCAGAAATTGCAAGAGTAAAGGTTGCCTTTGAACTCTCCTCAGAACAAAGACCTTTCTCACTCTGCTGGTAGTTTCCCTCTGCTCACTTCCTCTTGCTCTCTTTGACAGCCACGAAGAGAGATGTCAGGAAACGTGCAGCAGCTCAAGTGCCAGTCACATTGCTCTCCTTGGACACATTGCTGCTGCAGTCCTTTAAGAAGGACATCTTTAGCAGTGACATTGACAGGGGACAGAGTGTCTGCTCAGCAAGTTTGCTGATGATACCAAACTGGAAGGCTTAGCTGAGACATCTGAAGTCTGTGCAGAGAAGGATCGACTCGAGACAGTCCAAGGGAGGGCTACAAGGATGTAGGGAGCACTGCCCTATGAGGAGAGGCTGAGAGCCCTGGGGCTGTTCAGGCTGGAGAGGAGAAGGCTGAGAGGGATTTGATCAATGTCTATCAATACCTGAGGGCTGGGGGTCAGGAAGGAAGGGACAGGGACAGGTTCTGCTCAGTTGCACCCTGGGATAGATAAGGGGCAATGGATGAAAACTCCAGCACAGGAGCTTCCATCTCAACAGGAGGAGGAACTTCTTCCCTGTGAGGGTCCCAGAGCCCTGGAGCAGGCTGCCCAGAGAGGTTGTGGAGTCTCCTTCTCTGGAGCCTTTCCAGCCCCATCTGGATGTGTTCCTGTGTGACCTGTGCTGGATTCTCTGCTCCTGCTCTGGCAGGGGGGTTGGACTGGATGATCTCTGGAAGTCCCTTCCAACCCCTAACGTCCTGTGAGCCTGAGTGAACAGCCCAAGGAAGCCCAGGTTGCTCCCTGGGGCACAGGCACCAGGGTGATCCTGGCTATCTCCTTGCTGCCTACAAGAGCCTCCTGCTCTCAGCCCCCAAGAAGTGTCATTGCAGGACCACTAAGGCACAAAGCCTTTGCCACAGCAACACATTGCCCAGGTGTGCTGCAGCACAGTGGATCTGCAGCACTTCCTCCTTTACCCCACACCATTCCCCAATGCCTCCTTCTCTCCAGCCTCCTTTAATCAGCCTGCAGCTAATCCCATCCATGTCCAAACAGACTCAAGGTAAAATAAGCTGCTTAGGTTTACTTGGTGGCCCATTCCTTCTCCTTCTCCCAGCTTCTTTCACACTCTCTCAGCTAAGAGCTAATTCCCTTCATCCTGATGGATGAAACAAAGCACATTTGCAGTTCTTCAGCAGTCCATTTTTCACTCTTGCAGCCTTCCACAGTCACCAGTTTTTTTGCCTCTAAAAAGTGAAAAATCCAAAGGGAAGCCACTTGAAGCCCCACACCTTTGCGCTCCTCGCCTGCTCTCGAGGGTGAAGGCAGCAGACAGTCTTTAAGCCTGCTGAGACAGTAGCATGAGAAGCTTCAGAAGGGATTTTATTTGGCAAAGAATATGGAACAAATTGCAGATAATTGGCAGCTGGAACTTGCATTTAGCTTTAAAAGGGACTTGCCACGAGCTGCAGGGACAGACAGCATCGCTTAGCTTTTCCAGCTACTGCATCTCTCTGCAGAGATAAGCATCACCATACTCCTTTATCTAGCAAGCTCCTGGAGGTATCATGAGACCTCTTGACTCATGATCATTAGCAAAGGCACAAACCCACAGTCACATTTATCTGCAGTAAAACATTTGGCCATCTATGCTATCAAAATAGAGCAGTCAAGAAAAGAACTTTTCTGTCTTGTTTTGTCTTTTTTTTTTTCCTCTTCTTTCTTCTTCTTTCTTTCTTTCTTCTTCTTCTTTCTTTCTTCTTTCTTTCTCTTCTTTCTTTCTTTCCTTCTTCTTTCTTTCTTTCTTCTTCTTTCTTTCTTCTTTCTTTCTTCCTTCTTCTTTCTTTCTTTCTTTCTTCCTTCTTCTTTCTTTCTTCTTTCTTCTTTCTTCTTTCTTTCTTCTTCTTTCTTCTTCTTCTTCTTTCTTTTCTTTCTTTCTTCTTCTTTCTTCTTTCTTTCTTCTTTCTTCTTTCTTTCTTCTTTCTTTCTTTCTTCTTCTTTCTTCTTCTTTCTTTCTTCTTCTTCTTCTTTCTTTCTTCTTCTTCTTTCTTCTTCTTTCTTTCTTCTTCTTTCTTCTCCTTCTTCTTTCTTTTCTTTCTTTCTTTCTTTCTTTCTTCTTCTTTCCTTTCTTCTCTTTCTTCTTCTCTTCTTTCTCTCTTTCTTTCTTCTTCTTTCTTCTTCTTTCTTTCTTCTTCTTCTTTCTTCTTCTTCTTTCTTTTCTTCTTCTCTT
>NW_027142356.1:38466384-38768884 GCF_026170545.1 Melanerpes formicivorus
GATCTTTGAGGTCTCTTCCAAGCTTGGTGACACTGTGAAACAAGGTTGGTGATCAGACAAAGAGAAAGGTGGCTCTGCTCCAACCAGGGGGCAGAGCTTTTCTGCCCTGCCTACAGGGAGCCACCAAAGCCAGGCTTTAATGGTGGAACAGAGAGTCACTGAGCCTGCAGTTATTTAAAGCCTTCTGTCCTGAAGGCAGGAGGGAGATTAAAACAAACAGATTTTTGGCTTGTCAGCTTCTCACCTCCTTTTGAACTCCTCTGCTAAATGGTAAGGCTCTACATTTGCCTTTCTCTGAAGTCTCTTTTCAGTTCCCCCTTTATTTCTTTTGGGGGTTGTTTGTGTGAAAAATCCCACACAGAGCAACAGGGGCAACCACAGCAGACAACAGACACACAAATCACACTCTCTGATGCACAGATAGACACCAAAAAGGTCTTTTTTAAGGTCATTTCTCAGAACAACCTAACTTTCATACAGCAGAGCAAGGTTTCTTGGAAGACACAGTAGGGTCCTAGGCCAGGCAGAGGGACAGAGAGACTTCTCCTGCTCTCCTTTCACCAGGGTAGGAATGAGGCTGAAGGGGCTTCCAAGTCCTTCCCCTGATTTCTGAGCTCCAGCAGCTCTGCTGCAACGACAGGCAGAGGAAAGAGAGAGAGAGAGACAATGTGGTTTGACATTCTCGACAGGGGGCTTGTAAAGAGAGTGTAAAATTATATCACAGAGCAAAGGAATTAAATCTGCACGCCTGTGACCTTGGGATGCTGCTTGTTTCATCCCCAGCACAACTTTCCCAGGCTGTAACTTACCTTGGTAAATGTGTAATTACCATGGCAACCCAAAATGACAAAAGTAATGGAACTGGTTAGGAGCTGAGCATTCCTCTCTCCTCCTCTCCTCTCCGAACCTCTCCTCTCCTCTCCTCTCCTCTCCTCTCCTCTCTCCGAACCTCTCCTCTCCTCTCCGAACCTCTCCTCTCCGAACCTCTCCTCTCCGAACCTCTCCTCTCCTCTCTCTCTCCTCTCCTCTCCTCTCCTCTCTCCGAACCTCTCCTCTCCGAACCTCTCCTCTCCGAACCTCTCCTCTCCTCTCCTCTCCTCTCCTCTCCTCTCTCTCTCTCCTCTCCTCTCCTCTCCTCTCCTCTCCTCTCCTCTCCTCTCCTCTCCTCTCCTCTCCTCTCCTCTCTCTCCTCTCCTCTCCTCTCCTCTCCTCCTCTCCTCTCCTCTCCTCTCCTCTCCTCTCCTCTCTCCTCCTCTCCCTCTCCCTCTCCCTCCCTCTCCCCTCCCTCTCCCCTCCCTCTCCCCTCCCTCTCCCCTCCCTCTCCCCTCCCTCTCCCCTCCCTCTCCCTCCCTCTCCCCTCCCTCTCCCCTCCCTCTCCCCTCCCTCTCCCCTCCCTCTCCCCTCCCTCTCCCCTCCCTCTCCCCTCCAACTTTATGTTAGCTTTCAGCCCAAAGGCATTACTCAGACCTTATCATCACACTCCCTTTCCATCCTGAGGTAATTCATTTACATCCTACCACTTTTCTGCTCGATCTGTGTGAAGATTTCTTAGGCATCAGCCTAAAACTGCCACAAAGGTGCACTGTGGCCAGGAAAACCCCTGGCTGCAGCTGCCTCCGAGTTAATCTGCTGCTCTCTGTTTGCAGTGTTCAAATGTAAATTGAATGGGGGGAAATGCAGGTAGCTAAACAGAAAGCCTTGGGAGGTGCAGGCAGTTGCTGGAGCCATCTAAACGTGTTGGCAGCTTTGACACAGGATTTATGGCAGGATTTGTGCCCTGCTGGAGCAGCAGCTGCAAGCCAGGCTGGCTTCTCAGAGCATCTACAATGACATTAGACAGCTCTTCTTCTTTTTAGGCACCTGAACCTCTCTAGGTGCTCCTTTACTCTGCTGGTGGACAGTGGGCTGAACATGAGCCAGCAGTGTGCCCAAGTGGCCCAGAAGGCCAATGGCATCCTGGCCTGCATCAGGAACAGTGTGGCCAGCAGGAGCAGGGAGATCATTCTGCCCTGTGCTCAGCACTGGTGAGGCCACACCTTGAGTCCTGTGTCCAGTTCTGAGCCACTCATTTTAAGGACATTGAGATACTTGAAGGTGTCCAGAGAAGGGCAACAAAGCTGGGGAGGGGTCTGGAGCACAGCCCTGTGAGGAGAGGCTGAGGGAGCTGGGGTTGCTTAGCCTGGAGAAGAGGAGGCTCAGGGGAGACCTTCTTGCTCTCTCCAACTCCCTGCAGGGAGGATGGGTGATAGGTTGGACTCAGTCTCCAAGGTCTTTTCCAGCCTGGTTAGTTCTCTATTCTGTATCTCCAGCAGAAGGAGGATGATCTGCCACCTTCCTGATGCTTGGAGGAGTTGGAGGGCATGGGGGTGGATTGCTTTTGTACACAGTCCTGGCACACACAGGCTGAGGGAGCTGGGGGGGCTCAGCCTGGAGAAGAGAAGGCTTCAGGGAGACCTAAGAGCAGGCCTGCCAGGACCTGAAGGGAGGTTGTAGCCAGGTGGGGGTTGATCTCTTCTCCCAGGCAACCAACACCGGAACAAGAGGACACAGGCTCAAGCTGTGCCAGGGAGGTTTAGGCTGGAGGTGAGGAAGAAATTCTTCCAGGAAGAGAGATTGGCCATTGGGATGTGCTGCCCAGGGAGGTGGTGGAGTCCCCAAGCCTGGATGTGTTTGAAGGTGGTTTGGAAGTGGTGCTTGGGGCTATGGTTTAGGGGTGACCCCTTGCAGAGATGGGTTGATGGTTGGCCTTGGTGATCCTGAGGGTCTTTTCCAAGCTGAATGTTTCTGTGGTTCTGTGATTAATACACACAAGGATTGAATCCTTTGTGGACCCAGTCCCCAGCTGCCTCAGTTATGAGCCTGTCCTCCCTGCCCATGAACCACTGTCTCCTCCAAGATATGCCTTTTCAATATCTTCAGTGAATGAAATGGGTCCCAGGGGATGTAAAGGAAGAGTTGTAGAAACCAAGCTATAAAGTGTGTGCATGAAGGGTGTGAAATGAAGGCTGTGGAGCTCTTCCTGTTCCCATCTCCTGATTTCTTCCTCAGCTGATTTGTAATGTGGTGTTTGGAAGGGAAAACTGAAAAAGAACATAAAAGCTATTTCCTCTTCCTGCTCAAAGAAATTCCAGACAAACCACAGCAAGAAAAAGTTCATTCCATGATGTGACTCAGCCTTGACTCTTACCAGAGGGACTGGGGTCCCTTCAGAGCCATATCAAACCCTTTATACCCTTTCTGGTGCAACACTAAGGTGAAGGATTTTTGCCTGCCATCTGCACACCTCCTGAGGCAGGAAAAGATTCAATTCCATGTCTAGGAGAGCAGTGTGGTTTCATGGGCAGAGGATGCCTGCCTGGCCCTCTCTCTCCCACTATTCCTGCACGCAGAACCACAGAGCTCCTCTCTGCTGAGCTGCCCTCCTTCCATGAGGCCATCTGAAGCATCCTAACCATCAAGCTCACACTGCTCTGCACTTCCCCGCTGGAGCTAAGACCCAGCTGTACCACTGCTCCACTCTGCTGAGACCACAGCTGGAGCTCTGGGGCCAGCTCTGGAGCCTCTGTGCCAGGAAGGATCTGGAGGTGCTGGAAGGTGTCCAGAGAAGGGCCAGGAGGATGAGCAGAGGGCTGGAGCTGCTCTGCTGTGAGCACAGACTGAGGGAGTTGGGGTTGTGCAGTCTGGAGAGGAGAAGGCTCCAAGAAGACCTAATTGTGGTCTCCCAGGATCTGCAGGGGGCTCCAAGAAAGCTGGGGAGGGACTTTTGAGGGTGTCAGGGAGGGATAGGACTGGGGGCGATGGAGCAAAACTAGAAATGGGGAGATTGAGATTGGCTGTGAGGAAGAAGTTGTTCCCCAGGAGGGTGGTGAGAGCCTGGCACAGGATGCCCAGGGAGGTGGTGGAAGCCTCATCCCTGGAGGTGTTTGCAGCCAGGCTGGATGTGGCTGTGAGCAACCTGCTGTGGTGTGACATATTCTGCACTGTCCCTGCCCCTTATTGCTCCTGATGACATTGCTCTAATGATTTCTGTTGTATGTTTGAGGCAAGGCTTTGCAGCACACGTGGAGGGAAGGCTGCTTGTTGGATTTCTGTTGTCTTCACAACGTGAGGCTGCTGGGCTGGCTGCAGGGCACAGCCTTTGCTCCAGAAGCACACTTCCAGTGGCCAATCTAATATTGAATTAACAAGGGGCTAAATCCATGCAGAGGCTGAAGCTTCCCAGTGCTCACACTTGTAAGGACTGACCAAATCCCAGGCTTTTCCTGAGAGCCAGAGCAAGGATCCAAACTGTTTCCACAGCCCAGCAGACTGGGATGGTAGCCCTGGAGGGATCACAGAATCACAGAATCAGCCAGGTTGGAAGAGACTTCCAAGATCATCAAGTCTAACTGATCACCCAACCCTACCTAATCAATTAAGCCATGGTGCCAAGTGCCTCATCCAGGCTCTTAAACACCTCCGGGGACAGTGACTCTACCACCTCCCTGGGCAGCACACTCCCATGGCCAATCTCTCTTGCTGGGAAAAACTTCTTTTTAAGATTAAGACCAATCCTCCCCTGGCACAGCTTGAGACTGTGTCCTCTTGTTCTGGTGCTGCTTGCCTGGGAGAAGAGACCAACCCCCACCTGGCCACATCCTCCATTCAGGGAGTTGGAGAGAGCAAGAAGGTCTCCCCTGAGCCTCCTCTTCTCCAGGCTAAGCAACCCCAGCTCCCTCAGCCTCTCCTCCCAGGGCTGTGCTCCAGACCCCTCCCCAGCTTTGTTGCCCTTCTCTGGACACCTTCCAGCAGCTCAACATCTTTCTTGAATTGAGGAGCCCAGAACAGGACACAGGACTCAAGATGTGGCTGCACCAGTGCTGAGCACAGGGCAGAATGACCTCTCTGCTCCTGCTGGCCACACTATTGCTGATCCAGGTCTTCCAGACCCTCTGCAAGTGGGGTTTGTCTGTTGTGCCTGGCATCAGCACCCTGGGATGTGGGAGGGCTGGAGGCTTTGCAGGGTGCCAGGGCTGTTTGCCCCAGCTGTGAGTGTGCATCGCTGAGCAGCAGGCAGGCAGGCACCCACCACAGACTGACCCTGGGGAAAGCTCATGCTGCACCTTGCTTTTGAAAAGTGACACTGCTGGAGATGTCTCTCTTTGTGGCTTTTATCAGACTCCCTTTAGGAGCTTCAAGAGCACCTGAGCTCTCTAAAGCTCCTGCAGGGTGGTGTTTGGTGCTTTCCTTTTGCTCTCCCTGCCTCAGTGATTTCTCACCCGGGCATCTATTTATTGCAGGGATTGCTGGGGCCCTCCAGGGCTACTGCCAAGAAGACCTAGGAGCTAAACCACCTCCTGCTGCCTGCTTCAGTGGCACAGCATTTGCAAAACTGACAGTTGCAGCTGCAAGGTTTGGCATGCACATCCCTCAGCCTGCTGGGAAATGCACTTATTGCATCCTCGAGGTTAGGACCCCAGCCAGCTTCCGAGCCAGGGGCTGCACCCTCAGCACAGGCCTGCACATCCCCCCACCAAATTACACTCCTGTGGATGGAAGAGGGTGACAAAGCCTGTTCCAGACACCCTTTGCCTGTGGTTAGTGTGGGGGATATGGATGCATGCCTCTCACCCAAAGCAGGGTGGAGATTATAAGCCTCACTGTCCCAGTAGGGCAGCTAAATCTGTGTCCCTTGCTGTCCTTGCTGCCTGACATCATTTATGTATCTCCTCCCTACCAAGAGAAGGGAGGAGAGGGTCTGCAGAAACTCTCTTTGGGATTCTGCTAGGACAGTTTCTGGGCAACTTCTGGCATTCTGTAGATGGCAACTGGGAAATGTGGCACAAGCTGAATGTGGCTTTGGACATTCAGCAGCAGGCTCCAAACTGGTAGATAAAACACACGGAGATCCAGTGCCAGATATTTACAGACATTGATCAGATCCCTCTCAGCCTTCTCCTCTCCAGCCTGAACAGCCCCAGGGCTCTCAGCCTCTTGCAGCCCTCCCTTGGGCTCTCTCCATCAGATCCTGTCCCTCCTGAGCTGGGGAGCCCAGAGCTGGATGCAGTATTCCAGGTGAGGTCTCAGCAGGGCAGAGCAGAGGGGGAGGAGAAGCTCCCTGGCTCTGCTGGCCACACTCCTCTGCATGCAGCCCAGGACCCCATTGTCCCTCTTGGCCCCCAGGGCACATTGCTGTCCCATGCAGAACTTGCTGCCCAGCAGCACTCCCAGGTCCCTCTCCTTGGGGCTGCTCTCCAGCAGATTCCCTCCCAGCCTGTGCTGCTGCAGTTAATTAGTGGCAACAGATGAGAATTTCTCCTCTTGCTCCAACTCCTCTGGCCTGGATCCTCAAGCCCATTTCCACTTAAACCAAAACTCTGTCCCAGAGCATCCATTTCCCTCCAAAAGGAAGTCACCAAATATAAATATATACATGTATAAGAAATTTGAAGAGCTCATGGCTTTCTTTAGGGCCAGAAGGAACAAAAGAGTGCAGATAGATTGCAGATAGATTTCCAGATCTGATAGGCAGCCCAATCTTGCACTTGTTCCCTTAGACTGCAGAGCTGCAGTATCTCTGTGAGCAGAGGTGAAGGTCTTATGGCTGAATTTGCTGCAGATCAGGCATCCATGTGTCATCATGTGAGGCATTTCCTGAGCATGACAGATACCCTATCAGCCCCCATTTATTGTTCTGGTGACCTAGAAGTGTGACATTTCCTTTTGCTGTGATGCACTCCCTTACATTTATTACAGAAACCAACATTTTTATTTGCAAGTGGATTGTAAAAATACTTGCTTTCCCCCCACTTTTCCCCCCACTCTTTTTCTTTCAGTTTAAGTCATTGATTGCTGCATGTCCAAGGACAAGCACAGGGTCCTGCAGGCACCAGGACAGCTTAGGAACTGCCCTGCTGGAAAGCAGCTCCACAGAGAAAGACCTTGGAGTGCTGGTGGACAGCAATGTGACCTGGTGGGCAAGAGAGCCAATGGGATCCTGGGGTGCAGCAAGAAAAGTGTGGCCAACAGGGCTAGGGAGGTTCTGCTCCCTCTCTGCTCTGCCCTGCTGAGACCACAGCTGCAATCCTGTGTCCAGTTCTGGGCTCCCCAGCTCAAGAGAGACAGAGACCTGCTGGAGAGAGTCCAAGGGAGAGCCAGGAGGATGCTTAGGGGACTTGAGCATCTCCCCTGGGAAGACAGACTGAGAGCCCTGGGGCTGTGCAGTCTGGAGAAGAGAAGGCTGAGAGGGATCTGATCAATGTCAATCAATAGCTGAGGGCTGGGGGGCAAGTGGAGGGGGCCAAGCTCTTCTCAGTTGTGCACAGCAAAAAGCCAAGGAATAATGGAGACAAAGTTGAACATGGAAGGTTTCAGCTCAACATGAGGAGAAACTTCTTGACAGTGAGGGTGGCAGAGCCCTGGAGCAGGCTGCCCAGAGAGGTTGTGGAGTCTCCTGCTCTGGAGCCTTTCCAGCCCCACCTGGATGCATTCCTGTGCAGACTGCCCTGGGTGATGCTGCTCTGGCAGGGGGTTTGGACTGGGTGATCTCTGGAGGTTACTTCTAACCTCTAATGTGCTGTGATGCTGTGACACAGGCACTCAGCAAAATGGCAGTGCAGGGTATTTGTAGTTCTATCTATGGAGTTAAAGGGGAAAAAACAAGAGAGATGGGAGTTGGGGTTGTGCAGTCTGGAGAAGAGAAAGCTCTGAGGAGACCTTCTTGTGGCCTTCCAGTGTCTGAAGGGGGCTACAAGACAGCTGGGGAGGGACTTTTGAGGGTGTCAGGGAGGGATAGGACTGGGGGGGATGGAGCAAAACTAAAAGTGGGTAGATTGAGACTGGATGTTAGGAAGAAGTTGTTCCCCATGAGGGTGGTGAGAGCCTGGCACAGGTTGCCCAGGGAGGTGGTGGCAGCCTCACCCCTGGAGGTGTTTGCAGCCAGGCTGGATGTGGCTGTGAGCAACCTGCTGTAGTGTGAGGTGTCCCTGCCCATGGCAGGGGGCTTGGAACTGGCTGATCCTTGAGGTCCCTCCCAACCCTGCCAATTCTATGATTCTACTAGGAACTGCTCCTGTTTGCTCATCAGCCAGCCGAGCTGCCTGACCTCCGTGCAGCACAGCTCCAGGCCAGGCAATCATTTCCACGCAGACCTGTGCAACACTTTGCCTCCGCGGGAAAACTTCAACCAGATGCTTAAAAGAGCGATTTGCTTTCGCTTAAAGCGCAGCTGCCGCCGAACGTGAGAGCCCTGGGGGAGCCAGCGGCTGCGGCAGGTGCCAGCTATCCCCTTCCCCACCCCGGGGCAGCGTCCGTGCGCCAGGCTTGCTGCGAGCCGGCGCCCCCCGCCCCCGGGTCGCCCTTGCAGTTAATTAGGGAATTGACCACAGCTCAACCTCCTCCCAAGGGTATAAATGGAGCTCTGCTGGAGAGCGGCGCCTCCGCTCAGTGTTTGCCTGCCTGCTCGCCCTCTGCACGCAGAAGCAGCTTGGGAACATCTCCCCCGGTGAGTTTGTACCCCGGGTGCCTGGGAGAAGTTGTTGTTGTCAGTGCGAGGTTGCGGATTTGGGGGTCGTGTCGGCAGCTTTAAACGCCTGCCCCCAGTCGTTCCCCAGCCGCCGTTGGAGCTCCCCGCTCTGTTGTGTCAGCAGATGCAGCTGTGATGAGCTCACAGGGGGTTTTTTGCCTTCAGGACAGTGGCCAGCGTGGCTCACTGACAAGCGATGGAAAGCCCCCGGCGGGACAGCAGCGGTGCAACTCTCCCCTCTTGATGGTGTTGCAATGCAGGGCACAGAACAGGAAGGTGCAGGAACACTTGAATCGTTCAATTCATTTTCTTGCAGTCATGCAGTCACCTTCAGAAATGTGCACAGTGCCATCTTAAACCCAGTTTGCCTCTTTCCCATGAGCTCAGTTGCTGAGGGAGGCTGCTGGAGGACCTTCCTCTGCCAAGGATCAGCTTTCCTCACCTCTTGTAGCACTGCTGCTGGCCCTGTCTGCCTCCGTGGTCTGGAGCAGTGGTACAGTTGAATGTGAATGCTTGGATTGGTCCCATTTGATTTTATTACTTTGGTTCCTAAAGGGAACCAAAAAAATGAGAAACTGATCAGGTGGTTGGAGAAGCTCTGCCACAAGGACAGGCTGAGGGAGCTGGGGGTGTTCAGCCTGGAGAAGAGAAGGCTCCAGGGAGACCTAAGAGCAGCCTGCCAGGACCTGAAGGGGGCTACAGGGAGGATGGAGAGAGACTGTTTGCAGAGGCCTGCAGGGACAGGACCGGGGCAAAGGCTTCAAACTAGAGCAGAGCAGATTGAGATTGGATGTGAGGAACAGGTTCTGCACCATGAGAGTGGTGGAACACTGGGACAGGTTGCCAGGGAGGTGGTTGAGGCTCCATCCCTGGAGATAGTCAAGGTGAAGCTGGACAGGGCTCTGGACAACCTGATCTAGCTGGGGGTGTCCCTGCTGAGTGCAGAGGGGTTGGACTGGGTGAGCTTTGGAGGTCCCTTCCAACCCAGACCATTCTATGAATAAGAAGGAGCTTCAGTGGTGAGCTCTGTTACAAACCTATCCTCACACCTGTGCATCACTGTTCCAAGGCACACATGTGAACCACAGCATCAGGAGGTCCTCTAGGAGATAAGGCCTTGCGAGTTCCTGCTCCAGGTAATTGCATCTGCTACTAGTAGCAGAAGTACCAAGAGCCACACACAGTGTACTTGCTGCTGACTGCTAGACATCAGCTTGTTAGTTGCTCTCTTTCTCTCTCTGCCTCATTTGCCAGCCAGGTGCTGCAACCAGAACACCCAGTCCCCATCCTGGCCTGTGTGGGGCAAAATGGCAAGGGTGCCCTGTGATTCCTCTGTGCTTTCCTCACAGAATCTTGCCCATGAAACCTGAAGACAGACCCTTTGGGCTATAAACTGAGCATTTGATCTCTCATCTGTACATAGAAACCCAGATCTCATTGGAACATGGTTCCCTGTTGCATGGGCCAGTTCCAACCCATGCTTCCATCCTGACCTGAGCCTGCTGAGCAGTAGAATCATAGAATCATCAGGGCTGGAAGGGACCTCAAGGATCAGCCACTTCCAAGCCCCCTGCCATGGGCAGGGACACCTCACACCACAGCAGGTTGCTCACAGCCACATCCAGCCTGGCTGCAAACACCTGCAGAGATGAGGCTGCCACCACCTCCCTGGGCAACCTGTGCCAGGCTCTCACCACCCTCATGGGGAACAACTTCTTCCTAACATCCAATCTCAATCTACCCACTTCTAGTTTTGCTCCATTCCCCCCCAATCCTATCACTCCCTGACACCCTCAGAAGTCCCTCCCCAGCTTTCTTGGAGCCCCCTTCAGATACTGGAAGCCACAAGAAGGTCTCTTTGGAGCCATCTCCTCTCCAGACTGAACAGCCCCAACCTGTGCCAGTGTCTCACCAGCCTCATGGGGAAGAACTTCTTCCTAACTCTGCTCCAGACAGGTCTCTGACCCAAGTGTATCCTTATCTAGGGTTTTCCTGGGCACTTCCCACCTGAGGCAGGGCTGGGGAGCACTGGGGCTGAGTGCTGCTGCTGTAAGACAATGCCAAGGGCTGCCTGAGGTTCTTTGTCTCCTTTCCTGATGCCTCTCCGAAAGCCCCCCAACGGAAGATTGTGATTCTGAGCCTGATGCCTCCTCATTAGCAAATTAGATGCTGTAATCTGCTTCTAAATTAATCTTCTGAGGGGGCATTACTCAGGGTCAGATTAAAATGAGGTGAGGGAAACACTGATTAAAATGGAAGGTGAGCTTCCGCTCCCTGCCTGTGGCAGGAGCAGCACAAAACTCCTGAAAGGGCAGAGGTATTTTTAAACCACTTCCATTTTTTCTGTTCTTTGTGTGTGTGGCATCCTCCAGAATCCTCTCTGGCTTTTGATGCCTCACAGAAACCCTGCTGAGGTCCTGTGCTGATCCCTTTCCCCTCCTCTGCCTTCCAGGCTATGTGTCTGTAGACCAGTTCTGCTCGAGGCCATAGAATCACAGAATGATCAGGGCTGGAAGGGAGCTCAAGGCTCAGCCAGTTCCAGCCCCTCTGCCATGGGCAGGGACACCTCACACTACAGCAGGCTGCTCACAGCCATGCCTGGAAAGGAAAGTGTCTTCACTTTAATGCTGCTGTAGATACTGAGGCTGCAATCATAGAATGCTCTGAGTTGGAAGGGACCTCCAAAGCTCATCCAGTCCAACCCCTCTGCACTCAGCAGGGACATCCCCAGCTAGATCAGGTTGCCCAGAGCCCTGTCCAGCTTCACCTCGAATATCTCCAGGGATAGAGCCTCAGCCATCTCCCTCATGGTACAGAACTTGTTCCTCACATCCAATCTCAATCTGCTCTGCTCAAGTTTGAAGCCTTTGACCCTGGTCCTGTCCCTGCAGGCCTTTGCAAACAGTCTCTCTCCATCCTCCTTGTAGCCCCCTTCAGGTACTAGCAGGCTGCTCTTAGGTCTCCCTGGAGCCTTCTCTTCTCCAGGCTGAACACCCCCAGCTCCCTCAGCCTGTCCTTGTGGCAGAGCTGCTCCAGCCCTGTGATCATTTTTGTGGCCCTCCTCTGGACCTGCTCCATCAGATCCAGGTCCTTCCTTTGTTGAGGACTCCAGAGCTGTGCACAGTACTCCAGTCATCAGCAGAAATCCTTGCTGTGCTCTTCCAGCCCCCCTAGCATCATCATGCCAGTGTCATGGGATTGTGGGCTAGCAAAGGGTGTCAGCTGCACACATTGAAATGCTTGGCCTCAGGTATTTGGAGCAAGGAAGTACTGCAGAGGGAGTGGGGGGAAAAAATAATTCAAGGTACCTGGAGGTGTTTGCAGCCAGGCTGGATGTGGCTGTGAGCAACCTGCTGTGGTGTGAGGTGTCCCTGCCCATGGCAGGGGGGTTGGAACTGGCTGAGCCTTGGGGTCCCTTCCAACCCTGACAGTTCTGTGATTCTGTTGGTTCAGCCTGGCTCTGATTTCTGAGAGGAAAATATCCCAAAGAGGCTGTGAGAGGCCAGCAGCACTGCAACAGGGACCCAGCTTATCCATGGGCATCTCCTGGCTGCTTTTGTGCTCCCTGACCTATGCTGACCTTTATTTACCTTTTGTCATCTCGGCTTAGCTCTGACTGGGGGCAGAGGACTGAGCTGGGGGTGCCAGGCTGGTGCCATGAGGAGGATCTGGAGCTGTGCAGGGGGTGGGGGGCCAATAAAAGGGAAAAAACATTTGCTTTTAGTTTTGACTGAAGTAAATGTCTTAGCCAGTCACTGTGTATCAAAGCTTTGCTGTGGCAGATCAAACTGGCCTGTTAATTAACTGCCACGTTAATTAATTAGCTGCAGACAGGCAGCAGCGTGTTTCTCTCACGCTTTACCAATGGCATTAGCATTTCCAGCCTCTTGTCTCATCCCTGCTGCCTCATTCCATGGCAGAGCATGAAGGGTGTCCCTGACAAATGGTTGCTTTAAATGGTTCTGCCCTCCTCTTCCTCCCTGTTCAATGGCCCCAGGCTCGTCAGCTGCTCCTGAGGGCTGGACCTCAGGGCTCTCCACAGCTACCTGAAGGGAGATTGGAGAGAGGAGGGGGCAGCCTCTGCTCCTTGGTGGCAAGAGACAGGACCAGAGGAAACGCTTCCAAGCTGCACCAGGGGAGGTTCAGGCTAGGCTAGGAGATTCTTCTTCATAGAGAGGGTTCTCAGCCATTGGAATGGTCTGCCCAGGGCAGTGCTGGAGTTGTCCCTGCAGGGGTTTAAGCAGCTTGTGGACCTGGCACTTAGGGACACAGAATCATAGAACATTAGAAGATGGAAGGGACCTCCAGAGGTCATTGAATAGAATTAACCAGGTTGGAAAAGTCCTTAGTCCAACCCCCTGCCAAAGCAGGATCACCCAGGGTAGTCCACACAGGAATGAACCCAGGCTGGTTTTGAAAGTCTCCAGGGAAGGAGGCTCCACAGCCTCCAGAGGGAACCTCCTGAGATCACTGAATAGAATAGAATTAACCAGGTTGGAAAAGTCCTTAGTCCAACCCCCTGCCAAAGCAGGATCACCCAGGGTAGTCCACACAGGAATGCACCCAGGCTGGTTTTGAAAGTCTCCAGGGAAGGAGGCTCCACATCCTCATGTTTGGTGCTGACCCTGTAGTGCTGGGTTGGGGGTTGGACTGGATGAGCTTGGAGGTCTCTTCCAAGCAGCTCCAGCCTGTGATTCTGCTCCATGCCCACAAGGCTCCAGTGCCACCAGAACAGCCTCACTGTGTGTGCTGAAGGAGAGCTCCTCCAAACCCTCCTTTAGCCAAGCTGCTTACTCCAAGGCACTGATTCTCGCCTCAGCACTAAACCCTGAACTCTGGGCTTCTCCTCTTCCCTTCCAGCCACTAGAGCTCATTGTAGTCTTGGTAAGTGGAGGGGATGTTGCCCTCTGGTTGAGCTCCCAGCTGGTTACTGCTTAGTTCAAGCCCTCCTAATCTAACTAGGTGTCTGTGGTGAGCATGCTGACCACAGAGGCTACATACCCAGGACTACTACTTGAAGCATAGAACAAAGCCTGTTTGGTGATTTGCTTATGTGGTTCCTCCCCTCCCCACCCATTCAGGGCTTCTGATGGCAGAGATCTGTGTCTGCTGGGTAACACATTAGGTTTTCTTGCCAGTGAAGCATGATCCATAAATGGCTCCTGCTGACATTTGGCTGGGGCTCAGGAGCTACATCTTGACCAGAGAAAGCTTTGTTATCTGCCAGGGGTTTGGGGGGTTCCTTTGGAGTCTAATGGACAAATTCAGGCAAAGCTGGGGACAGCTGTGAGCAGCACACTAACAAAACCAGGCAGGCACATCAATAACCCAGCTTCAGTCTTCCTATTTGGCACAGCAGCTTCCTAGGAAGTGTAGGAAAGCCAGGTTTGACCTCTGGTTGATTTTTCTGGGCATTATTAGTTAATTCCAAGCCCTAGAGGAGCATGTTGTTGCATTTAAGAAAAGACAGAGAGCTGAAACACTTCTGGCCTGAAAGGAGGTGTGAGAAAGCAGCAGCTGATCAAGATGCAGCATTTCCCCCTTGCAGTCTACTGGAAGTGTTTGTCTCCATTGGGAAGGGCCCAGCAGCTTCTAATGTTTCTGGTGGGGTGGGGGTTTTTGAGTGTGAATTTGAATGATATTCAAAGTTCAGTGTCTCACAAGCACACACGCTATCAGCACAGGCTGGGGGGAGGGGGTGATAGGAAGCAGCCCTGAGGAAAAGGACTTGGGGGTGCTGGTGGATGTGAAGCTGGCCAGGAGCAGGCAGGGTGAGACTGCAGCACAGAAGGCAAATCCCAGCCTGGGCTGCATCCAAAGGTGCAGAGCCAGAGAGGAGATTCTGCCACTCTGCTCTGGTGAGACCTCACCTGCAGTGCTGTGTGCAGGTCTGGAGCCCTCAGTATAGGAAGGACCTGGAATAAACCAAACCAAACCAGGCTGGAAGGGACCTGGACCTGAGGGAGATGATCCAGGGGAGGGTGATGAAAATGATCAGAGGGGTTGAGCAGCTCTGCTGTGAGGCCGGGCTGAGGGAGCTGGGGCTGTTCAGCCTGGAGAAGAGAAGGCTCCAGGGAGGTAGCAACAACTTCATGAGTGTCAGCAGGCTGAACTGGGGAGAATGGGAGAAAGAATTAGGGCATTCAGAGTGCTTCTTGGTTTCAGTGTCCTCCCCCATTCCAGCAGTGCTTTGTGATCCAGTGAGATAAAAATGTGCTGTGCAAAGGTAAATGTGTCTCACTGTTAAGTGTCTGCTAATGTTATTCAGGGAAATAACTCTCCCTGCTCTGAGTTCAGCAGCAATTTGCATAGTCTCAGGTAAGTGAATCAGAAATGTCTTTTAAGGAGGAGGCTAAACCCTAAAGAACTTAAAACTAGAAAGGACATTGAAACTATTCACAGAATCTGTTAGAAACTATCTGTAGAAACTGTTCATAGAGTCACAGAACTGTCAGGGCTGGAAGGGACCTCAAGGCTCAGCCAGTCCCAACCCCCCTGCCATGGGCAGGGACACCTCACACTACAGCAGGTTGCTCACAGCCACATCCAGCCTGGCTGCAAACACCTCCAGGGCTGAGGCTGCCACCACCTCCCTGGGCAACCTGTGCCAGGCTCTCACCACCCTCCTGGGGAACAACTTCTTCCTGACATCCAATCTCAATCTCCCCATTTCTAGTTTTGCTCCATCCCCCCCAGTCCTATCCCTCCCTGACACCCTCAAAAGTCCCTCCTCAGCCTGAGCCTGAGCCTGGCACAGGTTGCCCAGGGAGGTGGTGGAAGCCTCATCCCTGGAGGTGTTTGCAGCCAGGCTGGATGTGGCTGTGAGCAACCTGCTGCAGTGTGAGGTGTCCCTGCCCATGGCAGGGGGGTTGGGACTGGCTGATCCTTCCAGCCCTGACACTTACCTAATTCATTATATTCTATGGATGTGTGAATGTCAGAATGCTGAGGAACAAAAACTATAAATCAGGGATGGTTTGATACTTTTACTTCACTGAAGCTAGGATTTCATCCACAGCTGAAGATTGCTGAACACAGCACAAAGCCTTCATAGACCCTGGGTGCTCCTGCCATGCCATCATTGCTGTACATTGGTTCCTGCAAACTTGGCAAGGGGCAAAATTTCTATGAGAACCAAGAATGGAACTATCTGGCTTCAAACTTAAGAGCAGAGCAGATTTAGATGGGATGTGAGGAACAAGTTCTGCACCAGGAGGGTGGTAGAACACTGGAACAGGTTGCCCAGGGAGGTGGTTGAGGCTCCATCCCTGGAGATATTCAAGGTGAGGCTGAACAGGGCTCTGGGCAGCCTGATCTAGCTGGGGATGTCCCTGCTGAGTGCAGAGGGGGTTGGACTGGGTGATCTTTGGAGGTCCCTTCCAACCCAGACCATTCTGTGAAGTTATTCTTTGCTGGCATTTGAGCAGGAAGCATTTGGGGGCTGGGTGTAGAAGGGTGTCCCTGTCTTAAGGCTCTAACGATGTGTGGCTGCTGGTTTGGGGTTAGCTTTTTCCCCATCACTGACAGAGACCCCTGACTGACAAAGGCATTCCTCTTGTCTGTGTTCTTGGGGAAGGCAAATGCAGGGTTCAGGAGGAAGCTGTTTACTGTCACTTAGTCACAACAACCCCACCTTTAAAGCATCTTCCTTCCTTCCTTCCTTCCTTCCCGCACTGGAAATACATTCCAGGGCATCTGAGGATGAGAACTTGCCTCTTAATTCCCACTCCAAATTATTCATTGTCACTTTCTTCTCATCTGTCCTCGTGCCAAGGTTGCCATCTTACTTAAAGAGTTCTTAATTCCTTAATGACTACCTGGTGATTAGCCACTTAGCAGTTACACCCAGAGCACTCTAACTGTATTCTAGTCGAAGCCACCCACGCGCTCTCATTCTGTTCCTGAGGATGAATATTCCACCTCTCACTTCTTTTTAGTGACCCTTCCTCGCCCTTCTCCCTGCTGGAACTGATAGTTTTGAGTGTGGGCTTGTGCAGTGCAGTGTGGATCGGATCCCAGCAGTCACACTTAGCAGTGTGAGCACACCTCCTGCAGCTGCAAGGGCTGCCGAGCTGGTGCACCCCTCACTCGCGCCTCTCTCTTTCTGGCTGCATCACATCAGTTGACCACATTCATCCTCTGCTTGCCTAAATCCCCAGGGCAGACATGAGATCACAGTACCACAGTACATGAGAGGTTGGAAGGGACCTCCAGACATCATCCAGTCCAACCCCCCTGCCAGAGCAGGAGCACCCAGGGCAGTCCCCACAGGAATGCATCCAGGTGGGGTAGGAAAGGCTTCAGAGAAGGAGACTCCACAACCTCTCTGGGCAGCCTGCTCCAGGGCTCTGTGACCCTCACAGGGAAGGAGTTCCTCCTCATGCTGAGGTGGAACCTCCTGTGCTGGAGTTTCTATGCATTGCCCCTTGTCCTATCCCAGGGTGCAGCTGAGCAGAGCCTGCTCCCTCCCTCTTGACCCCCAGCCCTCAGCTATTGATAGACATTGATCAGATCCCCTCTCAGCCTTCTCCTCTCCAGACTGCACAGCCCCAGGGCTCTCAGCCTCTCCTCATAGGGCATCTCCTGCCCATCATCTACAGGCTAGCTCATTGTGATGTGTTTCCTGACCACATTGCACCAAAGCTTTTCCTCCATCCATCCATCCAACACTCTCTTGTTTTTCCATCCTTCTTGCAGCCCCTTTGGGTCCTGGCAGGCTGCTCTCAGGTCTCCCTGGTGAGGAGGCTGCCTGTACAGCTGTCAATTCTGCTGCCTAAAATGATGTTCCCAAAGGGTGGCCAAGAGGCTCCTTGACTTTGCCACTGGTCCTGTTGTTTGAGAGTGCCTCTGGAACTGCATCTGTTAGATACTTGGTAGCTCAAATATGTTTGAGGAGATTTCCTGTTATCATCCCTCCTTGCTCCTGCTTTTCTGTTAATGTGTTCTTACAACACCAGAAGTTTCTGCTCTTCAAAATAACATCATAAAAAAATGAGGAAACTGTTGTTATAGTCTGGAAGGTGTCCAGCACTGCTTCTAGGAATGTTACTGAGAGTGAGCCCCAGGAGTCTGGTCCAGTCCCAGAGTAAGTCTCTAGATGTAGGGAGGCAAAACCAAGTTGATAACCTGAAGGTAACAGAGGGTGGAGGTGGCAAAATGTCGATGAAGATGATCACACAGGGTGTCAGGGGTGGGAAAGGACCTCCAGAGATCATCCAGTGCAAGCCCCCTGCCAGAGCAGCACCACAGAATCCAGCACAGCTCACACAGAACACATCCAGATGGGGCTGGAAAGGCTCCAGAGCAGGAGACTCCACAACCTCTCTGGGCAGCCTGCACCAGGGCTCTGGGACCCTCACAGGGAAGAAGTTCCTCCTCATGCTGAGCTGGAACCTCCTGTGCTGCAGTTTCCATCCATTGCCCCTTGTCCTGTCCCAGGGTGCAGCTGAGCAGAGGCTGTCCCCTCCCTCCTGACCCCCAGCCCTCAGCTATTGATAGACATTGATCAGATCCCTCTCAGTCTTCTCCTCTCCAGCCTGAACAGCCCCAGGGCTCTCAGCCTCTCCTCCAGGTTCAGTCTCTTCAGCCTGAATCACAGTTAGCAGACCACATCCAGAGTCCAGAGCACAGTCCCAAAGGGATGGCTGCTCTCTGGTTGATGTCATGTCCTATTTCCCCAGCCATTATGAAACCAGTGATGCTGAAATGGAGCTGATAATGTCTTCCACCTGAAGCAATGCCAAGCATGACTTTTAGGGAAGATAATGTACTTGATGGGAAGGCCACTTGGAAAAGAGCTTCTGGGTGGGAAGGGACATCTATGGAGTCTAAAGTACCTTCCAGACCAGAAGTTTTTCCACCAGTGTGGACCTGATGTCATCAGATGTGGATGGCTGCAGTGAAGACATCTCTAGCTGAGGATATTCATTGGAAAAAAACAACTTAGGTGGTGTGGTCTGGTGAGACCCTACCTGGGGGTAATGTGTCCAGTTCTGGAGCCCCTAGTACAGGAGGAATCTGGAGGTGCTGGAAGGTGTCCAGAGAAGGGCCAGGAGGATGAGCAGAGGGCTGGAGCTGCTCTGCTGTGAGGACAGACTGAGAGAGTTAGGGCTGTGCAGGCTGGAGAAGAGAAGGCTCCCAGGAGACCTAATTGTGGCCTTCCAGTATCTGCAGGGGGCTCCAAGAAAGCTGGGGAGGGACTTTTGAGGCTGTCAGGGAGTGATAGGACTGGGGGGGGGGATGGAGCAAAAGTAAAAATGGGGAGATTCAGATTGTATGTTGAGGAAGAAGTTGTTGCCCATGAGGGTGGTGAGAGCCTGGCACAAGGTTGCCCAGGGAGGTGGTGGAAGCCTCACCCCTGGAGGTTTTGAAGGCCAGGCTGGATGGGGCTGCGAGCAACCTGCTGCAGTGTGAGGTGTCCCTGTCCATGACAGGGGGTTGGGACTGGATGATCCTTGAGGTCCCTTCCAGCCCTGACAATTCTATGATTCTAACTGCTTAGGAAGTCATTCATTTAATCCCCCACCAGCAAATCTCTCTACACAATAATTCTGATTAATTCCTCCCCTAAAATCCCTGGGTTTCCCTCTTGACTATCAGGAATTCCTAAACTGCTATCCAGAACCCTCCACAGTCAACAGGAGCATCCTCAACCAGGTCAGGTTGCCCAGAGCCCTGTCCAGCCTCACTGTGAATATCTCCAGGGATGGAGCCTCAACCACCTCCCTGAGCAACCTGTTCCAGTGTTTCCTGTCCCTGCAGGTCTTTGGGAACAGTCTCTTCATCCTTCTTGCAGCCCCCTTCAAGTAGTGGAAGGTCACAATTAGGTCTCCCTGGAGCCTTCTCTTCTCCAGGCTGAACAACTCACTGTGCCCTCCTAGCACTTCTCCCACTGCTCTTTCAGCCCCACAAGGTGAGAACTGCTTTGGGTTTTTTGTGCTGCACATCCTGAGGAGGCAATCCCCAAACTGAGGCTTCACCAATAATCAGCTGACAAAGGCAAACAGAATAGAATTAACCAGGTTGGAAAAGACCTTCCAGATCACCAAGGCCAACCTATCACCCAGCACCATCTGATCAACTCAACCATGGCACCAAGGGCCTCAGCCAGGCTCTTCCTAAACACCTCCAGGGATGGTGACTCCACCACCTCCCTGGGCAGCACATCCCAATGGCCAATCTCTCTTGCTGGGAAGAACTTTCTCCTCACTCCCAGTCTAAACCTCCCCTGGCACAGCTTGAGGCTGTGTCCTCTTGTTCTGGTGCTGATTACCTGGGAGAAGAGACCAACCCCCACCTGGCTACAACCTCCCTGCAGGGAGTTGGAGACAGCAAGAAGGTCTCCCCTGAGCCTCCTCTTCTCCAGGTTAAGCAACCCCAGCTCCCTCAGCCTCTCCTCACAGGGCTGTGCTCCAGACCCCTCCCCAGCCTTGTTGCCCACACCCTGACCCACCAGGAGCCATAAAACCCACAGAATTCCTGTTTGTTATCCTCTCTTTTTTTCCCCCCTCTGCTCTTTGAGGCTTCCACTCCATGCACGGCCCAGAGTTGAGCTTTTATCTGCAGCTATTAGTGCTGGAAACTTTCTTTTTAATGAATGCTGAGATGCTCACAAGAGCTGAGGAAAACATCAAATATCAGGAGCCACGTGGGGGGAAAATCAACAGAACCAAACAAGCATCTTCAGTTGGCAGCAGGGCACATGAAAAGAGACAGCTCTTGCCTTGAAGAGCCCCAGCCCAGACACAAGGCAAGGGCTGGTGGAAAAGTATCACCACCACAATTGTGCAGCTAGGGGAAGATGCAGGGGTGGGGAAAAAAAGCTGGCAGAGATGAAACTGAGCACAAAGCCACCCTGGCTGCTCAGAGCCCAGCTTTACAGGGAGGCCTTTCCCCTGGGTTGTCAGAGGGAAAAGAAAACCTTTTGCATGTTGCCAGAGGATTGTTGTTTTCCTTCCTCAGAGCAGGCAAATGAGGCAACTGTTGTGACAAAGCACAGGAACATATTGCTGCAGCAGGCCCTAAGCTCCACAAATACAACTTCTTGTGGGGTGTGGAGGCTCAGGTTTTAGGTTTTTTCCTTTTATTTGTCAGCCAAAGCAATGAAAACAATGCTGCAGCATCCAGGGAAAGTCGCTTTGAAACAGACTGAGTGAGTGGTGCTCCCTGGGCACCACATCCCAGTGGCCAATCTCTCTTGCTGGGAAGAACTTCTTCCTAACATCCAGCCTGAACCTCCCCTGGCACAGCTTGAGACTGTGTCCTCTTGTTCTGGTGCTGCTTGCCTGGGAGAAGAGCCCAACCCCCACCTGGCTACAGCCTCCCTTCAGGGAGTTGGAGAGAGCAATGAGGTCTCCCCTGAGCCTCCTCTTCTCCAGGCTAAGCAACCCCAGCTCCCTCAGCCTCTCCTCACAGGGCTGTGCCCCAGACCCCTCCCCAGCTTTGTTGCCCTTCTCTGGACACAATCCAGCAGCTCAACATCTTTCCTAAACTGAGGAGCCCAGAACTGGACACAGGACTCCAGGTGTGGCCTGAGCAGTCCTGAGCACAGGGCAGAATGACCTCCCTGCTCCTGCTGGCCACACTGTTCCTGCTGCAGGCCAGGATGCCATTGGCCTTCTTGTCCACCTGGGCACACTGCAGGCTCATGTTCAGCCTACTGTCATCCAGTACCCCCAGGTGCCATTCTGCCTGGCTGCTTTGCAGCAGGTTGCCTAAGCACTGAGCATCCAAAGCCACTTTCCCCCACCTGTGACTGCATCGTTTTCACTCCAGGGTTAATCTGCTTGGGTTTGCCAGGTTCTTTGAACCAGAACTGTAGCCAGTTCTCAGCTGCAGCTTATTTTGACAGCCACTGGCAACAGAGTGTTCCTTCAAGTGCTGGGAACATCGATGGTGGTGGTTATAGAGGTGAGATAAAGCTATATGTACTTGTTCTCTCTTCTTTAATGAGTCATTGACATTAATAACTGCCGCCTGCTTATCTGGCACTACGGTTGAGGAGCACACTGCTTGTAGCCAACAGCAAGTTGAGGAGCTGCTTGTGGTGCTGCTGGAGCTGTTGCATTGTTTTGGAGCTGTGGACTCATCCCTCAGTCACCAGCATTTTGCTTTGTCTGTGTGTTCCTTGAAGGAAAAAACCAACAACAACAAACCCTTCCCTCCCCTCCTCCCCACCCAACCTACCCAGAGGCTGTTTGTTCAGTGCCTTTCATTCTCCCCTGCTTCAAGTTAATGGCAGTGCTTGCATCTGTGTTCCTATTAACATAACTCAATTAATCTTATTTAAATGTATTTGCTGGTATTTGCATGGCCCTAATGAATTGATAAGCATGGCAGCATCTGCCAGCCCCATCAATGAGTGACTTAAAACAGAAAGCCAAGGCTGAAGTGAGGCTTTGAAGCCTTAATTTGTGTAAAAATCTCTGAACAGTTTACTGATCAATGACCTTACAATGAAACCATTGAATCAAATACTAATCACACTCCAGCCCTCTGCAGCCCTGGTTGCTTTTCTTTGGTGGCAGCCTGACCCTCTTCCATTCCAGCTGCTGTTTTAAGCAGCATATCATGAGTGTGTGAAGTGCAGCCACCCAGTAATCACCTGGGGCTGCTTTTAATTTCTTCCTGTGGAAAAACAGCCTCTCAGAGTTTGGGGTGGCTGTGTCAGAGGCTGTGCTGTGTGAATCAGAGAATTGTCAGGGCTGGAAAGGACCTCAAGGCTCAGCCAGTTCCAAGCCCCCTGCCATGGGCAGGGACACCTCACACTACAGCAGGTTGCTCACAGCTACATCCAGCCTGGCTGCAAACACCTCCAGGGATGAGGCTGCCACCACCTCCCTGGGCAACCTGTGCCAGGCTCTCACCACCCTCATGGGGAACAACTTCTTCCTCACATCCAAGATGAATCTCCCCATTTCTAGTTTGGCTCCATTCCCCCCAGTCCTATCCCTCCCTGACACCCTCAAAAGTCCCTCCCCAGCTTTCTTGTAGCCCCCTGCAGATACTGGAAGGCCACAATTAGGTCCCCTCAGAGCCTTCTCTGAGGAGCCTTTGGGCTGCAGCAAGAGAAGTGTGGCCAGCAGGGCAGGGAGGGGATCCTGCCCCTCTGCTCCACTCTGCTGAGACCACAGCTGGAGCTCTGGGGCCAGCTCTGGAGCCTCTGTGCCAGGAAGGATCTGGAGGGGCTGGAAGGTGTCCAGAGCAGGGCCAGGAGGATGAGCAGAGGGCTGGAGCTGCTCTGCTGTGAGGACAGACTGAGGGAGTTGTGGCTGTTCAGTCTGTGTCCTGTGTCCACACAGCTTGATGGCATAATGCAAGGTGTCTGCTCCAGCAGGCAGCAGGGAAGGGGCACTGCAGCCCTAATTTGGCATAAACTCAGGGTTTGGTGTGGAACATGCACTGTAGGATGGGTGCTGTGGAAGGAGTGAATTGTCACCAGCACAAAAAGGGGCATCAAAATTCTTGCAGCCCCTTCCTCACCTGCATGCTGTGCTGCTGCCTGACTGCCACCAGCACTGCTGCCTGCTGTAGCCCCCAGGGCTGACCTCTCAGCAATCTAAACCTGGCTGCTGGTGGTGAATGAGAACCACATCCAGGAGACTTGTAGTGGAGGGGGACAGGAGAGGGGCAATGGATGGAAACTGCAGCACAGGAGGTTCCAGCTCAGCATGAGGAGGAACTTCTTCCCTGTGAGGGTCCCAGAGCCCTGGGGCAGGCTGCCCAGAGAGGTTGTGGAGTTTCCTCCTCTGGAGCCTTTCCAGCCCCATCTGGATGTGTTCCTGTGTGACCTGTGCTGGATTCTATGGTCCTGCTCTGGCAGGGGCTTGGACTGGATGATCTTTGGAGGTCCCTCCCAACCCCTGGCATCCTGTGGGAGTGCACAGGCAGAGCCTTTCTCCCACTGGACACCAGGGCTTCGAGAAAGCTAAAGCCAGAGAGGTCATTAACATCTCTGCCTTGGATAAGACACTTTTAGCCTTCCCCAAAGGATCTGTCAGGGATGTTTGTCCAGGCCCATCACTGGGATCCTTTCCCTCCTTTAGGAATATATTCCAGCATTTCATCACTGAGAGCAGCTTTCCTATTGCCCAAATTGAGTCTCTGCTGCTGCTCATTTAAGCTCCTACACCCAGGCTGAGAGGAAGAGCTTCTGCCCTGTCCTCCTTTCATCTAAATATCTACACACTGTTGCTGTGCCTCCCTTCCATCCTCACTTACTGAGGCAACCATGACAATAGCAATGTTCTCCAAGATTTGTAATCAATAGACAGAGAAAGGAAAATCAATCAGATTGACTCCTTGAGGGAAGCAAATTCTTTGGTCTGCTTGGCAGCAGTGAGACTTCCTAACTGGCCAGGCTGCTGCTCTGTGTGCAGGGGACAGGGAGGCAGGAACAGCTCTGGGCTGTGCAAGTGAGCACTGCTGGGAAAATACCTGTTTACCTGTGGGAAATTACTGTGGTGCTTCTCCAGGAAACACTTTCCAGAGCTACTTAAGCCACTAAGCCTAAAAGGAAAGAGAAACTTTTGAGTCCTGGCACAGAGGCTCCAGAACTGGCCCCAGAGCTCCAGCTGTGGTCTCAGCAGAGTGGAGCAGAGGGGGAGAATCCCCTCCCTGGCCCTGCTGGCTCTGCTTCTCTTGCTCCAGCCCAAAGGCTCCTTAGAGAAGGCTCCAAGAAAGCTGGGCAGGGACTTTTGAGGGTCTCAGGGAGTGATAGGACTAGGGGGGAATGGAGCAAAAGTAGAAATGGGGAGATTCAGATTGGATGTTAGGAACCTTCAGATACTGGAGGGCCACAATTAGAAGGCTCTGAGGAGACCTGTGCAGCAAGAGAAGTGTGGCCAGCAGGGCTAGGGAGGGGATTCTGCCCCTGTGCTCTGCTGAGACCACAGCTGGAGCTCTGAGGCCAGGTCTGGAGCCTCTGTTCCAGGAAGAATCTGGAGGTGCTGGAAGGTGTCCAGAGCAGGGCCACGAGGATGAGCAGAGGGCTGGAGCTGCTCTGCTGTGAGGATAGACTGAGGGAGCTGGGGTTGTGCAGTCTGGAGAGAAGGCTCCCAGGAGACCTAATGCTCAGTGGCATCAGCACAGCTCCGTGGACAGCATCAGCTGGCAGCTAGGTGCCTGCTCCTTCCCTCACCGACTTCCCACACCTGCCCCATCCCTGCTAACATTTTCCTGTGTTAGAGCACGGCTTGGATGCTTTCCTAGGGAAGGTGTCTGGATGCTGGCAGTGGAAGCAGCTGAAGTCAGGCTGGCGTGGAGAGGCTGTTGTCAGCCATCTCCACGCCGTGTGCTGCAATTGACATCTCGTCAGCACATGCAGGCAGGAAGCAGCAAAGGAAGTGAGAGAGAAAATATAACCAAAAAAAAAGAAAGAGGAAAAAAAGGAGGGGGAAAAAAAAGGCTTTCTCTGTCTGCCAGGGGAGCAGCCCATGCACAAAGCCCTGGCTGCTGCAAAGGTAGGCAGCGGTCTCCGAAATGACAGCTTTGGGCTTTTAGTGCTGCCTTCCCACCTGGGTTTCCACTCTGTGTCTATTAACTGCCAAGGTGCAGGTGAATGCAAACAGCACCTGAATGCTTGCACAGCTTTCCCCTAATGAGCTGCTGCTAAACACTGCAATAGCTCTCTGCTATGAGGCTAGGCTGAGGCAGCTGGGGGTGTTCAGCCTGGAGAAGACTCCAGGGTGACCTCAGAGCTGCTTTCCAACAGCTGAAGGGATCCTTCAGTGGGGATCTTAGGAAGAAGTTGTTCCCCAGGAGGGTGGTGAGAGACTGGCACAGGGAGGTGCTGGCAGCCTCATCCCTGGAGGTGTTTGCAGCCAGGCTGGATGTGGCTGTGAGCAACCTGCTGCAGTGTGAGGTGTCCCTGCCCATGGCAGGGGGGTTGGGACTGGCTGAGCCTTGAGGTCCCTTCCAGCCCTGATGATTCTGTAACTCTATGATCCTGCAGGAAGGCTGAATGCTTTGAAGCTGAGGCAGGGCAGGGTTAGACTGGAGCTGAGGAAGAAGTTCTTCAGCAGGAGGGTGGTGAGAGGAGGTGGTGAGGAGCCCAGGCTGCCCAGGGAGGCTGTGGCTGCCTCCTGCCTGGGGGTGTTGCAGGCCAGGCTGGATGAGGCTTTGAGCAGCTGAGTGTAGCTGAGAGGTGTCCCTGGGCATGGTGGGGAGGTTGGAGGAGCTGAGCTCTGAGCTCCCTTCCAGCCTGAGCCCTTCTGTGGTTCTCCATATCTGCTTCTGTATCTGTGCCCCTGGGTTCTGGTCACCCCTGCCTCACTGCAAGCACACCATAGTTTCTTGCTGTATTCCCATTGCTGTGTTGCTTTGGAACAATGGGTTCCCTGAGAACGTGAATTAAACCCCTCTCCTTTTAACTGCTTTACAAGTGCCAGCATCCTCCTCCACCAGAACAAGAGGACACAGACTCAGGCTGTGCCAGAGGAGGTTTAGACTGGAGGTTAGGAGGAAGTTCTACACAGAGAGAGTGATTGCCCATTGGAATGGGCTGCCTGGGGAGGTGGTGGAGTCACCATCAGGGGAGGTGTTCAGGAGGAGACTTGATGGGGTGCTTGGTGCCATGGGTTAGTTGATTAGGTGGTGTTGGATGATAGGTTGGACTTGATGATCTTGAAGGTCTCTTCCAACCTGTCCTATTCTATCCTGTCCTATCCTATCCTGTCCTATCCTACCTTATCTCACCTCTGGGTCTAAAGTCACACATTTCCTCTTCTTGCTCTTCAAAAGAATCTCCCTGAGTTTACTTTGTGGCAGCTGTAGTAAACTCCAGCACTTCAGAGGAGACCTTCTGTGTTTGCCTTTAACAGGGATCCTGTTCCCAGGAAGATTTATGCATAAGCAGAAAAGAAAAATCACACCCAGGGTGGTGGGGTGGGATTTTTTTTCCCCCTCTCTCTTTCTTTCTTCAGTCAAATTCTCCTCCCAGATTCGAGATCACAGCCTGCAAGCTTCTGAAACAGGAACATCTCATTTCAATCCTGCTTAGAACCTTGCAAAGAGGACCAAAAAAAAAAAAACTGGCATGTTTTTAAGCAGCTACTTTGGGGGTGGGGGGAGGGGAAGGAGGGGATCTGTATAAACCTCCGTCTTCCTGATTGAAAAGATTTGGATGCTCTCCTCGTTGCCTGCTTCCCCAGCTCCTCAGACACATTTGGAAATGATGGTCTGAAGTCAGAGGTATTGAGGGCTTTGGAAAGGAATGAGCAAGCCCCTGGGAGGAGAGCAGGGTCAGGCTGGAGCTGAGGAAGAAGTTGTTGAGCAGGAGGCTGCTGAGCCTCTGGCCCAGGCTGCCCAGGGAGGCTGTGGCTGCCTCCTGCCTGGGGGTGCTGAAGGCCAGGCTGGATGAGGCCCTGAGCAGCTGAGTGTAGCTGAGAGGTGTCCCTGGGCATGGTGTGGAGGTTGGAGGAGCTGAGCTCTGAGCTCCCTTCCAGCCTGAGCCATTCCAGGATTCTCTCTGAGGAGCGCTGTGTGGTGGTCCTGGTGCTCTCTTGCTCTCTCTCATTTTT
This sequence comes from Melanerpes formicivorus, assembly GCF_026170545.1. NCBI lineage: Eukaryota > Metazoa > Chordata > Aves > Piciformes > Picidae > Melanerpes > Melanerpes formicivorus. Next base: position 38,493,406 of record NW_027142356.1, read on the forward strand.
CTTTCAAGATCTATTTGAAAAGAGGTTTTGTTGCTGCTGTTGTTGTTTGGCTTTGTATTGATTTGCTCTCTTTTGTTTGTTTTCTGGTTGGTTGGTTGTTGTTTGGGGTTGGGTTGGGGTTGGGTTGATTTGTTTGTTTGTCGGTCGCTTTGCTTTGGTGGGGTTTGGTGTTTGGTTGTTTGTTTTTGTCCCACATAGAAGACTTTGTAATTCCTTCTGTCCCATGGAACTCTTTGTATGGCCATGCAGGTATTTTTCCCCCCCAGCTCCTGCTGGGAAACAGAGAATGCCATTTTGTTTTCCATGGAGACATTTAGACACAACCACCACACCACACCTGCTGTGCCCATGGAGGGCCACAGGCAGCAGCAGTGCAGCACCTTAAGGTTTGGCTGCAAAGCAAATTGGATCTGGTGCAGAGGGTTTGAAGTCACAGTATCACAGAACATTAGAGGTTGGAAGGGATCCCCAGAGATCAGCCAGTCCAACCTCCCCTGCCAGAGCAGGAGCACCCAGGGCAGGTCACACAGGGACACATCCAGGAGAGTTTGGAATATCTCCTGAGAAGGAGACTCCACAACCCCCCTGGGCAGCCTGCTCCAGGGCTCTGCCACCCTCACAGGGAAATAATTCTTCCTCCTGTTTCCATGGAGCTTCCTCTGCCTCAGCTTCCACCACTGCCCCTTGTGCTGGCATTGGGCATCCCCCAGCAGAGCCTGGCTCCAGCCTCTGGGCACTGCCCCTGCACAGCTTTAGCAACAGCAATGAGGTCACCCTCAGGCTCCTCCTCTCCAAGCTACAGAGCCCTCAGCTCTCTCAGTCTATCCTTGTACAGAAGATGTCCCACTGCCTTCATCATCCTTGTGGCTCTGTGCTGGACTCTTTCAAGCAGTTCCCTGAGGTCCTTCTTGACCTGAGGGCCCCAGAACTGGACACAATATTCCAGATGTGGCCTCAGCAGTGCAGAGCAGAGAGGGAGGAGAACCTCTCTCGACCTACTAACCACAGCCCTTCTAATCCACCCCCCAATGCCACTGGCCTTCCTGGCCACCAGAGCACATTGCTGGCTCATGGTCATCCTTCCACCCACCAGGACCCCCAGGTCATTTTCCCCTTCACTGCTCTCCAGCAGGTCAGTCCCCAGCCTATCCTGGTGCATGGGGTTGTTCCTTCCCAGGTGCAAGACTCTCCCCTTGCCCTTGTTGAACGTCATCAAATTCCTCCCTGCCCAGCTCTCAGCCTGTCCCAAGTCCTGCTGAATGGCAGCACAACCTTCTGGTGTGGCAGCCGCTCCACCCAGCTTGGGGTCATCAGCAAACTTGCTGACAGTGCATTTTGTGCCCTCAGCCAGGTCATTGAGGAATATATTGAACAGTTCTGGTCCCAGTTCTGACCCCTGAGGGACTCCTCTAGACAGAGATCTCCAACCAGACTCCATCCCACTTCTACATCTTTTTCAGTCTCAGTCTAAACATGAAATTCCTGATGCTTTCCACAGTTGCTGCAAAAACAGCAGCACTGAGTCCCCAGAGAAGGGCAAGGAGGCTGGGGAGGGGTCTGGAGCACAGCTCTGTGAGGAGAGGCTGAGGGAGCTGGGGTTGCTTAGCCTGGAGAAGAGGAGGCTCAGGGGGGACCTTCTTGCTGTCTACAACTCCCTGAAGGGAAGTTGTAGCCAGGTGGGGGTTGGTCTCTTCTCCCAGGCAAACAGCACCAGAACAAGAGGACACAGTCTCAAGCTGTGCCAGGGGAGGTTTGGGCTGGATGTTAGGAAGAAATTCTTCCCAGCAAGAGAGATTGGCCATTGGGATGTGCTGCCCAGGGAGGTGGTGGAGTCACCATCCCTGGAGGTGTTTAGGAAGAGCCTGGATGTGGCACTTGGAGCCATGGGTTAGTTAATCAGGAGGTGTTGGGTCCTGGGTTGGACTGGATGATCTCTGAGGTCTTTTCCAAGCTGGCTGATTCTGTGATTCTCCCTTTAACAACTGCTCCCCAGCAATGGTCACTCTCATTCCAGCAAGACACTGTTTTAGTTGGACAAGATTTGTGTCTTTTTTCCATAAACCCATCTTGATTTGACACAGTTTTTGCTTTCTCTCCTAGAAGCCCTCAAGCCCCTGCAACTCACAATCCAACCTTTTGTTTTGCCTCCAGAGAGCTGGTGACGTCCTTGTAACATCCAAGCTTCCTGCTCCAAGGGCTCTTTCTCTTCAGGTAGTGACATGCCATTGACTCTCTTCCAGTCTGCTGGGAACTGCTGGAGGTTGTCCAGGAGGCTGAAGCTCACCATTTCTGCTCCCCAGCCCTTTGCAGGGAGCTGTCTGCAAGCACAGGTGCAGGTTATCCAGATCTGTTGGGGTTTTGAATGTTTAATCTCCGTAGCTGCTGTTTAACATCTCCCAGAGACAGTCCAGGGGGAGGGCTGTGATGTGGTGTGGTGTGGTGCCACCAGCTTTAAAGCAGCGCCCTGGACCCAAAAGGGCTTCATCAGAGGTAGCCCAGTTTGGAGATAAAAGGCTTAGCAGTGTTTCTGAGGGCTGAGAGTGGGCTGTGAGCTGGTGTAGAGCACAGACACACAGCTCCCAAATCCCTCTTTCTCTTCTGTTTTTGTAAGCAAGGACATTGTGTGCTAGGAGAGGTAAAAGATTATCCACTGAAAGGGAAGGGGATGTGTGCTTGAGGCTGAAGGGAGCCTTGGACAACTGCTTGGAGGATCACAGGAGGTTAGGGGTTGGAAGGGACCTCTGGAGATCATTGAGTCCAACCCCCCTGCCAGGGCAGGATCTTAGAAGCCAGCACAGGTCACAGAGGAACACATCCAGACAGGGCTGGAAAGCCTCCAGAGAAGGAGACTCCACAGCCTCTCTGGGTGGAAGTGTTTAGGAAGAGCCTGGCTGAGGCCCTTGGTGCCATGGTTTAGTTGATCAGATGGTGCTGGGTGATAGGTTGGACTTGATCTTTGAGGTCTCTTCCAACCTGGTTACTTCTGTACTCTGTATGATGGGGTCAGGGCGGGGGGAAGATAAAATAAGCAAGGGCTCTGGGTCCCACAGCTCAGGCACTGTTGTTGCTATTCTTGTTTCATGTGCTTCATCTCCAATGCATAATGCTGGGCATTATGTGTGGTGTTCAACCCCCCCCAACTGGCTCCTCTCTAACATTTAAGACCAGACATCTGACTCGAAATATTTCCCAGCATGCAGGTCTTGCCACAGTGTTTGCCTTTGAAGTGAGGGAAGAGCTGCAGCTGATAGGGGAGGTTTTCACCAGGCAGTTTCTCATGAGAAAGTTGTGGGGTCCTGAACGTGGAAAATTTTTCATGGAAGCACATGGGGCAGGAGGAGAGTTTAGGGCCAGGGCAGAAAGTCTGGCTCAGAGAGAGGCTCCCACAATAGGTCAAGTGTTGGCTGGGAGGGGAGGGATGAGTCTCTTCTGGGCAGTGTGCTCACACTATGGCATAGGCTCAGGGAGTCACAGACTGGCTCGGGGTGGAAGGGACCTCAAGGATCATCCAGTTTCACCCTCCCCACCATGCCCAGGGACACCTCTCAGCTACACTCAGCTGCTCAGGGCCTCATCCAGCCTGGCCTGAAGCACCCCCAGGCAGGAGGCAGCCACAGCCTCCCTGGGCAGCCTGGGTCAGAGGCTCAGCAGCCTCCTGCTCAACAACTTCTTCCTCAGCTCCACTCTAACCCTGCTCTGCCTCAGAATAGAATAGAATTAACCAGGTTGGAAAAGACCTTTGAGAGCATCCAGTCCAACCTGTCACCCAGCACAATCTGATCAACTAAACAATGGCTCCAAGTGCCTCATCCAGGCTCTTCCTAAACACCTCCAGGGATGGGGACTCCACCACCTCCCTGGGCAGCACATCCCAATGGCCAATCTCTCTTGCTGGGAAGAATTGCTTCCTAACACCCAAACTAAACCTCCCCTGGCACAGCTTGAGACTGTGTCCTCTTGTTCTGGTGCTGCTTGCCTGGGAGAGGAGACCAACCCCCACCTGGCTACAACCTCCCTTCAGGGAGTTGTAGAGAGCAAGAAGGTCTCCCCTGAGCCTCCTCTTCTCCAGGCTAAGCAACCCCAGCTCCCTCAGCCTCTCCTCCCAGGGCTGTGCTCCAGACCCCTCCCCAGCTTTGTTGCCCTTCTCTGGACACCTTCCAGCATCTCAACATCTTTTCTAAACTGAGGCTTCAAACCATTCCCCCTTGGCCTGTCTCCAGACACCCTGATGCAAAGTCCTTCTGCAGCCTTCCTGCAGGATCCCTTCAGGTACTGGAAGGCAGCTCTGAGGTCCCCCTGGAGTCTTCTCTTCACTCAGGCAGAGAGAGCACAAAGTGCTGATTCAGAGGTTGCAAATGGCAGGTAAAGTATTAGGTGGAAGGTGTCTGAGGTGTTGCTGATCAGCAGGCTGTGGATTTGGGGGTCTGAGAGCTGAGCTCCAGTGAGGATGAGTATCACTGAGCATCTCCTGGGCAGGAGGCGTTGGCTCTGTCCTGGCTAGGGGAAGGTACTGTGTCAAGTACTGCTTGTCCCCTGCCACAAGGCACTAATCCACTCCTTGCCCATGTCTGCAAGTCATCCAACCACACATCACATCAAAGAGGCTGCTCATGGGGAGAGCTAAACTCTAACATCCCCAAAGATGCTGTGGGAATGGGGATGAGAAGCAGCAGATTATGACTTCTGCCTTGCCCTGGGGGGCTTTTTGCCTTGCTATGAGGGGGTTTTCCTTGCCATGTCTTCTTGAAGCAGCTTCCCCTACAGCCAGGCTCCCATCCCACACTGATGGGATTGAAACCATGAGCCACCCACTTGTAGCCAAGGGTTGAGCTGAGACACAGAATCACAGAAGGGTCTGGGCTGGAAGGGACCTCCAAAGCTCATCCAGTCCAACCCCTCTGCAGTCAGCTCATCCCCAGCTAGATCAGGTTGTCCAGAGCCCTGTCCAGCCTCACCTTGAATATCTCCAGGGATGGAGCCTCAACCACCTCCCTGGGCAACCTGCTCCAGTGCTCCACCACCCTCATAGTGAATAACTTGTTCCTTACATCCAATCTAAATCTGCTCTGCTCTAGTTTGAAGCCATTGCATGGCCAGGACTGCACCAAAGCAAATTAGTCCCTTTGAGAGTCTAGCAGATGGATGAATGACCTCTGGTTCTGTCCTGCCTGTTGAGGGTGCAGACACAGCTAATGTGTGAGTGCCCTCACCAACCTGGCAAGCCCACAGACTTTCACCCAAGGGCAGCTGTGTGATGCATCCCTTCTGTTAAACGCTGGAGCCAGGGCAAAAAGCCATCTCCAAAGCTCTCCTCCAAGCCTTGTGTTGAAGGTGGTTGGAATAAGAAGTGTCTAAGGCTGCACACTGGTAGGATCTTGAATCCAAAAAGCCTCAGATTGCATAAAAGCAGGGACAGAGGATATCGGTAGCTCCTCTCACAGCTGGCTCTTATTCATGGGAGATCTCACTGCTTTCAGCAAGGCTAGCACTGAATGTCCACCCACATCCCCAAATCCCTCAGTCCTAGCAGATGCTTAAGTGCTGAGACTTCTCTAACCCTTGAGATCACAGAATTGTCAGGGTTGGAAGGGACCTCAAGGATCAGCCAGTCCCAACCCTCTGCCATGGGCAGGGACACCTCACACCACAGCAGGTTGTTCACAGCCACATCCAGCCTGGCTGCAAACACCTCCAGGCAGGAGGCTGCCACCACCTCCCTGGGCAACCTGTGCCAGGCTCTCACCACCCTCCTGGGGAACAACTTCTTCCTAACATCCAATCTCAATCTACCCATTTCTAGTTTTGCTCCATTCCCCCCAGTCCTATCCCTCCCTGACATCCTCAAAAGTCCCTCCCCAGCTTTCTTGGAGCCCCCTTCAGATACTGGAAGGCCAGAACTAGGTCTCCTGGGAGCCTTCTCCGCTCCAGGTGATGTTGCTGAGCATTGGAATGTGCTGCCCAGGGAGGTTGTGGAGTCTCCAAGACTGGCTGTGTTTGAAGGTGGTTTGGATGTGGTGCTTGGGCTTTGGTTTAGGGGTGACCCTTATAGAGCAGGGTTCATGGTTGGACTTGGTGATCCTGAGAGGCTTTTCCAGCCTGAATGTTCCTGTGATTCTGTGACCATCCTTAACCTGATCAGACTGAGCTGTCTGACACTGCAGTTCCATGTCCATCCCACCAAACTCATCCTGCAGCTAAACGTTGGACTCTCAGGTGAGCTTAAAACACTCAGCTGCTTCTGGAGGTCAAAAAGTCAGCCCCCACTTCCAGGAATGGTTGGCCCATTTGGGTTTTCACTGTGCAAGGGCAGAAGTATTGTCTTCCTGACAGCTTCTTTTCTCTCTCTCTGGGAGGATATTTCCTTAGGCACACAATGTTTGTTTTGTGACCTCTCCAGACAAAGGCAGCCTTCTCCTCAAGGTAAAGCCTCTCTAATTGTAAGCAGTTGACATCAATCACTGCACTTCTGTTAGGAGTAACCTGCCCTGTACCTGGCACTGGGAAGGTCTCTCCTGTTGCAGCCTGCCCCGGGCTGGAGTGTTGACTGTCCATATAACCTCTTGCCTTGTTTACTGGCACCACAGAAGGGAGTGAGTAGTTCTGCAAGCATTCAAAAGGGTGAGGAATGCCTCCTCTGCCTGCTAAAGTCATGAGCATTGCCCTACCCACCTGTCACTGTCCAAAGCAGCCATAGCTGAGAATCCAGCTCAAGATTTGAGTCATGCTTAGCTGAGAGTGTGTTTGACTCCAAAGATGTAGAAGTCTGAAAGCCTAATTGTGTTGGAAGGGCATCTGAGCCTTCTTGCCACAGGCTCTGGAGATGCAGGAAATGTTCAACAGTCCAGTGACAGAAGAGTGATGAATGATAGCTGCTGTCCCAAAGGCTCTCTAATAGGCTTCAGAGGGTGGGTGGCTGGGAGGAAGGAGGCCTCCTTTCCAGGCATCCAGGCAAGAACACAGAAAAAGATGTCCAAACCCTTGGCACTCTGTGCATAAAAAGGTCATAAATGGTATCAAGGATCATTCTGCTCAGCTCACACAGGATCAAGTAGAGGGATCTGATGTAAAGGGTTTTAAAACAGAAAGAAAAATGGATGGGGATAAGCTGTGAGGTTGTCAGAGACCTGAAGCTCTTCCAAACACCAAAACCCTGGCAAGCTTAGAGCTGACTTCCAGTAGCTGAAGGGACCAGGGCAGACCTTCTTGCTCTCCACAACTACCTGAAGGGAGGTTGTAGCCAGCTGGGGGTTGGTCTCTTCTCCCAGGCAAGCAGCACCAGCACAAGAGGACACAGTCTCAAGCTGTGCCAGGGGAGGTTCAGGCTGGAGGTGAGGAGAAAGTTTATCCCAGAAAGAGTTATTTGCCATTGGGATGTGCTGCCCAGGCAGGAGGTGGTGGAGTCACCATCCCTGGAGGTGTTCACAAAAGGCTTGGATGTGGCACTTGGAGCCATGGTTTAGTTGTCAGGAGGTGTTGGGGGTTAGGTAATAGGTTGGACTTGATGATCTCTGAGCTCTTTTCCAACTTTATTGAGTCTATTCTCTGATCCTGCAGGAAGGCTGCAGAGGGACTTCTCCTCAGGGTGTCTGCAGACAGGCCCAGGGGGAATGGTTTGAAGCTGAGGCAGAGCAGGGTTAGAGTGGAGCTGAGGAAGAAGTTGTTCAGCAGGAGGCTGCTGAGCCTCTGGCCCAGGCTGCCCAGGGAGGCTGTGGCTGCCTCCTGCCTGGGGGTGCTGAAGGCCAGGCTGGATGAGGCCCTGAGCAGCTGAGTGTAGCTGAGAGCTGTCCCTGCCCATAGCAGGAGGATTGGAGCAGATGATCTCTGAGGTCCCTTCCAGTCTGAACCATTCTAGGAGTTGGCTGAGTTGATCAACATGGAAAACCATCCTGTGCTTGTGTGCCTCGAAGGGCTGCAGGGTCTGTAACCTTCTCTGAGAACTCTCTCTGAGTCCTCATGTCTGGACCACAGCTCTGCAAACAAAGAATCTCCCTGTTTCACGTTCGTTTTTCCCATGGAGGAGGAAAGGCATCTTGGGCTGTGACAACACGCTGGGTGTCCCATTTGGTTATGCTTCAGGCTTGCAGTCCTCAATTTGCATAGCAATTTTTTCATGGCCAAGCTCCTCTGAATTAATTTTGGAGAGCCAGGCTGTGCAAGGCTCTGTATCAAAGGGTGTTGCTGGGTTTAATTCCAGTCACCTCTGCCCTTGTTTGCCTCAGCTGCTAATTGGCCAGAGGAATTCAGAACCACCAAAGAAAAGCTATCAAGATTTGATCTTTATGAGGAAAAAAAAATGAACATTAAGATACATGCATAACTTTCACTCTTATTAAGCACTGCTGAGCAGCCACAGATAATGAGACTTAGGCTGTGCCTTCCTGGGTCCCAGTGTGCAGCCCAGAGGCGGAGGGCGCTTTGAGGACGTCTCCCACAGCCACTGGGATCTGAGAGCCTGACATTAATCCTGGGTTTTGTCTTTTCCTCTGTCATGCTTCACGCTTGTTCTGCTGCTACATTCCTTGCATTATGCAGGGAAGCCTCAGCCATGGACAAACATATCTGGGAATCTGTGCTGCCAAGGCTTGAGAGCTGCTTGAAGGCAGAATTCCTACCACGAGGCTTAGGTGCAGAGGAAAACTGCCAGGGAACCATAGAACCATCACTGAATTGTCAGGGTTGGAAGGGACCTCAAGGCTCAGCCAGTCCCAACCCCCTGCCACGGCCAGGGACACCTCACACTGCAGCAGGTTGCTCACAGCCACATCCAGCCTGGCTGCAAACACCTCCAGGGATGAGGCTTCCACCACCTCCCTGGGCAGCCTGTGCCAGGCTCTCACCACCCTCATGGGGAACAACTTCTTCCTCACAGCCAATCTCAATCTCCCCACTTCTAGGGTTTTTTCCATCCCCCCCAGTCCTATCCCTCCCTGACACCCTCAGAAGTCCCTCCCCAGCTTTCTTGGAGCCCCCTTCAGATCCTGGAAGGCCACAATTAGGTCTCCTTGTAGCCTTCTCTCTGCCAGCCTGCACAACCCCAACTCCCTCAGTCTGTCCTCACAGCAGAGCAGCTCCAGCCCTCTGCTCATCCTCCTGGCCCTTCTCTGGGTCTGTCCTATCCAGAAGAAGCTGTGAATGCCCAGAGGATCTTCCTCAGCATGTTATGATGCTGGACATGTTTGAATTAGAAGCTCACTGCCTCTTCCAGAGGCACTTCCAGGTTGGAAAAGACCTCAGAGATCATCAAGTCCAACCTCTTACCTAATACCTAACACCTCCTGACAACTAAGCCATGGCTCCAAGTGCCACATCCAATCCTATTTTGAACATCTCCAGGGATGGTGACTCCACCACCTCCCTGGGCAGCACATCCCAGTGGCCAAGCTCTCTTGCTGGGAAGAACTTTGTCCTCATAGATTTTGCAGAATGAAGCCACCCCTGGTGTCTGGCAGCTTAACAGGCAGGAAAATGTAGGACTCTGAAAGCAAACCAAGCTTTGCTTGGGCACTGTGTTGGAACAAATGGACTCAGGGCTTGCTGCCTTTCTGTCAATGGTCATAGAGCCAGAGCCCAGCCTTGTGCAGCATCACAGAGATCTGCCTGAGCTTTGAGAAGGGCTTTTGGAGTCTCTCCTCTCTGATTTCCATCTAGACATTATGAACAATCTTTCAAAACATCACCTTTCTGGGTCAGGAGTTAAAGAAGAAAGGGAGGAAGAAAGACCCTGTGTGGTTCACAGACTCCAAGTAATTACTGACACCTTTCTGTGCATGCATCTCTGTTCCAGGCAGCAGCCACCAGCCCTTCTCATTGCAAAGGCCCCATAAAATGTAAATCACTTTGAGCAAATAAGATTTCAAGCCACTGGCCTGCCCACAGGCATCACATCTGCAGGAAGAGATGCAATGATTAACCTCCCTTCTTCCAGCCTTGCAGCAAGGGCTCTAGCAAAGGCCAGAACAAACGACCAGCAAGTCATTTACAGGACAGTGCTGCTTTCCAAGCTCCAGTGAGCTTGCAGCAGCTATTTACAGGGTCACCAAGCCTGGCAGAAACTCAGCTGCTTATGCTAATATTTGAGGTTGCAGGGGGATTCCCACGGGGGAGCTCCTGCAGCTCCCTCCGATGATATTAGCAACCAAAGAGCTCTGCCAAAGTGCCTCGGCGAGGAGCAGAGGCTGTTAGAGTCATCAGTTCTGTAATCTGACATCAGTTTTAGCAAACTTCAGCCTCCTCTAACGTGCCCAGAGGGAATCTGGCAGGGGTTAGCTCCTCCCCACACACAAGGGTGGCCTTGGGTTCTGTTTGCCACTTAGCCAAGCGGGGCTAACGTCATCGCTGCTTCATCTCACAGCCTCCTGACAAACGTGAGCAGGAGCTGCAGCACCGTGCACAGAGCTGCCTGAATGTGAGCAGCATCTGCAGCAGCTCAGCCAAACTGCTCCTTGCTCTCCCCAGCCAAGCTGTGTCACACTCCACTGTGTGCCATCAGCAGGCAGCTTCATCCCCCAGCACATTATCCCTGGGATTTAAACACACTGTCTTAATTCTGCTGATAGCTTCTGTGACATTTATTCTTCCCCTTCTTTTTTTTGGTGGGGTTTTTGTTGCCTACACTCATAAACTGGGAATGCCCCCAAGCAATTTTACATTGCATTTGTTCCCATGGAATTACACAGCTTGTGTTGCAAGGAAATAGATTTCTCTGCAGGCTTAATAGCTGTTGTTTAGGTTGGGTTTAATAGAACTGAATCACAGAACTGTCAGGGTCAGAAGGGAGCTCAAGGCTCAGCCAGCTCCAACCCCCTGCCATGGGCAGGGACACCTCACACTACAGCAGGCTGCTCACAGCCACATCCAGCCTGGCTGCAAACACCTCCAGGCAGGAGGCTGCCACCACCTCCCTGGGCAACCTGTGCCAGGCTCTCACCACCCTCAGGGGGAACAACTTCTTCCTCAAATCCAATCTCAATCTCCCCATTTCTCATTTTGTTCCATCCCCCCAGTCCTATCACTCCCTGACACCCTCAAAAGTCCCTCCCCAGCTTTCTTGGAGCCCCCTTCAGATCCTGGAAGGCCACAATGAGGTCTCCTTGGAGTCTTCTCCTCTCCAGGTGACGTTGCTGAGCATTGGCATGTGCTGCCCAGGGAGGTGGTGGAGTCCCCAAGCCTGGCTGTGTTTGAAGGTGGTTTGGATGTGGTGCTTGGGGCTATGGTTTAGAGGTGAATCTTGTAGTGTAGGGTTCATGGTTGGCCTTGGTGATCCTGAGGGTCTTTTCCAGCCTGAATGGTTCTGTGGTTCTGTGATCACTTCTAATCTGAGCAGCCTTAGTTTTGCTCCATTGCCCCCAGTCCTATCACTGCCTGACACCACATCCACCCTGGCCTTGTTGTTGTTCTATATCTTGGCAGATATCAATCAACCCAAATCTTTGTGTTTCCTTTTAATAGATAGATAGATAGATAGATATAAATAAAGGTAATTCTCTTGCTGTTAATGAACACTACTAGTGGTGTTTGCAGTCCCTCAGTTTAATAGTCACCTCCTGTGTTTACTGCTCCTGCTTCACAGAAGCATCTCACACAGGGGAGAGCCTCCCCCATGACAGATTGCCCCTTTGCTAATGGGAGCTCCAGATATATGACTGAAACATTTACACCAGAAATGGATTGCCTGGACCTAATTATTCCCCCCCCACACTTCAAAGCCTGAGGGTGACCAGATCAATTCACAAATAGATCTTCCTCCTTTCATTTCCTTCGCTGTGTCATCGTCATGTGAAACTTTTCAAGGGTTAGATCAGGAATAATTAGGAAATTCTGATTTGTAATGGAGGGCAGAAAGGGGGAGGGGAAAGAAAAGAGATGAAAGAGACCAAAAAAGAAGCTGGGGTGAGTCCCCTCTGCTTAGCAGATAGGGAAGAGGTCAAACAAAGGCAGCAATTCATGTGTGCCTGGGAGAGATTTCCTAGGGTTAGCAGAGCTGCAGAGCTGCTGAGCACATTGGGAATGGAGGGGTTGGCTTTCTCCTGCTTGGGTGCACGCTCCAGATCACAATGGGGAGCAGTGTCCCCCAGCAGCATCCTGCAGGGATGCTCCTCTTTAGGTACTTGGTGCCATGGGTTAGCTGTTTGGGTGGGTTGGATTGGTTGATGGGTTGGATAAGATGATCTTGAAGGTCTCTTCCAACCTGGTTTGGTTTATTCTAAACCTGGGGAAAGTCCTCATCACCTGCAGCTTTTGTCAGTTATTATTGTCAATGAGGCAGCGTGACAGGGGAAGGGGCTAGAGGGGCTGGAAATGAGAAAGGAGACAAGAATAGTCTTGGAGACAAGAAAATCACAGCACAGTGAAGCAACAGATAGAAAATCACAGGCTCACAGGATGTTAGGGGTTGGAAGGGACTTCCAAAGATCATCCAGACCAACCCCCCTGCCTGAGCAGCACCATAGAATCCAGCACAGGTCACACAGGAGCACATCCAGGTGGGGCTGGAAAGGCTCCAGAGAAGGAGACTCCACAACCTCTCTGGGCAGCCTGCTCCAGGGCTCTGGGAGCCTCACTCACAGTGCAGAAGTTCCTCCTCATGCTGAGGTGGAACCTCCTGTGCTGGAGTTTCCATCCATTGCCCCTTGTCCTATCCCAGGGTGCAGCTGAGCAGAGGCTGTCCCTGTCCCCTCCTTCCTGACCCCCCAGCCCTCAGATATTTATAGACCTTTATTAGATTCCCCTCTCAAGCCTTCTCCTCTCCAGATGTCAAGGGGAAGTCAATAATGCACAGCCCTCAGCCACGCTGTGGTGTTCACAGATGCTGCTGGGCTGGCAAAATTGCTCTTGGTATTGCTGCTTCTGTTCAGGAGAGTGGAACAAGCTCTAGTGGGAAATCATTTTTATTTGGTGTGAGCAGAGGAGGGTTTGCCAACATTTCTCTACCAAAAAAAAAAAACAAACCCCCAAACAAACCCACAACCCAAAGACACAAAAAAGTATCTCCTTTTAGTGCAGACGAAGCCAATCCATTTATGTCTTGGGGTTTGGTTGGGGCTTGGTTTTTCTGCAGAGCTGCCTCACGATCCTGCCTTGTGCTTGCAAGTCTTGACTCCAGCAACATTCTACTTAAAAGTTAAAAAACATTTTCCCCCCCACCCCTCCACCCTCCCCTCTGCTGCCTGGTTTGGATTTAGCACAGGAATTAGACACAGTTTGGGCTTTTCAAACAGCACTTTTAATTGTGGCTCGGAGAAGAGAGTGAACTGGCATAAAACCTGATGTCACGGTCCCAAAATACAGCTCTGTTTTGGACATCTGAGCAGTGTCTTGTCTCCTAAATGATCAGGAAAGTGGAGGGGGGGGGGGGGGAAATTCAATCAGCAGAGCAGTGCAAACTGCTCCTTTATAGATTGGGGCAGGGCTCTAGGATCTGCTGACCAACAGGATGCCCACCCGAGAGGTGGTGACGTTGTGAGGCTGCTGCGGGCTTGGCCAAAAAGGAAGGGGCAAACCTTTCCCTTCTTGTCCAGCTGCAGGCAGCCAGCACCAGAACAAGAGGACACAGTCTCAGGCTGTGCCAGGGGAGGTTTAAGGTTGGATGTTAGGAAGAAGCTCTACACAGAGAGAGTGATTACCCATTGGAATGGGCTGCCCGAGGAGGTGGTGGAGTCACCATCACTGGAGGTGTTTAGGAGGAGACTTGATGGGGTGCTTGGTGCCATGGGTTAGTTGTTTAGGTGGGTTGGACACAATGATCTTGAAGGTCTCTTCCAACCTGGTTGATGATGATGATGATAATGATAAGGATGATGATGATTATTATTATTATTATTATAAATGGTGCAAGAAAGCTGGGAATGGATTTTTGCATCCGGGTGTCTAGAGACAGGGCAAGGGGGAATGCTTTGGAGCTGAGGGAGAGTAGGGTTAGACTGGATCCCAGGAAGAAGTTCTGTATGCAAAGGCCTGCAGGGACAGGGTAAGAGGCAATGGCTTTAAGCTGGAGAGGAGCAGGTTTAGATTGGATGCTAGGAACAAGTTCTGCACCATGAGGGTGGTGGAACACTGGAACAGGTTGCTCAGGGAGGTGGTTGAGGCTCCATCCCTGGAGATATTCAAGGTGAGGTGGGACAGGGCTCTGATCTAGTTGGGGATGTCCCTGCTGAGTGCAGGGAAGTCAGACTGGATGACCTTTGGAGGCCCCTTCCAGCCTGGACCATTCTATGTTTCTGTGTTTCTTCAGCAGGAGGCTGCTGAGACTCTGGCCCAGGCTGCCCAGGGAGGCTGTGGCTGCCTCCTCCCTGAGGGTGTTTCAGGCCAGGTTAGATGAGCCTTGAGCAGCTGAGTGTAGCTGAGAGGTGTCCCTGGGCATGGTAGGAGGTTGGAGGAGATGAGCTCTGAGCTCCCTTCCAGCCTGAGCCATTCTGGGATTCTGTGATTCAATAATTCAATGATTCTATGAATATAAACCAAAGTTATCCATGGAAAGCATAACTTCCACACCCAGCCTTTTCAGAACCACCACACCTGAGGATGTCCCAAAACCTGCCAGCAATCCCTGCACAAATGATTCCTCTCCATGGTCCTCCCAGGACAGTTCTACTTCTGGTGATGCTATTTAGTGTAGTGCCTGCTGACTCTGTGTCCTAGGAGCCCAGGGAACAGCTTTGTGGGAACAGCCCTTGCAAAAGGGATGCTGTGGCCATGGCACAAGCAGAGCTAAGGCTCTGCTCCCAGCCTGCCTCTGAGCTGCTGTGGATGGGAGAGCTTTGGGCATTCCTTGGAGCTCACTCCAGAGCCAGTGCCAGGAGGAAATCCCTTTGTGAAACATGAAATGCTGTCTGTCTGTCTGTCTGTCATGTGCAGCTTCCTGAGGCCAGACCCCTGCTGCAGATGTAGGAAAGGTAATTCTAGAGTACTGCTTTTGCCTGCTTGAGAAGCCACCTCCACTCCCACCTCCCCTTCTCTTGCCCCAAAGTGCATCCTGCTTCAGGATGCCCTGCACCTGCCAGCAGGAGACTGAGTGGCAGATGAGCTGAGAAGAACATTCCCTGCATCTCCTTCTGGATGTCTGTGAAAAAGGAGCTGCAGTTTATCACCAAACATCTCAGGTAGAAGGAGATTACAAAGAATATCTGTGTGGGACCTCAGCCTTGCTGTGACAGAGCTGAAACCTTTGTCAGAGGCAACAGCCAGAAGCTGTCACCTCTAGGAGACAACAAGGACCTAGCAAACAACTGCCTGGGCTGCAGGCCACAATGCTTCTTGGTGACAGTGGTGCTAATTTAAGCAACCCTGCTCTCCACCACCCTTTTCCCCCTTCTTTTTGGCATTATAACAATGCTTCAGCCAGGCTGCACCCCTGCCTGGATCCAGTGTGGAGGAGAGAGAGCCAAGCAGGAGTCAGTCACTGCCAGGGCAGCACAACCACATGGGGTTGGGGCACTGCAGGAAGGAAGGAAGGGGTGCAGAAGGCTCTGGTACCTGCTGCTGCTGCTGGTCAGCTTACAAGCAGCCAGCTGCATCCTGTCTCACTGGTTCCAGGTATTCCTAGATGATTAAGCATGGCAGTGTGCACCAGCAGAGGAGCTCACCTACAACTCCAGCTGTTGCTGGGCTTGCTGGCTGCACCAGGAAACACTCTTTGCTCCACATCACCAGCAATGGCAGGATGACCACTGAGGTGGAAGGATGACCACTGAGGCAGGGTATTAGTGGGGAAACTGAGAGGGTGCAGCCTTTGTGCTGCATTGGTTTTGATGCAAAGGAAGGAGCAGAGCTCCAGGGCCCTCCCATATGCACCAGCCAGCTAATGAGGCCCAAAGGCATCCTGGAAATGAATGAGGCACACACTGGAGATGCTCAGTAGCTGCTCTGGGAGGCTAATACCAGCTCTTCGGGTGCCCTCATTAGCCCCTGAGCACAACACAAAGCCTTTTGCAAAGGAGATCAGTGCACTTTACAGCTGGAGGCACTCACTGTGGCACCAACTTCTCTGAAGTTCTCCAGTGAGGCAATGCAAAGGGGGATCCCAACTCCCAGTGCCATATGGCAGCTGCAGAGCCTTCTTATTCCCACTGAGAAAGGAGACCTGCAGGCGTGTTTAAGGCTATGCCCCTGACAAGTGGGCGTGGGGAAGTGATACAAGATGCAGCTCCAGCCAGATCTGTGCTTGTGATCCTGTCTCCATGTCTAAATATTTTGTTAGTGCTGCTCTGGGTTTATTTAGAGAGGAAACTCCTCACTGATCACATCCATCCACCTTATTGTTTTGTAGGCATCTGAAGGAAATGGCTGTTAGCCTTTGAGACTAAACAGCACATGCAGCTTTCACAGAGCTGTTGTGAAGCCATCTGAGAGGGAGACAGGCATCTCCAGAGGGTGATTGATTCCGCTGCTTGAGGTGGGGTGCCTGCGTTTCTGCACTGGATACAGCCAGCTTCTCGTCCTCCAGCTTAGACCCAGGTGAGTCTCAGTCTCAGGTGGCTCATTTCAGTGGAGATGCTGTCTTCATTAAAGAAAAAAGAAAACTGGCTGGCTTATCAATCAATAATGTTTTATCCAATGTATCTGACCACAAGCCACTATGACTTGAATGCAAAATGAACAGGCACTTGATTTGCTGAGCCAGGAACCCTTTTATCACTTTGAACACAGGCTACAGGTTCCTGTTTCATCAGTGGCTGATGGTAGCAGCCAAACACACAGCCAAGGGGCTGGGGAGTGTTGGTAGCAGCCAAACACACAGCCAAGGGGCTGGGGAGTGTTGGTAGCAGCCAAACACACAGCCAAAGGGCTGGGGAGTGTTGGTAGCAGCCAAACACACAGCCAAAGGGCTGGGAAGTGTTGGCAGCAGCCAAACACACAGCCAAAGGGCTGGGAAGTGTTGGCAGCAGCCAAACACACAGCCAAAGGGCTGGGAAGTGTTGGCAGCAGCCAAACACACAGCCAAAGGGCTGGGAAGTGTTGGTAGCAGCCAAACACACAGCCAGAGGGCTGGGAAGTGTTGGCAGCAGCCAAACACACAGCCAGAGGGCTGGGAAGTGTTGGCAGCAGCCAAACACACAGCCAGAGGGCTGGGAAGTGTTGGCAGTAGCCAAACACAGAGCCAGAGGGCTGGGAAGTGTTGGTAGCAGTCAAACACAGAGCCAGAGGGCTGGGAAGTGTTGGTAGCAGCCAAACACACAGCCAAAGGGCTGGGAAGTGTTGGTAGCAGCCAAACACACAGCCAAAGGGAAGTGTTGGTAGTTCTGGGTATCTCCAGTGTTTGGAAGAACAATAGAGCAAAACTAGAAGTGGAGAGACTCAGCTTGGATGTTAGGAAGAAGTTGTTCCCCAGGAGGGTGGTGAGAGCCTGGCACAGGCTGCCCAGGGAGGTGGTGGAAGCCTCCTGCCTGGAGGTGTTTGCAGCCAGGCTGGATGTGGCTGTGAGCAACCTGCTGTGGTGTGAGGTGTCCCTGCCCATGGCAGGGGGTTGGGACTGGCTGATCCTTGAGCTCCCTTCCTTGAGGTCCCTTCTATCCCTTATGATTCTGAGATGACTTTGGAAAGGCACTTGAGATGCTGCTGCTCTTCCAGGCTTTCAAGGGTCAAACCAACACATGCCTCATCATATGATCATGGCAGGGAAACTGGGAAATCATCTGTGAAAGGAGATGAAAGCAGGGTTCCAGATGCTATTTACAACATTTTCTGCATATTTCTGCTGGTCAGCAGGGCAGTGGTGGTGCAGTGAGAGCCACTAACCCGGCAGCAAGGTTCCACAGAGAATAAGGCCCCAAGACTTATAGACTCTGACTCATATTCACAGCCCCACAGAACATTAGAGGTTGGAAGGGACCTCCAGAGATCATCCAGTCCAAGTCCCCTGACAGAGCAGTGTCTCCCAGGGCAGTCCCCACAGGAATGCATCCAGGTGGGGTTGGAAAGGCTCCACAGGAGACTCCACAACCTCTCTGGGCAGCCTGCTCCAGGGCTCTGCCACCCTCACTGTCAAGGAGTTTCTCCTCATATTGAGCTGAAATCTTCTATGTTCAAGCTGGAACCTGGTGTTCCTTGTCTCATTATTGTGCACCACTGAAAAGAGCTTGGCCCCCTCCACTTGCCCCCCACCCCTCAGTTATTGATAGACATTGATCAGATCCCTCTCAGCCTTCCCTTCTCCAGGCTAAGCAGCCCCAGGGCTCTCAGTCTCTCTTCCCAGGGGAGATGCTCAAGTCCCCTAAGCATCCTCCTGGCTCTCTGTTGGACTCTCTCCAGCAGGTCTCTGTCTCTCTGGAACTGGGGAGCCCAGAACTGGACACAGGATTGCAGCTGTGGTCTCAGCAGGGCATTCAGCATCCAGCACCTGTGCAATTTGCTCTTGAGAGCAGCTCCCCTCCTGTGTTCCTCTGACTTCTTGTCACTGTGGTAAATCCAGGGCACCCTCTCACAGATTAATGAGAGGACGTTTGCCACTGCCACATCCTAATTGCCAGGCTAATTCCCTCCCCAAAGCCCCAGCCAGACGATCTGCTCCTGACACATGAACTGCAGCAGAAGCTGGGAGGGAAGAGCTGCCTCCTCTCTGAGGTGCAGTGAGATCAAGCAAGCTGTTCCTGGGCTGACATCTGTGGGAACAATGGGCCATATGTGGGCTGAGCAGGCAGGGCTGGTAACACATCAGAGAGCATGCAGTGAACAGATTGCACCTATAACCAACACCTTGTACAACATTTCATGTAAGGATAAATAAAGTCAGCAGCAGCAGCCTGGACTGGGCACAGAACAATAGGCCACTTGACCTGAGGCAGGGGAAACAGCTCCAAGATATCCTCCTCTAGGAGAAGCTGCCTGCTGCCTTGCACTGTTTAAACTGCTCAGGCTATTTGGGTGTCCATCTGCAATGGGGAAATCACCTCCCAGTGCCTCCACACCTGGCTTCAGGTAGAGGCATCCTGGCATTTACTTTGATACTCTTCAGTCTAGGGAGGAGAAGGCTCTGAGGAGACCTTATTGTGGCCTTCCAGTGTCTGAAGGGGGCTCCAAGAAAGCTGGGGAGGGACTTTTGAGGGTGTCAGGGAGGGATAGGACTGGGGGGGATGGAGCAAAACTAGAAATGGGGAGATTCAGATTGGATGTTAGGAAGAAGCTGTTCCCCATGAGGGTGGTGAGAGCCTGGCACAGGCTGTCCAGGGAGGTGGTGGAAGCCTCCTGCCTGGAGGTGTTTGCAGCCAGGCTGGATGTGGCTGTGAGCAACCTGCTGCAGTGTGAGGTGTCCCTGCCCATGGCAGGGGGGTTAGGACTGGCTGATCCTTGAGGTCCCTTCCAGCCCTGGCAATTCTACATTCAAAAGCCAGCTCCTGTAGAAGAAAAGGGTTCATTTTCTCGAGGTGGTGGCTTGGGCAACAAGGCAGTACAGTTCCTTGGGGCATTATTGTCTGTAGAACCTCTTTCTAATGTGCTGCTCAGGGAGGTGGTTGGAGTCACCATCCCTGGAGGGGTTTAAGGAAAGGCTGGCTGTGGCATTTAGTGCCATGGTCTGGTCAAGGTGGTGGTGTTAGGTCATAGGCTGGACTGGAGGATCTCAGAGGTCTATTCCAGCCTCAGTGATCCAGTTATTCTCACAGCTCCTTCTCACTGCTTTTCCTACTTCAGTTGGGCAGTAGACCTGTTTGGAAAGACACAGAGGAAACCAGGTCAGAGACCAGATGAGGGGCAAACCCCCACCTTCTTGTGGCTCCTTAAAATGGCTGTGGCAGCAAAACAAAGAGCTGGCAAGTTAAAGAGCCACAGCAGGGGACAGAATTAAGGCAAGAAGGGAAGGGTCAGAGCCTCCCTAAGCCTGTTTCACAGCCAATGTCTTGCAAACTGGTGTAACAAACACAGGCCTGAACGAGGCAGGAGTAGTTTCAGCATGGAGGCAGGGAGAGAAGAAAGCTGAGCCCCAGTGGCTGCACATCCCCTTGGCAAGCAGGGATGTGTGCCTAGAGGGGCAACGGGCTCCTAAGCTGCAAAGCTGACATTTACATTTGCATTCTTTGCAAGGAGGAGCAGATGGCAAAGGGATGCTCTGTAATTCCTTGTGTGAACCCCAAAGAGTCTCATAGCTCAGCTTTGGGTGTCCCAAGCCAGTCCTGTGTGCAGCCAGGTGACAAAAGCTCCTTCTCCAAAGACAGCTGCCTCTGAGTGGGGAATGGCTCTGTTAATTAAGGAAGCTGGGCTAGGGAAGGCAGGCTTGGAGGCAGCAAGGTCTGTGAGAGGTTGCAGCCAGGTGGGGGTTGGTCTCTTCTCCCAGGCAGCCAGCACCAGAAGAGGACACAGTCTCAAGCTGTGCCAGGGGAGGTTTAGGCTCGAGGTGAGGGGAAAGTTCTTCCCAGAAAGTAATTGGTCATTGGGATGTGCTGCCCAGGGAGGTGGAGTCACCATCCCTGAGGGTGTTCACAAAAGGATTGGATGAGGCACTTGGTTTAGTTGTCAGGGGGCATTGGGTGATGGGATGGACTTGATGATCTCTGAGGTCTTTTCCAATCTTACTGAGTCTATGATTCTATGATTTAAACCAGGTGGAAGTGAGGGCAGGGCTCTTCCATGCAGGCACAAAGAGCTGGGCAGCTCTGAGAACTCACCCTGGTGCACCTGCTGGAGGTCACCTCCTAAGGGCAGAGTCCTCTGAGCATGAGGACCTGCACACAAGCTGGAGCCTGGCTTTATCCAGGGTGGGCAGCTGGGGTCAGGGGTTTGCCAGCAGTGCTCTTGAATTCAGAAGCAGAAACAGCGTGCAGGAAGGAACCAGCTGAACGTGCCAGGGAAAGCCAGACATGGTCTTTAGAAGATAGGTTTTTACAGTCATTCAGTTGCTTTATGTTGTGTAGCAGGCAGGTATGTCCAGGGGGGAAAAAGAAATGTGCAGGAGCAGCTAAAGGAACATTGCACACCTGCTTAAATGCAGCACTGCCAACTCCCTGAAAGAACTGAGAGCAAATAGGAAGAAGGTCCCAGAAAACATCTCCTGAATCTCATTGGACTGAATTTTGAGCCTGATGAACTGATGTGGCCCTGCTGAACCTGCTTAAACACAGAACAGGAGGAGGAGGGGGGGAAAAGGGAAGCAGCCATCCTATTAAATAGAACATTGCCTCTTGAGGTCCAGATTCACAGCCCTTCCAAAGCTAGACCACAGCATCACAGAACTGTCAGGGCTGGAAGGGACCTCAAGGCTCAGCCAGTTCCAACCCCCAGCCATGGGCAGGGACACCTCACACTGCAGCAAGTTCAAAGCCTCCAGGGGTGAGGCTTCCACCACCTCCCTGGGCAGCCTGTGCCAGGCTCTCACCACCCTCCTGGGGAACAACTTCTTCCTAACATCCAAACTCAATCTCCCCACTTCTGATTTTGTTCTATTCCCCCCAGTCTTGTCACTCCCTGACAGCCTTGACATGTCAGTGACACTCTCACCTGCCCCATTTTCCCCCTCAAATGCCAGAGCACCTGGGCTCTGTTGGAGTCTCCTCCTACCCCAGGTGTGGCCACTTAGCCCTCCCCACCCACTCCCCTATTTAATCCTCCCCCCAGGAAAGGCAGAAGCCCCAAGCTGAGTCCATCTGGGCTGAGGGATCTTCTCTTCATCACTGGTGAGTTCCCCATGGTGCACACTGGGTGATGGTGGCAAACACACTGCATTTGCAAATACACAGAGCTGGGGGGGAGGGAGGTGGAAAACAAACACCACCACAACCCCAAAGGCCTCTGGCAGCACAAGATAGCTGTAGGAAAAAAATGGAATGATACTGATAGGCAAATCATCTCCTAGAGACCTTTGCTTACCATGAGCTGGGAAGATAGATTGTAATGAAAACATCAGTGTGTCCCTACCTGCTGTGTGGTGTCCCCTGGGCAGGGAGTAGTGCCCTGGTAAGGGTCTCCTACCCCATACAGGAGGGCAGCAACATCTACAGCATTTTAGTTTAGTAGGGGCTGCTCTGATTTCAGTTTAGTAGGGGTCAGCAATGCTGTGTCCAGCAGGAGCAGGGAGGGGATTGTCCCCTGGCACTCAGCTCTGCTCAGGCAGCACTCAAGGTGTGGTGTCCAGCTCTGGGCAGCTCAACACAAGAGAGATGTGGAGGTGCTGGAGCCAGGGCAGAGCAGGGCAGGGAAGCTGGGAAGGGCCTGGAGAAGAAATCTGATGGAGAGCAACTGAAGGAGCTGGGGCTGGTTAGTGTGAAAGAGAGGAGGCTGAGGGGAGACCTCCTGGCTGTCTGCAGCTCCCTGAAAGGAGGTTGTGGAGAGGCTGCTGCTGGTCTCTTCTCCCAGGTCATTAGTGACAGAACAAGAGGCAATGGCCTCAGGCTGTGACTGGGTAGGGTTAGACTGGACAGTAGGAAGAAGTTTTTCCCAGGCATTGGAATGTGCTGGGCAGGGAGGTGGTGGAGTCCCTAAGCCTGGCTGTGTTTGAAGATGGTTTGGCTGTGGTGCTTGGGGCTCTGGTTTAGGGGTGACCCTTGTAGAGTAGGGTTTGTGGTTGGACTTGGTGACCCTGGGGGTCTGTTCCACCCTGAATGTTTCTGTGATTTTCAAGCATTGTTTGGTCCTATTCCAATCTGTTGCTGGTGTGTTGGTCTGTGCTGTTGCTTGGTTTGTTTTCAAATGAGTTTATCATAACAAAACAGTTGTGGGCAAAGAGCTGATGTGGCTCCCTCAAAAGCAGTCACCTTTCCCACCTCTCTGCCCTTTCCACCCTTCCCTGCCTTTCCCACATCTGGCAGCTCTGGGCTGCAGAGCTGGAGGGCCTCATCCTTGCCCTCTCTGCCTGCTCCCAACAGGATATTAATGCCTGGGTTGCTGAAAACCTATCCAGGCTCTGCATCTCACAACAACAACTAACTCTGCTTTGTGCTTCAGCAAGGGTCCCTCTGTGCTGCCTCACAGTGCTTGGCCATATCTGGAATCTAAATCACTGGCTGGAGAGGGCTTTGCTCAGGCATTTTTCTTCTGAGGTGGTGAAAGCCACATGAGATCCAGTTGCCTCCTTTGGGGATATTTTTAATACATGTACACACTCCCCTGTTGTGCATGTCAATTTAGGGACCAAATTGGAAGAAAACAGAGGTAAGAGCTAAAGACCACCTCCCCCATTGACTGAGCTACTTGTCTCAAGTGTGATGTGGGCAACAGGGTGCTGGCCTTGCCTGTGCTCCTTGAGCAGATAGACTGAAAAGCTCCTTTGGTTTAGCACATCTCCCTTGCTGCATCACCTCTCAAAGCATCTTTATTTAATTCATAATTACTTAGGTGTGTCAGAACCTGCCTGGATGCTTTACAGCCTTGCAAGGCCACTTCTTTAGGTCCCAGTTTGTTTATGTCTCTGTGTAGCTTGCAGAAATGTCTCAGTTCCCTTCTCATAGAATCACAGAATTGTCAGGGTTGGAAGGGACCTCAAGGATCAGCCAGTTCCAACCCCCCTGCCATGGGCAGGGACACCTCACACTACAGCAGGTTGCTCACAGCCACCTCCAGCCTGGCTGCAAACACCTCCAGGGATGAGGCTGCCACCACCTCCCTGGGCAGCCTGTGCCAGCCTCTCACTACCTTCATGGGGAACAACTTCCTCCTAACATCCAACCTGAATCTCCCCATTTCTAGTTTTGCTCCATCCCCCCCAGTCCTATCACTCCCTGGCACCCTCAAAAGTCCTTCCCCAGCTTGCTTGGAGCTCCTTTCAGATACTTAAGCTATTCAGCTTTAAGACTTATGCACCTGGGCTGTACTTTATGGGCAAGTGGCCTCCCTTGGCTCCTCCTGCCAGTGCTTCCTTCATCCTTCTTGCCTGGAGCTCTCAGCCCTTACCAGGGGAGTGTCATACATGCCTCCTGCTCTATTGGTCCCATCTTCAGTGCCTATCCTTTGAGGTCTTTTGCAACCCCTAATGTTCTGGGTTTCTGTGACCTCCTTGTACAGAGCAAGGCAAATTTGTCACAGCCCTGCCACCTTGTCTGGAACAAGGACATCAGTGTCTGGCCTTAAGAAGGAGCTGCTTTTTATTAGAATCAAAGCATTGCAGAGAAAACAGTTCTTTAAATAGTAAACAGTCTGCACATGTGACCCATTTACTGTTTCTGGTAGGAGCACCAAGGAGCTTGATCTTAGCCACTTGGCCACAGAGCTGGTCTCAGGCTCTGCTCACTTTAGTTCAGTCCCCATGATGGCCACAGGCAACTGAACTTCTTGGGGTGCAAGGCACTTTTTAGTCAGCATCTCAAGCCTTTGAGCTGGTAACTCCCAGCTCTGGTGAAGCAAGGCAAGCAGTCTGCTGCAGCCTGATGGAATAGCCACAGAGCTGACAGCTCCTCCATCCCCTCCCATTTCTGCCCCTGAAACTCTTTGGAGCAAATCACAGAAGCATTCAGGGTGGAAAAGCCCCTCAGGGTCATCAAATCCAACCACAAACCCTACCCTACAAGGGTCACCCCTAAACCAGAGCCCCAGGCACCACCTCCAAACCACCTTTAAACACAGCCAGGCTTGGGGACTCCACCACCTCCCTGCCCAGCACATTCCAATCCCTGACCACTCTTGCTGGGAAAAACTTCTTCCTACTGTCCAGTCTAACCCTACCCAGCCACAGCCTGAGGCCATTGCCTCTTGTTCTGTCACTAATCACCTGGGAGAAGAGACCAGCAGCAGCCTCTCCCCAACCTCCTCTCAGGGAGCTGTAGACAGCCAGGAGGTCTCCCCTCAGCCTCCTCTCTTTCACACTAACCAGCCCCAGCTCCTTCAGTTGCTCTCCATCAGATTTCTTCTCCAGGCCCTTCCCAGCTTCCTTGCCCTGCTCTGCCCTGGCTCCAGCCCCTCCACATCTCTCTTGTGCTGAGCTGCCCAGAATGGGCACTGCAGTGAAAAGCCCCAAGCTGCTGCGTGGAGTCAGCTCTCTCAGCGGTGGCCTACAGCAAATGAAGCAGCAAGCAGTTCATAAAGGCAAATCTCTTTTGCTTGCTAAGATTGCAGGCTATAAACTAACATCAACAACAAAAAACTATTGCTATCAGGAAGATTAGAGCCTTTACTTTCCACTTAAGCTTATACTGATAAGACAGTTTTACAATGGTGTGCCAGGCATGTGATAATAGAGGATGTCTTAAACCCAGCATACATTTCAAGCTTCAATGATGATTATATCTAGGCTCTTGACATCCCATGCTGGAAGACTCTTTAATTAACCAGGCAATGCTGATTTAAGATCATGGGCACAATGGGATTTAATGAGTATTTTACAGAACTGGATTAAAAGGGGAAGGAGAGATACCTCCCACTTCAGTTCAGACTGAATGGATTCAGTTTGAAGGCTGGAATATTCCAGGGGGGAATGAGAGAAAGGTGTCCACTGCAGCTGCATTTATTTTAGTCTCATCTCTGCTAAAAATAGTGGAAGTGTCTTCAGTTAAGCTGCAGGGAAGACATCATCATCATCCTGACATCCAGAGATGAAGGCTGAATCATGGCTTAGGTTGGAAGGGAGCTCAAAGCTTATCTCTTCCAACCTCCCCACCATGCCCAGGGACATCTCTCAACCAGACTCAGCTGCTCAAGACCTCATCCAGCTTGGCCTGAAACACCCCCAGGCAGAAGGCAGCCACAGCCTCCCTGGGCAGCCTGTGCTCAGAGTCTCACCACCTTCACAGTGCCATACTCTGCTTCCCAGGGTGCAGGGAGCTGGCATCATTCAGGTAAATACAGGCAGCTCCACAATGAATGATGAAAGGTTTCCAAGAGAGAGTTGATTTTAAGGCTCCCTGGGCAAGCTCTTCAGAGTCTCACCACCCCTGGACTGAAGCACTTCTTCCTGAGATCCAGGCTAGGACACCTGCCTGCCAGGCACTGCTGCATTTCTCTGCTTCTCCAGCATCTCCTGTCAGTGTGAGGACACAGAAGAGTGGCAATTAGTAGAACTAAATGTGGTGAGAGGTCTTGGACTCTCAAGGCTTCTAGAAAACAGCTGGATTACACCTTGCCATGTCAACAGTTTAGACCATCAGCTCTCACACATTTAGTTTGATTAACAAAGTAGCCCAGAAAAATTCCTAGCAGCTA
This sequence comes from Melanerpes formicivorus, assembly GCF_026170545.1. NCBI lineage: Eukaryota > Metazoa > Chordata > Aves > Piciformes > Picidae > Melanerpes > Melanerpes formicivorus. Next base: position 38,519,458 of record NW_027142356.1, read on the forward strand.
TGATCTTTGTCAATTAAAAGCCCAGAGAGAGGGAGAGGGATTTTTGAAAGCATAGAATCACAGAGCTGTCAGGGTTGGAAGGGACCTCAAGGATCAGCCACCTCCAAACCCCCTGCCATGGGCAGGGACACCTCACACCACAGCAGGTTGCTCACAGCCACATCCAGCCTGGCTGCAAACACCTCCAGGCAGGAGGCTGCCACCACCTCCCTGGGCAGCCTGTGCCAGGCTCTCACCACCCTCGTGGGGAACAACTTCTTCCTAACATCCAATCTCAATCTCCCCACTTCGAGTTCTGCTCCATCCCCCCCAGTCCTATCACTCCCTGACACCCTCAGAAGTCCCTCCCCAGCTTTCTTGGAGCCCCCTTCAGATCCTGGAAGGCCACAATGAGGTCTCCTCAGAGCCTTCTCCTCTCCAGACTGAACAACCCCAACTTCCTCAGTCTGTCCCCATAGAGTTGCTCCAGAGAGTGCTGAGCATCTCTCCTTGCAGGGTGGTCCTACTGCATTCCTGACAGCCACTCTTCAGTTGCAGATGAATGCAGCAGGCAGAAATTGAACCACTTTTCACTTTTCAAGAGCTTAGCAAACTTTTAACAGCAACATTTCGATGGCTTTTGCATCCACACTGGTGAATCGATGCCTCTTTCAAACTCTCATAATTTCCCCAGGCCTCCAGGAATCACAGAGGAGTCAATGCTGCTGCTGCCTGCCTTGCTGTGGCTGCCACTTCATATGGAACAGCAATACCCCAGACTAAGAGCTATCAATTTGCAATTTAAACTAAGGGAAGTAGCAAGTCATTATCACAGGGCTATCAGGAGGGATTCTAGCTGGCATTGATTGGTTGTATCTGAAGGGGGCCTACGAGAAAGCTGGGGAGGGACTTTTTAGGCTGTTGGGTAGTGATAGGGCTGGGGGGAAGGGAGCAGAAATGGAAATGGGGAGATTCAGATTGGATGTTAGGGAAAAGTTGTGCTTGTTTAAACTGCTCAGGTTATTTAGGTGTCCATCTGCAATGGGGAAATCTCCTCAAGTACCTTCACACCTGGCCTCTGGTAGAGGCATCCTGGCATTTGTTTTGATGTTGTTCAGTGTGGGGAGGAGAAGGCTCTGAGGAGATCTTATTGTGGCCTTCCATGGGGCTACAGGAAGTCTGGTGAGGGACTTCATAAGATGTTGGGTAGCTGGATGTGGCTGTGAGCAGCCTGATCTAGTGTGAGGTGTCCTTGCCCATGGCAGGGGGTTGGAACTGGCTGATCCTTGAGGTCCCTCCAAGCCTGACAATTGTATGATGGGACTGGGGGGGATGGAGCAAACCTAGAAATGGGTGGATTGAGATTGGATGTTAGGCAGAAGTTGTTCCCCATGGGGGTGGTGAGAGCCTGGCACAGGTTGCCCAGGGAGGTGGTGGCAGCCTCATCCCTGGAGGTGTGGCTGTGAGCAACCTGCTGTGGTGTGAGGTGTCCCTGCCCGTGGCAGGGGGGTTGGGACTGGCTGAGCCTTGAGGTCCCTTCCAGCCCTGACCATTCTGTGATTCTGTATCAGAAGGGCATTTTCCTCTCTTCTCATTTGCTGTGTCACTTCGTAGATAAAACAGATCCCACAGATGATTTAAGCTGCAAAGATTTAGGATGAAAATAATTGTCATGGCCTTGGCAGATAAGCTGCTTGCAGCTCTCTCTCTTGCTAATTTCCAAATGAATTTCCATTCAGAGGGAGAAATAGCTCCAGAAGTTCATTAGGACATCAATGACAATAGCTTAATCTTACCAATAGCATTGATCTGCTCAATGTTTACTCCAGGAAGCAGCCCTATGGATGTGTGAGGCAATCTTTTCAATTGACTGTTCCAAAGGAGCTGGTCCATAAATGTTAAATCCCTTTAAGGATTTTTGAGCTGAAGGGAGCTCCCCAAATGCAGTTTCCCATGCTTCTCCAATATTATCATTCTGATCCCTACATGCATATCTGCTGCCTCAAAAAGCCTGCAGGTCTCTCTCTCTTTTTGTTCTCCTCTCCTGCTAAAATGTAAACCTACTGTGAGCTGGTTGCAGAAGAGGATGAGGAGAGAAAGCATTACCTGTCCCAGCATCCTGCAATCACCACAGTAGGAACTGTAGAGAGGAACATGTGAGGCTAGCTGCAAGAACAGAGAATATCACAGGATCAGAGGATGTCTGGGATTGGAAGGGACCTCCAAAGTTCACCCAGTCCAACACCCTGCCAGAGCAGCACCACAGAATCCAGCACAGGGCACACAGGAACACATCCAGATGGGGCTGGAAAGGCTCCAGAGAAGGAGACTCCACAACCTCTCTGGGCAGCCTGCTCCAGGGCTCTGGGACGCTCACAGGGAAGAAGTTCCTCCTCATGTTGAGGTGGAATCTCCTGTGCTGCAGCTTACATCCATTGCTCCTTGTCCTATCCCAGGGTGCAGCTGAGCAGAGGCTGTCCCCTCCCTCCTAATCCCCAGCCCTCAGATATTGATAAGCATTGATCGAATCCCCTCTCAGCCTTCTCCTCTCCAGACTGCACAGCCCCAGGGCTCTCAGCCTCTCCTCCCCAGGCAGTGCTGCAGTCCCTTCAGCATCCTTGCAGCCCTCCCTTGGACTCTCCCCAGCAGATCCCTGCCCCTCCTGAGCTGGGGAGCCCAGAACTGGATGCAGTATTCCCGGTGGGGCCTCAGCAGGGCAGAGCAGAGGGGGAGGAGAACCTCCCTGGCTCTGCTGGCCACACTCCTCTGCATGCAGCCCAGGACCCCATTGTCCCTCTTGGCCCCCAGGGCACATTGCTGTCCCATGCAGAACTTGCTGCCCAGCAGCACTCCCAGGTCCCTCTCCTTGGGGCTGCTCTCCAGCAGATCACCTCCCAGCCTGTGCTGCTGCAGTTTATTCTTCCTGCCCAGCTGCAGGACTCTGCTCTCATCCTTGTTGAACCTCATGAGGTTCCTCTCTGCCCAGCACTCAGCCTGTCAAAGTCTTGCTGAATGGCCTCACAGCCTTGGGGTGTCTCAGCCAAGCCTCCCAGTCTGCCTTGTCAGCAAACTTGCTGGCTTAACCTCACATATTTTGGACAAAGATAGGAAAATAACTACCTAAATACCTGAGAGAATTCCCCACTGCTTCAGAAGCTTGCTTTCTCCTCTGTCATGCAAACAGAACAGGGATGAGAGAACTTGGGCAGCATTTGGTGCAATCCATTGGCCAGAGGTGGGGAAAGCTTTGTTCCTCATTAGGATCATTAAAAATAAATGAAGGGGCAAGGTTGAAACCAAACCACCTTTGTTTCCCACTTTGCTGTGGTTATTTATAGCCTGGCAGAGCGGAGGGGGAATGCTTGTTGCCACTCTTGCTGTGGAAGGCTGGGGAAAGCGAGGCACATGACGACTGCAGGAGGCTGGCTTCATGTGATCAGGGATGTGCAGGGCATGGGAGCAGGCCCCTAACTGAAAGAGCACTAATCAAGAAGACCAGGGAGAAACCTGTCAGAATAACAACATCACATGGGCCTTGATAATGGTGCAGGGGAAAACTCTCCCAGCCTGTTGTGAGCTGCCTTTGCCTCTTTAAGAAATCAAACTGCAAACCCTCCAAACAGTTAGAGGAAAAAAAATTGTCCAACTCCTCTCTTTCTTTCTTCTGATTTTTTTTTTTCCCCTCTCCCTCCTACTCAAAGCCTGAAGACACCTGGAAAATCTGGATTGCACTAAAAGATTGAACTGTGTCAGGTCATGACAGGACTAGGGGGAATGGGGGAAAATAGGAATGGGTAGATTCAGGTTGGATGTTAGGAAGAAGAGGGTGGTGAGAGACTGGCAGAGGTTGGGGTTGTTAGTCTGGAGAGGAGATGGCTCCCAGGAGACCTAATTGTGGCCTTCCAGCAGCTGAAAGGAGCTACAAGAAAGCTGGGGAGGGACTTTTGAGGGTGTCAGGGAGTGATAGGACTAAGGGGATGGATCCAAGCTACAGGAGGGGAGATGTAGATTAGACCTTAGGAAGAAGCCCTTCCCCAGGAGGGTGGTGAGAGCCTGGTACAGGTTGCCCAGGGAGGTGGTGGCAGCCTCATCCCTGGAGATGTTTGCAGCCAGGCTGGATGTGGCTGTGAGCAACCTGCTGTAGTGTGAGGTGTCCCTGCCCATGGCAGGGGGGTTGGAGCTGGCTGATCCTTGAGGTCCCTTCCAAGCCTAACAAATCTGTGATTCTGTGACTCTATTTCAGCTCTTTGGTTTTTTTCCCTTCTCTGTCCAGAATGAATTTGATGGGGCTGGTACCTAAGTGAGAAATAGACATTGAGAATGATGCTGGGTTTAGAAATTGTTGGTGTGCACTGTTTTGCAGCAGAGGAAGGATTCACCCATCAAAAGAGGCTGGCTGTCAGAGATGAAAGAGAGGGGAAAAAACAAATGGAGAGAGCCATTTTAAACATATAAGACAAGACTTTCATCTTAGGCTGGACCATATGGGACAGTGCTATTAACCTTGGGGAGGGGGAAACCTGACAGCAGTGAAGAAGGGAAGATGAATGCAAAGAAGGAAGAATCATTTACCTTCAATAGCTTTTCTGATCTGTGCCAACACATTCCAAGAAGTCTGCATTTAAGCTTTTTCCATGGGTGAAGGTTTGCCATGTGTCCCCTGCAGTGTGCTGTGCATCCAGAAGTGTTGGCATGGGTTTCCTGACAGTCTGTGTGTCCTTCCTCCACCTACCACCCCATCAGGCTCTGCAGCCATCCAACGAGATCTGGACAGGCTGAGAGCTGGGTGCAGGCAAACCTCATGAAGCTCAAGAAGTGCAGGGTCCTGCATCTGGGGAGGAATAACAGCAGGCATCAGGACAGGTTAGGGCTGCCCTGCTGGAAAGCAGCTTCACAGAGAAAGGCCTTGGAGTGCTGGTGGGTATCAAGTTCCCCATGGGACAGCCATGTACCCTAGTGGCCAAGAGAGCCAATGGGGTCCTGGGGGGCAGCAAGAGAAATGTGGTCAGCAGGGCTAGGGAGGTTCTTCTGCCCTTCTGCTGTGTCCTGCTGAGACCACAGCTGCAATCCTGTGTCCAGTTCTGGGCTTCCCAGTTCAGGAGAGACAGAGACCTGCTGGAGAGAGTCCAACAGAGAGCCAGGAGGATGCTTAGGGGACTTGAGCATCTCCCCTGGGAAGAGAGACTGAGAGCCCTGGGGCTGTTTAGTGTGGAGAAGAGAAGGCTGAGAGGGATCTGATCAATGTCTATCAATAGCTGAGGGCTGGGGGTCAAGTGGAGGGGGCCAAGCTCTTTTCAGTGGTGCACAGGAATAAGCCATGGAAAAAGTTCCAGCTTGAACATAGAAGGTGTCATCTGAACATGAAGAGAAACTTCTTGATAGTGAGGGTGACAGAGCCCTGGAGCAGGCTGCCCAGAGAGGTTGTGGAGTCTCCTGCTCTGGAGCCTTTCCAACCCCACCTGGATGCATTCCTGTGCAGCCTGCCCTGGGTGATGCTGCTCTGGCAGGGGGTTGGACTGGATGATCTCTGGAGGTCCCTTCCAACCCCTAATGTACTGTGGCGCTGTAGATACCATACCTGGGCAGAGCATGGCTGGTGAATGCACGGTTGACTCTTTTGTCCTGGTCATCTAGACACCCTTCTTTCACCTCAGCAGCCTGTGACACTGTCAGACAAAGCAGTGTTGGGGACAGACACTTGGGTCATTTGTCTCCTATCTGCCTGAAGAGCAGCTCCAGGCCAGCTCTGCAGCCACAGGAGAGAACGCTCCTAGATCCTCCTTGTGCTTAAAAAAAACTCCTTCTGTGGGATTCCACAGCCTCTTCTCCTCAATGCATTTGCAGATGAAACTCTCCTTACTCTTTGCAAGTGCTTTTCCTTCCCCCCCATCCCCCCTTTATTTTTCCCTCCTATCTTTTAAAAGTAATTTTATTTCTTTCTTTTTCTTCTGAGAACTAAATGGATTACTTTTTTATCCTGCCCTTGAGGGATGTGGAAAACAATTGCTCACAATCCTCTTTGTAAGAACCTTCCCCACGTTTAAGCTCCCTGTCAGCTTTCTCTTTTCCATACCAAACCAAGCAGTTCTTTCAACCCTTCCTTTTGTGTCACAGCTTCTACTTTCAAGTCCTGCTTCTGATGCTCTGGCTGACCCTTAAAAGGTGACAGGTCAGAGAGAGCTCCCTTTGGGATCTCAGTGTTGTGAGCCAGGGCAGGAGTGTTGCCTTTGGTGCAAACAGAATCTGCTGTGATGCCCCCAGGAGTCCAGTGAGGGGTTTAGAGGTGGACAAATATCTTTGTATCTGCCCTTTGAGGGGTGGTCCTTCTGTATCCAGGCCTTGTGTCCCCTGTGCTTACCCAGCCCTGACCTATTACAGAACCATTTAGTTTGAAAAAGACCTTTAGGCTTGATCATAGAAAGAAGCTCTTCCCAGAAAGAGAGATTGGCTCCTGGGATGGTCTGCCCAGGGAGGTGGTTGGGGTCCACGTCCCTGGAGGTGTTGAAGAACAAGCTGGGTGAGGCAGTAAGCGTCGTGGTCTGACTGATTAGTTAGGATGGGGTGATCAGTTGATGACCTTGGAAGTCCCTTCCAGCCTGGCTGATTCTGAGTTTCAAGTGTCACCATTTTGTAACTAAACCGTGGCCCTCAACACCCCATCTTTGCCTCTTTCAAACGTCTCCAGGGATGGAGATTCAACCACCTCCCTGGGGAGCCTGTTCCAGAGTTCGAGAAACCGTTCAGTCAAGGAGTTCCGTCGAACAGCCGCCCTAAACCTCCCCTCCGTAGCCCTTGCCGGGCCGTTCTCCCGCCGTCACAGCACGGCGCACAGCCGGAGCCACCGGGGCTTTTCTGTTCTAAATCGTTTTATTTGGGGCGTGTGTGTTTGGGATCTTCACGACAAGCCCCCACCGGGGCAAACTCGGGCGCTGCCCATGCCCGCGGGGGCCGGGGGCGGGTGGGGAAGCGTCTCACCTGCGCCCATCCCGCGGGTGGCGGGGCGGGGGCGCGGAGCACGCCGCGGGGGGCCGCGCAGCGGGGCGGGCGGCGGAGGCGGAGCCGGCGGCGGCAGCGCGGCTGGGCCGGGCCGGGCTGGGCTGTACTCCGCAGCCCTCCCGGGGGGGCTCGGGCATCTCTGCGCGCCGGGCGGTGCGAGCGGCAGCCGCGCCGCGCCGGGCTCGGGGGGTGGCGGCGGCATGGAGGGAGCGTTCCGCGGCCGGGAGCTGGCGCACGCCGTGCTGCTGCTGCTGCCGCTGCTGAGCCTCGTCCCCGCAGGTGGGAGCCGCGGGCAAGGGAGGAGGGAACGGAGTCCACCCCGGGGGCGGCGGGGGCCGGGGCAGGCGCGGCTGCGGGGAAAACTTCGGCGCGGGCGGGTGCAGTAGAGCCGTGCCCGGGGGTCGCGGCGGCAGCCCGCCGTTTGCTCCGGTATCGCCCCTCGCAGTCTTTGCGGGACGTTCCGGCGGGGTGTGTGTGCGCGCAAAAAAAAAACCCCTACCAAGTCCTTTGTTCGCGGTACCACGGGAGAAGGGCCGGCAGGGAGTTCCCTCCCGCATCTCCACGGGCAGGGCTGTGTCGACGATGAACTCCGGTGATCGGCACAGAATGTCCCCGCCGTTAAGTGCTGCTGCTTGAACAATGGGCAGGGAAGGAGGCAGCAGGCGGCAGGTGAACGGCGCACCCCGGCAGAGCGAAGCTCCCCGAGGCTGGGCCGGACTGGTCGGCTCGCAGCTCCCCCGCTGGTGGAGCTTGCCCCTTGGCGTCCTGGCGGGTCAGTGCGCGGTCCGGAGGGGCCGGTCCGGCGGGTCGCCACCAGACCCCGGCTCCGACGCGGGCGATGGTCCGCGATTTAAGAGCCGAGAGGTCTGTCGGAGCTAAAACTATGGTGTGTCGGGTGTAAATTCAAAGGTTCCCTTCCCCTTCCGTGATGCAAGGGGGTTTTCCTTGCCTGACCTCACAGGGATAGCGATTTTCAATGCAGCGTCTGGTTGCATCGCAGAGCAACTTTGCACATGGCTTTCGGCGTCGCCGTGCAGCTCGCTGCACCGTTTGTAGGTTTAAGAGGCGTTTGGAGGTGCGCAGAGGACGGTGCTGTTAAGGAGGTGGCTGCTGGTGTTTGAGGAACTGCACCCAGCAGGGAATTTGTCCCTGGGCACTGAAGTCTAAAAGCAGATAACGTGAAAGGTTGTTCTGCAATTTAATCGTAAGAGAGAGCTGAGGATCCAGGGAAGCGATGCACGGTGCTAGGTGTTTAATATCTGCTGCCACCAACAGAGAGGAGCCCTGCAGAGCACCCTGGTGCGAGCATCCGGGGAGGGCTCCGCAGGTCTCTGCCCCTGCTGCTGGGAGCACTGGAAACTTGGCATACCGGCAGCTAACCGTAGTAACTAAGTTACACATCGTCAGCTCTTTGCTTTGGGATGTGAGAGGCTGCATCAGTTGATTTGTGAAGTGGTTTTGTTTGGGTGACTTTTTGGGGCTTGCTCCTTCAAGCTCAGAGTATCAATCAACAAAGAGTTGTGGTATCTGGCAATATGAACTTCGTGTTTTGGTGTTTTTTTTCCAGCAAGACCCACATCCACCTGCAAAATGCTGTAGCTGTGGCCACAGGGGTGGGAAAGTCTCCTACCGAGAGGTTATTCCTCCAAATCAATTAACAACAACGACAAAAAGAGTGGGCACGATTAATACCCACCCACTTTCTTTACTTCATCTATTTCTTGTCTCTGCTTGAAGGTTGTCCTTCATCATATGGTTCGACTGTCCTTAAGGAAAGCTTGAGAAGCAGATCAGACTGACAGCATCTCCTGGGAGACAAGAGATGCAGGCTCCAGAGGCATGGAGAGGCATGGAGGGAACCTTCCTTTGTGATCCTTCCTCTGGTTCTGGGTTCAGACACCTGTCTGTAGGAGACTTCACATCAGGGGCACGCCAGACAAACGTGTAGTAGGCATAAATGACTTGCTGTTGCAAGAACCAGCTGGTTTGGGGCATGTCTGTGTGGTATCTGTGCATCATGCAGATGTGAGAATATTCAGGGCTAGTTTTGTGCTGGAGGATGTATAGGAGTGATGACTTGTGTCCTGCTGGGGGCACAGGGGGCTTTGGAAGCGACAAACAGGACAGAACCGAGCTGCTCTGCAGGATTAGCCTGGGGCTAGCACGTCCCTGGGTTGCTTTTGGGTTTGCCTCAGCGCAGGCACTTGGCCTGGATGAGCTCCCACGGTCCCCATTGAGACCTATTCTGTTGTTAGCGGTGTACAGGTTTATATTAAGTATCTTTCTTTGGCTTTTAGTCAAGAGCTTCTTCCTTTGCTTGCAAACAGGGAAGGAGGATGTAGAAAACAGAGCTTACTGTAGCTTCTCAGAGGGCAAACCATTCATCTCTGTCCACAGTCCCTTCCTACTTTCTTGTTTTTGTTTCTTGCATCCTAACACATGCTTCCACTTTACCTTCCAGTTGGGGATTGCCTAGGTCAGTTTATGCAATACTCTGGAACAGTATTTTCTCTGTGCCTCTCCTGTCCTCCCCCAAGGCTCATCCTGTCCCTTACCCCCCAGTACTCTGCCAGAGTCTCTGTGGCATTTCCATCCCGTGGTCACGGAAGGCTGGGCATGATTCCTTCCAGCATCCATCAATATAGCAATAGTAGGCTCTCCCTGTGCCCCGAGGGAAGAATGTCTGTTTTCATGATGCTTCCTGCTACCTGTCAGCCCACGAGGGAGGAAGCTGGAAGGAGAAAGATTGAACTTGATGAGGGTTCTGATTGCTGTCACTCTCTGAGTGCCTTGGCCCCCTCAAACCATCTGAGTACCCTGCTCTCCCTGCTCCTCCCTTTCTATATCTGCTCTCTCCTTCTCCTTTGCCTCCTTCCCCTGCAGCAGTGCAGATCCTCCTGCACAGAAATGTGGCCCAAGGCCACTGCCAGGAGCAGAATGGAAATGTCAAAGGCTGCTCAGCACTCAACTCTTTTCCCTTCCATTGCAACTGGGAACTCTCTCGCAGCGAGCGCACAAATGATTTTTCTTCAGGCTTTATAATCCAGAATGTGATAAATTTGGCAGGGAGTGAGACTCCCATTTGCATCCTGTTTAAGTACCATTCAGAGAGACTGAAGGCATTTCCACGTGCTCGTTTTGCAAGGGAGAGAGAGAGCCTCTTCCTGACAGATGACTGCAGCTGTAGTACCATTGGGCTGCACTTAATCTCTGTGGGCTTTCAACCTCCCTCCAGCCCTCTCGGAAACCTGTCACTGATTGCCCAAACAGTAACGCTTCTTTACAGGTGCCTGGAGTGATCAATGGATCCTGACTCAGCTCCAGCAGGAACATTTTGCACCAGGACACAGGTGGAATTGGAAAGGATATGTCTTTAGCACATGTAAACAGGAGCTGTGGCTGGTTTTTAGGAGGAACATCTGAGTCATGTTCCAGCCGGTAGGAGTTTCTTGTAATGAAACCTCTCCTTTCCACACCCCACACCCCCTCTATCTAATGACATCTCTGTATTCTTTGGACTTCTATCTGAACTGTAAGTTTTGATTAGTGCAAGCTATTGGAGAGAGTTTTCATCAGCCCTGTGTGGAGCTGGCAAACTAAATCCCAAGCACCATGCACTTGTGGTTAGAAGGAAAGCTGCTTTCCAGCCCGAACGTTCAGTAAGCAGCGCCGGCGTGAGCTGAAGGTAGGGAATAACCACTTCTGGATGAAACACGAGTAGCACAGCATCAAAGGGTTTGAACAACACCTGTGTTTAGCTACCAGCCACAAGAACTGAGCTAATCTTGCAGGAGACAGGCAGCAATTGCTCAAGGTTAAGCTACTTCTCAGCTTTTTGTTCCTCCCTCTGTCCGTGAGGATGAATCCCATTGCAGACATCAAGCCTTGCACATTGTCTTGCCCCTGTGTGTGTGACACATGGTTTTACAGATGTTGTTTTCTTGTTCATCCAGCACAAACATCTTCCAGGATTTTGACTCATTTCCTTGAGTCTCTTTCAGCTGTTCAGAGAATGGCTAGAGGAAATGAGGTCTAATATCCTAATGCATTGCGTTTACTGTAAGGACACTCTCGCTTTAAGTCCAAAACTTTGCCTTTTTTGTCATCTCTCAATGTCCTTCTGAATATTCCCCTGCTTGATGTTGCTTTTGTCCTTCAGCAATTCAGCTCCCCTGCTCGTGTGTGGCATACTGACCTGGATCAGGAACAGTGTGGCCAGCAGGAGCAGGGAAGTCATTCTGCCCTGTACTCAGCACTGCTTAGGCCACACCTTGAGTCCTGTGTCCAGTTCTGGGCTCCTCCATTCAAGAAAGATGTTGAGATGCTGGAAGGTGTCCAGAGAAGGGCAACAAAGCTGGGGAGGGGTCTGGAGCACAGCCCTGTGAGGAGAGGCTGAGGGAGCTGGGGTTGCTTAGCCTGGAGAAGAGGAGGCTCAGGGGAGACCTTCTTGCTCTCTCCAACTCCCTGAAGGGAGGTTGTAGCCAGGTGGGGGTTGGTCTCTTCTCCCAGGCAAGCAGCACCAGAACAAGAGGACACAGTCTCAATCTGTGCCAGGGGAGGTTTAGGCTGGAGGTGAGGAGAAAGTTCTTCCCAGCAAGAGAGATTGGCCATTGGGATGTGCTGCCCAGGGAGGTGGTGGAGTCCCCATCCCTGGAGGTGTTCCGGAGGAGCCTGGCTGAGGCACTTGGTGCCATGGTTTAGTTGATTAGGTAGAGTTGGGTGATCAGCTGGGCTTGATGATCTCTGAGGTCTCTTCCAACCTGGTTGATTCTGTGAGAAATTGTTTCTGTGTTCATTGGAACCTTGGGTGAACACAGAGAGCTGATGCTAAAGGCATCTGAGGAAAGTGCTGCTCCAGGTTCCATTGCGTTGCATCTTTTGGACAGGTAGAGAATCCTCTTGGTGTAAAAGGAAGGAGTTTTTCTATTAGTGATGGTCTTTTACATTAACTTTCCTGTGGAAATACAGTGCCTGTCTTTTTTTCCAGTGACTTTAAGGAAACTAGAGAGGCTTTTCCCAGAGGGACACCCGCCCCCCCCCATTTGGACAATGAACCCTGCAAAGAGTCGTAAACGAGCGTAAATCTACGCCCGGGAGCAGTCTCCCTGGCTGGCTGCCAGACCTAATGGCAGCTGAAGTGTGTTGTTTGTCCACCGGCCAAGATTGCTGCCGTTGGTGATAAAAGCAGGAGGGGGAGTGTAAACATCTGTGTTTGAAGGGAGAACTCCAGGCTCCTGTTTTCTGGGGTCTACCAATTAGAAAGCAGAGTCAGTGTTAATCTCTCAGTGGATTTACCCTTGGGGATTATGCTGATTTAGTCGAAAAAAAAACCATAAGTTTTTTTGTTTTCAGCTATACCTCGAAATGGATTTTTTGAAATGATCTTTTTCATGTCGTGACAGATTTATTTATTTATTTGTTTATTTCGTGTGTGCAGCACATAAGGCTCTTGGGTTTGTTATCTGTAACACCAAATAGGGATGTAAAGAACAGAGCAGTTTGTAATCATAGAATTGTCAGGGCTGGAAGGGAGCTCAAGGCTCAGCCAGTTCCAACCCCCCTGCCATGGGCAGGGACACCTCACACTACAGCAGGTTGCTCACAGCCACATCCAGCCTGGCTGCAAACACCTCCAGGGATGAGGCTGCCACCACCTCCCTGGGCAACCTGTGCCAGGCTCTCACCACCCTCATGGGGAACAACTTCTTCCTAACAGCCAATTTCAGTCTCCCCATTTCTAGTTTTGCTCCATTCCCCCCAGCCCTATCACTCCCTGACACCCCAAAAAGTCCCTCCCCAGCTCTCTTGTCACTACCTCGCCAGCTTTAATGTCGCTACTGTTCTCTGCGGCTCTTGGGCTGCTCCATACAGGTCATGCCTGGAAACTGTAACTGAAATGAAGTGTCATTTAGTAATAGTATCAGCTACAGGGGGTTTTGTCCCTGGGAGGCTGATGGCATTTAATGCCTATGATTTTAAATGTCATCTTGACAGCTGAGTCCATAATCATGTAACGTAGTCATTAAATAGCTGAGAGGGGGAAGAATTCGCTGGTCAGCTCGGGGCTGGGAGTTGTAAATCTAAGTGATAAAGAGGATGCATGGGCTGATGGCAGTTAAGAAGAGATTAAAACCATGGCAGGGAGATTTGAAAATCAGAGGGATGCCTCTCTCACAGCATCTTTGGAAGCCAGGCTTTTGCATGGTCCTACATCTCCTTTCTTTTCCCATCAGTAATTGTCTTAGGCTAATGTGGTAGTTTTAGGCTGTGCCCTTGAGGTCCCTTCCAACCCTAACAATTCCACGATTCTGTGTCATTAGGGGCTAGAAAGTTCATTCTTTGCTTTCTCACGCATTCACCTGCCTCCTGCAGCTGGGATTCTGAGAGGCACAGCAAGTCTTAGGAAGCACTCACAGGGTGTAAGAGTCAGGCTGGAGGAGAGCTGCAGAAGTCAGCTGAATAGTCCCCTGGGGTCAGGTGGAGCAGATCTTCCCAGGTAGACTTTTGTCTAACCTGCTTTACGGACAGCTTGTAATGCAGGACCTGCCGTGGTTATTTTCTTTCTAGGACAGAATTAGTTGTTGAAGGACAGAATCTTCTCCTTACACCTAAGCTAATCTCTCTTAGTTCCACCTTTTTTGGGTTGTTTTGATGATTATTATTTCCTTGCTCTGGTGGGTATAGGAAACTGTTGATCACCTTCCTCTTTAGAGTAACATTTTACACAATGCCAATTAATAGAACCTTTGGCTTCTCTGTGATAAATCTTTGTCAGCCTTTTCTTTGCTGCACCTTTTGTAACCCCTTCTCTCCCCTTGTTCTTCTCAGCCCTTTCCAGCTCATTTGCATTCCCTCCTTCTCTCCTTGTTCTTCTCAATTCTTTTCAACTCAACTTGCATTTCCTCCTTCTCCTCTTGGTCTTCTCAGTCCTCTCCAGCTTGCTTGCATTTCCTCTTTCTCTCCTTGTTCTTTTCAGTTCACTTGCATTTCCTCCTCCCCTTGCTCTTCTCAGCCATCTTCATCTTTGCATGTCCTCCTTCTCCCCTTGCTCTTCTCAGCCCTCTCCAACTTGCTTCCATGTCCTCCAGACAAAACGTGCAGACACGACAAAGGAAGGTAGCACTCCCAGGTTGCTGCCATCCCCATGGGCCTGGTTGCTTCAGTTTGACTCAAAGCATTGCCAATCTGATCTTAATTACGATTGAAATCAGCCACCAGTAAGCCAGCCTCATTTTGGCTGTTTTGCATTTGCACTTAATCATTTGGTAAAGAAAGTATTAACCTCCTTTATTACCATTGAGAGAGAGAGAGAGTTTTAATTAAATATAGCCCTTTGCACTTGATGTTAGACTTGCTTTGATTAATCCCCCTGCCTGTACTTAAGCAATTATGGAGCTTGTTACATAGACAACTTGCTCTCATTCGTCATGGGTCGTGTTTTAGTGTGGAAATAGGCAGTGTTGGCATGTTCTTGTGTTAGATAATTGATTTATTTGGGGGTATTTTTATTATTTTCTTTCTTTTTTTCCTGATGATTTACTTTGATTGCAATGAAGGACAGGCTGAAGGAGTTGGAGCTCTTCAGTCTGGAGAGAAAGCTTCCAGGAGACCTAATTGTGGCCTTTCAGGATCTGAAGGGGGCTCCAAGAAAGCTGGGGAGGGACTTTTGAGGGTGTCAGGGAGGGATAGGACTGGGGGGGATGGAGCAAAACTAGAAATGGGGAGATTGAGATTGGATGTGAGGAAGAAGTTGTTCCCCATGAGGGTGGTGAAAGCCTGGCACAGGTTGCCTAGGGAGGTGGTGGCAGCCTCCTGCCTGGAGGTGTTTGCAGCCAGGCTGGATGTGGCTGTGAGCAACCTGCTGTGGTGTGAGGTGTCCCTGCCCATGGCAGAGGGGTTGGAACTGGCTGAGCCTTGAGGTCCCTTCCAAGCCTGACAGTTCTGTGATTCTATGGTTCTGAGGAAATGAGAATCCTGCCATGTTCCTGCCTTAGATAAAAAGCTCCACATAGGAGCCAGCCTGTGCAGAAGAAAAAACTCATTGAGAAATGTTTTGAAGGGGAAGAATTAATGCCTGAAAGGGCTGTCTGTAGTCAAAGCTGGTGGTTTCTAATCAGAGTGATGTGAAAAAACAAACCCAACAAATGATGTGAGAAGTAGTCCATCTCATCCCCTTTTTATTCCTAGAACGGCAAGGGAAAGAAACATTGCTGAGGGTTTCTTTTTGTTGGGTTTGTTTTTCCAGCTCCTCTTTGAATGGAGCAGTTGCTTAACTCACTTGGACTGAATGAACTGAAGAGAAAGGAAAATATTTGCTCTGCACCTGCTAGGAAGCTCCAGCTGCCAGAAAAAAATCCTCCTCACACCTGTTCATCACTGAGGCACAACCTGCCCGGAGGTGCTCAGCGACTGCCTGCCCTGAACTGCCTGCTTTGCTTCTCTGGAGGCTGCTGGCAGCCAATGGGCAGCTTGAGTGAGGACCTTTTGTCTTTGGCCCTTTCATCTCTTTGGATTTTTTTTGGTAATTATTAAGGCAGCTCAAAGCCTAAATTTATTAATTTTGGTAATTATTAGGGCAGCTCAAAGCCTAATTTATTTTTTTTGTTATTATTAGGGCAACTCAAAGCCTAAATTTATTAATTTTGTTATTATTAGGACAGCTCAAAGCCTAAATTTATTAATTTTTTTATTATTAGGACAGCTCAAAGCCTAAATTTATTATTTTTGGTAATTATTAGGGTAGGTCAAAGCCTAATTTATTATTTTTGGTAATTATTAGGGCAGCTCAAAGCCTAAATTTATTATTTTTGGTGATTATTAGGGCAGCTCCTAGCCTAAATTTATTATTTTTGGTAATTATTAGGACAGCTCAAAGCCTAATTTATTTTTTTGTTATTATTAGGGCAACTCAAAGCCTAAATTTATTAATTTTGTTATTATTAGGACAGCTCAAAACCTAAATTTATTGTTTATTATTATTAGGGGAGCTCAAAGCTTAAATTTATTTATATTAATTATTATTAGGGGAGGTCAAAGCCTAAATTTATTTTTTTGGTAATTGTTAGGGGGGGCTCAAAGCTTGATTTTTATTTTCTTACTATTTTTAGATGAGCTCAAAGCTTAATTTATTTTATTTTTTTTTAATTATTAGAGGAGCTCAAAGTTGAATTAGTTTTTTGTTATCCTTAGGGGAGCTCAAAGCTTTATTTTTTAGAAAGTAGAATAGAATAGAGCAGAGCAGGTTGGAGGAGGCCTTCATGATCATCAAGGCCAACCTATCATCCAGCACCACCTAATCAACTAACCCATGGCACCAAGCACCCCATCAAGTCTCCTCCTGAGCACCTCCAGTGATGGAGACTCCACCACCTCCCCAGGCAGCCCATCCCAATGGCCAATCTCTCTCTCTGTGTAGAACTTCCTCCTAACCTCCAGCCTAAACCTCCCCTGGCACAGCCTGAGACTGTGTCCTCTTGTTCTGGTGCTGCTTGCCTGGGAGAAGAGACCAACCCCCACCTGGCTACAACCTCCCTTCAGGGAGTTGGAGAGAGCAAGAAGGTCTCCCCTGAGCCTCCTCTTCTCCAGGCTAAGCAACCCCAGCTCCCTCAGCCTCTCCTCCCAGGGCTGTGCTCCAGACCCCTCCCCAGCCTCCTTGCCCTTCTCTGGACAACCACAGTTGCTCTTCACTAGGAGCTGTTCCTGAGGCATTCAGGGGCTCTCTGATTCTTTCCCTTTGCTCTTTGCTGCCTGTATCTTTCTTTGCTGTTTCATGTGGCATGGAAGTGCTTTCCATGCCTGGATGAGCACAGCTTTTTACCTTTGAAGAGAAACGAGGCTCTCTTCAAGAAAAGCCAAGCTTCCTCCCGGTGGTGTTCATTGTAAGACAAGCTGTTGACGTTTCCTATTCCCTGGCACATCTGACTTCCAGGTATTATCCATAAAACTGCTGGCTCTGCAGTAATGCTAATGTCATCATACCTAGCACTGGAGGTATGCAGCACAGTAAGAGAGCTCAAATGGAAGGAGCAGAAGTCAACCCTCTGTTTCTGGACTTCTCTCATAGTCTAGAGGGCGTCAGAAGTGATGCTGAACTGGGATTCCCTGCAATGGATGGAAACTGCAGCACAGAAGGTTCCACCTCAGCATGAGAAGGAACTTCTTCCCTGTGAGGGTCCCAGAGCCCTGGAGCAGGCTGCCCAGAGAGGTTGTGGAGTCTCCTTCTCTGGAGCCTTTCCAGCCCCATCTGGGTGTGTTCTGTGTGCCCTGTGCTGGATTCTATGCTCCTGCAGGGGGTTGGACTGGATGATCTCTGGAAGTCCCTTCCAACCCCTAACATCCTGTGAGCCTGTCATGTTCAGGGGTAGGAAGGAGGACCACTTCTTCTATAAGCAGCTACCTATAGATATGCCAGGTGTTGGGTGTATTGATCAGCTAGGAAATAAAGCACACTTTGCAGGCAAGCAGGACTCCTGCTGACATTAGAGGTGAAGTTCAACACGAGTTGTGCATCTTCTTGCCAGAAAGCTGGGAAAATGAAGCTGGATTGGAGGAAGGTATCCAAGTCTCTGTGCTCAAGGCACTTCCAGGACAGTGACAGAGCTTGCTGGGTGTTGCTGTGATTGCCTGCTCATCCTTGCAGCTTCTGCGGAACATTGATGAATCACAGGATGGTCTGGGTTGGAAGGGACCTCCAAAGCTCATCCGGTTCAACCCCCTCTGCACTCAGCAGGGACATCCCCAACCAGATCAGGCTGCCCAGAGCCCTGTCCAGCCTCACCTGGAATATCTCCAGGGATGGAGCCTCAACCACCTCCCTGGGCAACCTGTTCCAGTGTTCCACCACCCTCATGGTGCAGAACCTGTTCTTAGCATCCTTCAGTAGTTATCCCAGTTGCAGTTTCAGAAGGCAGGTGCAGAGATGCTCCTTTAGTGATGAGTGTGCCATTGAAGAGATGTTTGCTGGGTTTGGGATTGTCTGCAAAAAAACACACTTGCACAAGAGTTTTACACCAAGGTCTTAGCAGCAATGTTTGCTTCTGAGTTAGGCAGGGGGGAGCCAAACTTACTGCAGGCTTATTGAAATCATTGGATAAAGTTGATTGGTGTGGGCAAATGCAGAAACACTCCACAATCCACTCCTTAGATCGTCTCTCTGTCCTGTGACTTGTATTAAGCAGCTGAATAGGAGCCAGGAGTGTGCCCAGGTGGCCAAGAAAGCCAAAGGCCTCCTGGCTGGAATCAGCAATGCTGTGTCCAGCAGGAGCAGGGAGGGGATTGTCCCCTGGCACTCAGCTTTGCTCAGGCCACACCTGGAGTGCTGTGCCCAGCTCTGGGCAGCTCAACACAAGAGAGATGTGGAGGTGCTGGAGCCAGGGCAGAGCAGGGCAAGGAGAAGAAATCTGATGGAGAGCAACTGAAGGAGCTGGGGCTGGTTAGTGTGAAAGAGAGGAGGCTGAGGGGAGACCTCCTGGCTGTCTACAGCTCCCTGAAAGGAGGCTGTGGAGAGGCTGCTGCTGGTCTCTTCTCCCAGGTCATTAGTGACAGCACAGGAGGCAATGGCCTCAGGATGTGACTGGGTAGGGTTAGACTGGGCAGTAGGAAGAAGTTTTTCCCAGGCATTGGAATGTGCTGGGCAGGGAGGTGGTGGAGTCCCCAAGGCTGGCTGTGTTTGAAGGTGGTTTGGATGTGGTGCTTGGGGCTCTGGTTTAGGGGTGAGCCTTGCAGAGCCTTGGACTTGGTGACCCTGAGGGTCTTCTCCAAGCTGAGTGTTCTGTGGTGCTGTGTTTTAGTAGTAGAGCTTTTGAAACGCTTCAGCTCCCTTCTGATGAACCCCAGCATTCCTCTCATGAGTCTGTCAGGGTTGGGGTTTGTGTTCATCAGTGAAGAGAAAGCAGCACTGACCTGGAGAGAAAAGCTACCTCTGCCTTTCCTGCAGGCTTTGGTGAGCATGTTTACTACTCTGAAAGACTTGTTTGTGGCTGAAATCTTCTAGGAAAAAGCACTGAACTGAAGATGCAGAGAAAGCAGAGAGCAGTGCTCCTCGTTGTGGTCTTTAATGTGGCCCATCAGAAGAGCAGTGCTAACCTTAATTATGCAATTAAGGGTATATCCCCCCCCTCTGGAGGCCTTGGGTAGATGATTACCAGTGCACCTTTGAATGAAACTGCTACTATTTGATAAAATTACTGCCAAGAATTGAAGTAATTAGGATTTGCCTTGCCAGAAGTCTTCACATCTCCTTCCTCAGCTGAGCCTTTTCCAAGCAGGCATTAATTAAGGGAGGGTGTAGCCAGCTGGAGGTTGCTCTCTTCTCCCAGGCAACCTGTGACAGAAGGAGAGGACTCAGTCTCAAACTGCTCCAGGGGAGGTTTGGGCTGGATGTTAGGAAGAAGTTCTTCCCAGCAAGAGAGATTGGCCATTGGGATGTGCTGCCCAGGGGGGTGGTGGAGTCACCATCCCTGGAGGTGTTTAGGAAGAGCCTGGCTGAGGCACTTGGTGCCATGGTTGAGTTGATGAGATGGTGTTGAGTGATAGGTTGGACTGGATGATCTCTGAGGTCTTTTCCAACCTGGTCAATGCTGTATTCTGTAATTCAGATTGCAAACTGATTTGACTCTCCTGCCCCCCAGTCCTCTCCATCCTCTTCATTAAAGCTACCTTCTTGCTGCATTTCAGCAAGCAACACTTCCAAGCCCATGGTAGAATCATAGAACCAACCAGGCTGGCAGAGATCTCCAAGGTCACCCAGTCCAACCTGTCACCCAGCCCTACCCAATCAACCAGACCATGGCACCAAGTGCCTCAGCCAGGCTGTTCTTGAAGATCTCCAGGGATGGTGACTCCACCACTGCCCTGGGCAGCACATCCCAATGGCCAACCTCTGTGAAGGACTTTGTCCTAACATCCAGCCTAATGTTGCTCATCAGGAGGAGCATTCATTCAAAAAGGGGAGCAGGAAGATGCTGCACCTTTTAATGCAAATGTCAGCAAAGTGAAGTGAGAAGGGGGAGAAAAAAGGAAAGCCATTAAAGGAAGAGAGTGGATGAGTGAGAGCTGAATTGGAATCCACTCTGCAGGAGTTGGGAGGCAGGTTGTAGCCAGGTGGGGGTTGGTCTCCTCTCCCAGACAACCTGTGACAGAAGGAGAGGACACAGTCTCAAGCTGTGCCAGGGGAAGTTGAGGCTGGATGTTAGGAGGAAGTTCTTCCCAGAAGAGAGACTGGCCACTGGGATGTGCTGCCCAGGGAGGTGGTGAAGTCACCATCCCTGGAGGTGTTTAGGAAGAGCCTGGATGAGGCCCTTAGTGCCTTGGATAACTTGATCACATGGTGCTGGGTGACAGGTTGGACTGGATGATCTCTGAGGTCTTTTCCAACCTGGTTAATTCTGTATTCTGCATTCAGTTTGCTTTTTCATTCCTCCTAATCGTTCCCCATGCTTGATGATTTGTTTATTTGTGTGTCTGAGAGAGTGTGGAAGCAGCTGGTTAATAAGTAATTCTGGAAAGCAGGGGGAAGAAAGCTTTCATTCAGCCAGGAGCTGAGGAGCAGTCCAAATGTATGAAACCTCAAGGCTTGACAAGTGCTGTGGCAAAGTGGTGGGCTGGGTTGGTTTGTTTGCAAACCCTGCTTCACTGTGTGTGCACACACAGATGTGTTTGTCTTATTTATATGTCTTGGCCACACCAACCCCAGGCAGTGCTACAGGCTGGGGACAGAGTGGATGAGAGCAGCCAGGCAGAGAGGGACCTGGGGGTGCTGGGTGACAGCAGCTGAACAGGAGCCTGCAGTGTGGCCAAGGCGGCCAAGGGCATCCTGGCCTGCATCAGGAACAGTGTGGCCAGCAGGAGCAGGGAGGTGTCCAGAGAAGGGCAAGAAAGCTGGGGAGGGGTCTGGAGCACAGCCCTGGGAGGAGAGGCTGAGGGAGCTGGGGTTGCTTAGCCTGGAGAAGAGGAGGCTCAGGGGAGACCTTCTTGCTCTCTGCAACTCCCTGAAGGGAGGTTGTAGCCAGGTGGGGGTTGGTCTCTTCTCCCAGGCAGCCAGCACCAGAACAAGAGGACACAGTCTCAGGCTGTGCCAGGGGAGGTTTGGGCTGGATGTTAGGAGGAAATTCTTCACAGAAAGAGAGAAGTTGTTCCCCATGAGGGTGGTGAGAGCCTGGCACAGGTTGCCCAGGGAGGTGGTGGCAGCCTCATGCCTGGAGGTGTTTGCAGCCAGGCTGGATGTGGCTGTGAGCAACCTGCTGCAGTGTGAGGTGTCCCTGCCCATGGCAGGGGGGTTGGAGCTGGCTGAGCCTTGAGGTCCCTTCCAACCCTGACAATTCTATGATTCTATGATGTGGTGGTGCTAGGTCACAGGTTGGACTTGGTGATCTCAGAGGTCTTTTCCAGCCTCTGTAACTGTGTGGGAGGTGGTGGAGTCCCCATCCCTGGAGGTGTTTAAAAAGAGCCTGGCTGAGGCACTTGGTGCCTTGGTTTAGTTGATTAGATGGTGCTGGGTGATAGGTTGGGTCCCTTCCAACCCAGACCATTCTGTGGTCCGTCCTGAGGTGGTGTTGGCACTGGCATGTGCAGGGCAGCTCTCCCATACCTGTTTTGGAGGTCATGTGGAGCATCTGCTCTGCCAAGCCTGCTTCCAAAGCAGGGAAACAAAGCTCCCTGAGCTGCATCGCTAATTGCTGGGACCAGGCCTTCTGCAGGAGGATCTGCTGGCATCCACCCACAAGCAGGGGCTCGGCCCAGGTGCTCGTGTTTGTCCTGCCTGGCGATGCTGGGAATGTCTCCTGGCGAGTGGGCTGTGTGGGGGCTGGACAGCTGCCTGGATTTGTCTCTTTGCCACCTGCTGGCTGCTTCTCATTAGTCACTTCTCACTGCCAGGGGTCCACCAGCTCTCTCTTCAGGTGTAGCTGAGCGTCTCGGTGCTCCGAGCTGTCTCCTCGGCAAGGGTTAAGCAGCAGATGCCTTTTACTTGCCCTGCGGGAGGGCGTGAAGCAGATCCGCGTAGGAGCAGTCCCCAAGCAGGGAGCTGAAGGCTTCCCTTGGGCATCGCTGGGAGGGCAGAGGATGTCTCACAGCCAGGTCCAGCTGCCGCTGTGGCTCCCCACGCTCATGCCTCCACAGATGATAAAGACAACCTTTGTTCCAGCCTTGTTCCACTTCCTCCCTTGGGTTTGGCATGGGTGGGAAGGGGCTGGCTGGCTCCACACTTGCTCCCTGTGTTGGGGGATGCCAACTTCTCCTCTGTGCTGCCTGCAGATGGAGTTGGTTTGACTGAGCCTTTGAGGGCTGGGCTGGCGAGCTCCTGCCTTCTGCTCCTCACACTGCCCTTCCTCTGCCTGAGAAGGGGGGGAAGGCTGCATGAGAAGCCAGAGGTTGCCCTCATTCAGCTTGGTAAATGTCAGGACCCCTGCTAAACCTCTCCCCTGGTTTTCTGCTGGGTAATGGAGAGCCTGTTGTGAGGATCCTAAACTCCAGAGCAAGCACCAGCACAGGAGCTCTGCATTCCTGCTTGGGGAGCACCAGGCATTGAGGACTGACTGCTAGATGGCTTGGAGAGGAACCTTTAGTGCTACAGGGAAGCCTGACCAGCCCAGCCCCTGTGATGCAGGCCCAGTGGCAGTTATTTTTTCAGTCTCCCAAGGTGAATTGGGGGCAGAGGAGCTGGTCAGTGCTTCTATCAGCAAGGATTTGTGGTGTTCATGCATGCTGAGAGTCTGGGAGGCTGGCAAGGGACACTCACATCTTCTGTCTTGTTTGGTCTGTATGCTGGCCTGCATCAGGAGCAGTGTGGCCAGCAGGAGCAGGGAGGTCATTCTGCCCCTGTGCTCAGCACTGCTCAGGCCACACCTCGAGTCCTGTGTCCAGTTCTGGGCTCCTCAATTCAAGAGAGATGTTGAGCTGCTGGAAGGTGTCCAGAGAAGGGAAAGAAAGCTGGGGAGGGGTCTGGAGCACAGCCCTGTGAGGAGAGGCTGAGGGAGCTGGGGTTGCTTAGCCTGGAGAAGAGGAGGCTCAGGGGAGACCTTCTTGCTCTCTGCAACTCCCTGCAGGGAGGTTGTAGCCAGGTGGGGGTTGGTCTCTTCTCCCAGGCAGCCAGCACCAGAACAAGAGGACACAGTCTCAAGCTGTGCCAGGGGAGGTTCAGGCTGGATGTAAGGAAGAAGTTCTTCCCAGCAAGAGAGATTGGCCATTGGGATGTGCTGCCCAGGGAGGTGGTGGAGTCACCATCCCTGGAGGTGTTTAGGAGCAGCCTGGCTGAGGCCCTTGGTGCCATGGCTTAGTTGATTATCTGGTGCTGGGTGACAGGTTGAACTTGATGATCTCTGAGGTCTTTTCCAACCTTTGTGACTCTGTGACTCTGCAGTGCTGTGGCAGGGATGTGTTTGCCTCTGCTTTTCTGTTCAGACCTACAGGAGGCTTGCCTGCCTGCAGGCACACTCAGCTTTTCCAGCAGTGCTGGGCATGCTGAGAGAGGCTCTTAGCTCCCTGCAAGCCCTTGCTGGCTGATATCCCCAGCCCCTTGCCCCTGCAACGGTGCCAGGGCTCTGAACTGATAAAGCTATCGCTTGGCTTCTGCTCTCTTGTGTTGGGGGAGATGGGAAACTGAAAACTGCGGTGAGGGAGCTCTGGGTGATAGCCCTGCAAAGGAGCTCGGTGCCCAGAGCAAACAGGCAGTGGAAGGAGAGCAGCAGCAGCTCTCTAACTGTTCCAATCAGCAGAGCCCTGCAGGGGAGCCTCTCGTCCCCAAAGGCTGCGCTGCTGGCTGAGTTGTGTCACGGCAGAACGTTAACTGGGTTAGAAATCATGGTCAGGATCAGGTCACGGGCAGGTCGTTGTTTTCGTTGAGCACCGTTTGTGCTGCTCACATGGGGCCTGCTCAGGGCTCTGAAGGTTATGGCCAACCACAAGGGGAAGAGGCAGAAGCTCAGAGGGGCCTCCTGTGCCCTTCCAGCGTGGCCCAGCCCGGGGAGAGGAGGGGAGAGGGCTTTGCTCTTGCTAGGTAGCAGGAGCTGCATCCAGCTCTGGAGCCCTCAGTACAGGAAGGGCATGGACCTGTTGGATGTGGTGCTTGGGGCTATGGTTTGGGGGTGAACTTTGCAGAGCAGGGTTAATGGCTGGACTTGGTGATCCTGAGGGGTTTTTTCCAACCTGAATGGTTCTGTGATTGGGCCACAAAAATGCTCAGGGGGTTGGAGCACCTCCGCTAGAGGCCAGGCTGAGGGAGCTGAGGGTGTTCAGCCTGGAGAAGAGGAGGCTCCAGGGAGACCTAAGAGCAGCCTGCCGGTACCTGAAGAGGGCTACAAGGAGGATGGAGAGAGACTGTTTGCAAAAGCCTGCAGGGACAGGACCAGGGGCAATGGTTTGAAATGAGAGCAGAGCAGATTGAGATTGGATGTGAGGAACAAGTTCTGCACCAGGAGGGTGGTGGAACACTGGAGCAGGTTGCCCAGGGAGGGGGTTGAGGCTCCATCCCTGGAGATATTCAAGGGGAGGCTGGAGAGGGCTCTGGGCAACCTGATCTAGTTGGGGATGTCCCTGATGAGTGCAGAGAGGATGGGAGTGGATGTCCTCTGGAGGTCCCTTCCAAGCCAGCCCATTCTGTATTCAGTGAGCCTTGCTGGCAGTCCCTTGGCAGACAGGCTGCTGCTGGAGGTGAGCAGGTGGTGGCTGCACCAGGAAGCTGTGCTGTGCCCCTGTCTTGGGAGGGGTTGGAGAGAAGTTGAGGGGGGAAGGGTGTGGGATGAGGCTGAGGGTTGTTTTGTTTAGGTTGGGTTTGGTTTTGTTTCTCTGCAAGCAGTCTCTTGTGCTGTGGAGCAGCCACAAACTTCTTGTTCCTCTTAGTGTTTGGATAAGAGTTGAAAGAGGAAACAGCCCCGGGGGGACTAACCTGTTGGCCTGGGGTTGTGCAGGAAGCCTGTGGCAGAGCTGGAAATACAACCCCCAGTGCTTGTCTCTTGTCTTGCTCCATGGCAATCCCACTTCCTTTGTTTGCTTGGCAGCTGGAGATGATTTCCAGTTGCTGTGGACTTGCACCTGATGTGCAGTTCCGTGCTAGGGCAGCCTTGGGCTGCAGGCTGGAAAGCTGCAGCTCCAGCCACATCTTTCCCCCTGCCAGGAGGGTTCCCTCCTTAGCTGAAGCTTTTGTTTGCACATCCCTTGATTGTTACAGGGACATTCTGCTGTCCTTAATCATCTCCCTGCAATCTGACCTGCATTTCCTATCAGTGTTATCTGGAGCTGTTCCACTTTCTGCTTTCCCAGATGTGTGCAGATGTTTTCCTTCTTGTAAGCAGAAGTCACCAGGGCTGCACTCCCTTTCTTTCCTCCCTTTCCAATTCCTTTTCTCAGGGCCCAGGAAGCTGCTTGGAATATATATTCATATCTTCTGCTTCTCTTTTCAGGCACCCAGCCTTGCTCCCAAGTGATGCCAGCGTTGCAGGGGGTGTTTGGACACACCTTTGTTATGTTCCAAGGAGGAGCTGGGGTAGTGGAAGGGACTCTTCCCAGCTGTGGGACAAAAGCTGAGAGCATCAAACTAGAGCAGAGCAGATTGAGAGTGGATGTGAGGGACAAGATCTGCACCAGGAGGGTGGTGGAACACTGGAACAGGTTGCCCAGGGAGGTGGTTGAGGCTCCACCCCTGGAGATATTCAAGGTGAGGCTGGACAGGGCTCTGGGCAGCCTGATCCAGTTGGGGATGTCCCTGCTGACTGCAGAGGGGGTTGGACTGGATGAGCTCTGGAGGTCCCTTCTAACCCAAAGCATTCTATGATTCTAAAGTCATCCAGACCCCTGGTGTGGTACTGTGGCTGTGCAGTCTACAGGGAGTGTTGGGTGTCCTGTAGTGGGACCCACAGCCTTTGGCCATCAGGAGAGGAGAAGACCCAGAGGGGATCTGATCAATGTCTATCAATAGCTGAGGGCTGGGGGTCAGGAGGGAGGGGACAGGCTCTGCTCAGCTGCACTCTGGGATAGGACAAGGAGCAGTGGATGTAAGCTGCAGCACAGGAGGTTCCACCTCAACATGAGGAGGAACTTCTTCCCTGTGAGGGTCCCAGAGCCCTGGAGCAGGCTGCCCAGAGAGGTTGTGGAGTCTCCTTCTCTGGAGCCTTTCCAGCCCCATCTGGATGTGTTCTGTGTGACCTGTGCTGGATTCTATGGTGCTGCTCTGGCAGGGGGGTTGGACTGGGTGATCCCCTGAGGTCCCTTCTGACTCCAAACATCCTGTGACCCTATGGACAGTGGGCTTGGAAAGGTGCTGGGATGCCTCAGGTGCAGTACAAATGGAGCAGTCTTGGACCTGAGGCATTAGCATCCTGAGGAGAGCTGAGGAGACAGCAGATGGAGATGTGCTGCAGGGATTAGTGCCCAGGATTACTGAGTTGTTGGGTGGGCTCTCAGATTTCTGTTCCTTGATTATTCCTCCTGGAGGAGGATCCAAACCCCACTTCCATCTCCCTTAAATACCATTTTAATTCTGCTTTGTTAAAGGCAGGCAAGGTGTCAGTGCATAATGATACCCAGCACAGCTGAGAGCCCTGGAGCTTGCCATTTGCTGCCCTTACACCTCTTGAAGGTTCATTGCTCTCAGAAGGCAACAAAATAAAACCAAACCTCCACCTGTTGTGGGGATCACCTGCATGAGGCATCCATCCACTGTGTCCATTGTCTTTGTAGGCTGGAGAAGAGGAAGAGGAGGCTCAGGGGAGACCTTGCTCTCTGCAACTCCCTGAAGGAGGTTGTAGCCAGGTGGGAGTTGGTCTCTTCTCCCAGGCACCCAGCACCAGAACAAGAGGACACAGTCTCAAGCTGTGCCAGGGGAGGTTCAGGCTGGATGTGAGGAAGAAATTCTTCCCAGCAAGAGAGATTGGCCATGGGGATGTGCTGCCCAGGGAGGTGGTGGAGTCCCCATCCCTGGAGGTGTTTAGGAAGAGCCTGGCTGAGGCACTTGGTGCCATGGTTGAGTTGATTAGATGGTGCTGGGTGATAGGATGGGCTTGGTGGTCTCAAAGGTCTTTTCCTACCTGGCTAATTCTGACTCCAGAGAATCATCACAGAACCATTGAGGCTGGAAAAGACCTCTGAAATATCTCTTCCAGCCTGTGACCCAACACCCCCCCATCAGCTAAACCATTGCCACAAGTGCCACATCCAAGCTTTCCTTAAAGACCACCAGGGGTGGGGACTCCACCACCTCCCTGGGCAGTCTACCCCGGTGCCTGTGGACTCCCTCCAAAGCTCAGACCACAAACAAAGTAATTAGGCTCTGCAGGTGGCCTGACTGTCCTTTGCTTCCTACTCAGTGGTGGATTTGTCAGGAAAAGGAGACCTGTCCTGGTCTTAATCCAGTGTATGCCTTAAGGAGAGCTAAAGCTGTGAGATGAGTGAATGAAGTCTGGGGTGTAACCTCACCTCAACTCATTATCTGATTGTTTTCCTTGCAGCTCTGTGGTTCTCTGTGTGGGCAGGGAAATCCAGGCAGCCTCTGCATGGAGCTGCAGAGTGTGGGTTTGCATGCAAGGGGTGTTGGGGGGCTGGGGGATAGCTTCTCAAAGCCCAGCTGGGGCATGGCTCTGAAGCATCCAGTCCGGCTGTGCAGTGCTGTGTGCTGGAGGGGCAGGGGTTGGTGATTGCTGGTAGGGCTACAGGGCCAGTGCCTGGCAGGGGAGGAGGTGCTTGCTGCAGCACCTGCCAGCATTTGCAGGCATCACAGTGATGTGTGTGGTTTGACAGATCTGCATTCATTTAGTGTCTTGGGTTTGACATTAATCTATGCACTGCTGCCTCCAGTGTGTCTCTCAGTCTCACAGTGCATTAGAGGTTGGAAGGGACCTCCAGAGAGATCATCCACTCCAACCCCCCTGCCAGAGCAGCATCACCCAGGGCAGTCTGCACAGGAATGCATCCAGGTGGGGTTGGAAAGGCTCCAGAGCAGGAGACTCCACAACCTCTCTGGGCAGCCTGCTCCAGGGCTCTGCCACCCTCACTGTCAAGAAGTTTCTCTTCATGTTCAGATGCAACCTTCTCTGTTCAATCTGGAACCTGGTGTTCCTTGGCTTATTCCTGTGCACCACTGCAAAGAGCTTGGCCCCCTCCACTTCATCCCTAGCCCTCAGCTATTGATAGACATTGATCAGATCCCTCTCAGCCTTCCCTTCTCCAGACTAAACAGCCCCAAGGCTCTCAGTCTCTCTTCCCAGGGGAGATGCTCAAGTCCCCTAAGCATCCTCCTGGCTCTCTGTTGGGCTCTCTCCAGCAGCTCTCTGTCTCTCTTGAGCTGGGGAGCCCAGAACTGGACACAGGATTGCAGCTGTGGTCTGAGCAGGGCAGAGCAGAGGGGGAGCAGAACCTCCCTTGCCCTGCTGGCTACACTTCCCTTGGTGCACCCCAGGATGCCATTGGCTCTCCTGGCCACAAGGGCACATTGTCTCTTTCCTCTGCCAACCTGTTGGTGATGCCCCACATTAGGCCTTCACCCAACCTTGTGCCCCAAGGTGGAGTGGTTGAGTGTGTTTGGGAAGGAGAAGCCCAGTGCCTGGCTGTGCAGTGCATTACTGTGCATCCCCAGCCATGCCCCAGGAGTTTCTGCCCCAGAACATTTCTGTTCTTGCAGCTGAGGTGTCCCACTGGGGGTGTGTTGTTGGAAGGAGAGCACTGGCTAGGGGCTGCTTTGGTTGGCTTAGTGCTGCCAGAGGCACCCAGCTGTCAGTGATGCCATCACAGAGGTGCTGTGGAGATTGCTGCTGCAGGAGGGGGTGCACAGCTCAGGCCAGCAGGCTGCTGTGCTGTTCTGTGCCAGGTGTTAGTAGGTGAGGCCAGGCCACCAGCAGCCCTTTCCCTTGTGCTGGCAGTCGGTGTTTGCTCCATGGCAGGGGTGTCCAGCCCAGGGGCACACAGACCTCCCCTGGCAGGGCCCAGACTGAGACCTTGCTGGCCTCAGGCAGGGAGTGATGCCCACGAGCGATGCCTCAGTGCTCTCCCAGCCTTCCCTGACCTGCCTGAGCAGCTGGTGCCACAGTGTGCATGCCACGTGGCACCTGGGCTGTGTCCTGCAGCTCATGGCATTTCCTGCTTGAAGTGCCCTGGGGGCTGAGGGAGGCAGCAGAGGAGTCTTCCAAAGACATCCCCACGAAGGGGTTTGTGAGGTTTCCTGGGGGTTTCTCAGGGGTCTGCAGCCTTAGGTGCCAACAGTCGGTGGCTCTGACCTGAGGGGGTTGCAAATCAAAGGTCTCCTTGCCTCTAGCCTGCTGTCACATGCACCTGTGTGCAGGGCAGAGGAGTTCTCCTGCTCCCTCTCCTGCTCAGCCACAGTCTGCTGGCTTTTAGTCTCCCCTCCTGCACTGGGAGGTAACAGATTTGAAACTCAACCTGATGATTTTCCCCCCTCTTTTCCCACCTTTTCCTGGCAATAATTATTCCCAAGATGGTTGTTCATGCTTTTTAGCTGTGGAAGTGTGTGAGTGAGTGTGTGAGAGAGCGAGTGTGTGAGTGAGTGTGTGTGTGTGCAATGTTTGGGGGCCCCAGGTGGAAGGTTTCTGCTGGCACTTGGGTGAAAAAGGGAATACCTCTGGGGGGGGTTAGCACTGATAAGCAAGTATTAATCTGATGGAGATGGGGAGGGGAGGAGGACTTCCCCCTCCAAAACCCAAGGCCACACACAAAGGAATTAGAGCCTGCAGATGGTGTGGCTGTGCTTTGCTTCCTGCTCAGTGGTGGATTTGTCAGGAAGGGGGAGCCAGTTACCTGCCCTGCTCTTAATCCACTGTGTGCTTTAAGGACAAGCAGGGCTGTGAGAGGAGTGAGTGGAGCCTGGGGAGCATTGTCTGCTTGTGTTTCTGGAGTGGCTGCTGCCCTCTGGGTGGGCAGGGGGAATTCAGCCCCTCAGCAGAGCTGCAGAGGGTGGGTTTTGCATGCAAGGAGGATTTTCAGTCGCTGCATGTGGCTGTTGTCCTAGCTGTGCCTCACAGGAGAGGGCAGATCAGCTCACAGCACCCTCATCCTCACCTGAGCATTACTTACAGGACTGGAGAGCTGCTCTGGAGGGGGAAGGATTTGTTCCTGCAAGACCACTTCAATGTTTGTGTGTGTTCTGCTGCTCAAGTATAGGATCATAGGATCAGCCAGGTTGGAAAAGACCTCAGAGACCATCAAGTCCAACCTATTACCTAATCCCCAACACCTCCTGACAACTAAACCATGGCTCCAAGTGCCACATCCAAGCCTTTTTCAACACCTCCAGGGATGGTGACTCCACCACCTCCCTGGGCAGCACATCCCAATGGCCAATTACTCTCTCTGGGGAGAACTTTCTCCTCATCTCCAGCCTAAACCTCCCCTGGCACAGCTTGAGACTGTGTCCTCTTGTTCTGGTGCTGGGTGCCTGGGAGGAGAGACCATAGGTGCAGAGCAGTAAGGATTTATCTGAATTTTTGGTTATGAAGTCCATTTTGTAGGTTCAGTAAGGCTTTCATGTCTGGGGTGTGCTGCCTCAGCAGCCCTTTGCTTGATCAATGGAATCACAGAGTTGAGTTGGAAGGGACCTCAAGGCTCAGCCAGCTCCAGGGACACCTCACACCACAGCAGGTTGCTCACAGCCACATCCAGCCTGGCTGCAAACACCTCCAGGCATGAGGCTGCCACCACCTCCCTGGGCAGCCTGTGCCAGGCTCTCACCACCCTCCTGGGGAACAACTTCTTCCTCACATCCAATCTCAATGCATCCTGCTCTGCTTTGAAACCACTGCTCCTGCTCCTGTCACCACAAACCTTTATAAAAGTCCTTCTCCAGCCTTCTTGTAGACTCCTTTCAGGTGCTTGAAGGCCACTGTAAGGTCTCCCTGGAGCCCTCTCTTCCCCTGGCTGGACAGACCCAACAGCTCATAGGAGAGGTGCTCCAGCCCTCTGATCACCATTGTGGTGGGGCCAGGGAAGGCTGAATGTGCTTCTTGCTTGAAGCAAGCAGTGTTAAGCTGGGGAGTGGTTGGGAATTGTGACTTCAGTCTGCTCATTCCACACAGCTTTAGGTTCTGAAAGCTTTCAAAAGTTGTTCCATCCTGTCTTATTAAGGCAGTTTCAAGGCCCAGCTTGGGAGGGTGCTGGAACATCTTATTTCAGCTATATTCTTACCCTGAAAGGTTGGACTGGATGAGCCTGGAGGTCCCTTCCAACCTGGTATTCCCTGTGTTTAG
Organism: Melanerpes formicivorus; assembly: GCF_026170545.1. Taxonomy (NCBI): domain Eukaryota; kingdom Metazoa; phylum Chordata; class Aves; order Piciformes; family Picidae; genus Melanerpes; species Melanerpes formicivorus. Next base: position 38,550,615 of record NW_027142356.1, read on the forward strand.
GGAGAGTCTGGATGAGGCACTTGGTGCCATGGCTTAGTTGATGAGATGGTGCTGGGTGAGAGGTTGGACTTGAGGATTGAAAGGTCTTTTCCAACCTGCTTAATCCTATCCTATCCTATTTTGGAACCCTGGAGCAGGCTGCCCAGGGGGGTTGTGGAGTCTCCCTCTCTGGAGATATTCCAACCCCACCTGGATGTGTTCCTGTGTGATCTGCTCTCGGTGCTCCTGCTCTGGCAGGGGGGTTGGACTGGATGAGCTTTGAAGGTAACTTCCAGCCCCTGAAACTCTGTGATTCTGAGTGGATTCTGTGAGTGTTCAGTGAAGGAAGACTCTTAAGAGGTCAATTAGAGCAGCTTTGGTGAGCTGAGGGGGTTGGTGCCTCAGAGAAAGGAATGTGTGGTAGCTTTAGGATGGAAGCTTGAAGAATGTGTTGCATGGAGTTGCTTTTAAGGTGAAAAGTGACAAATTAGCACTTCAGCTAAGGAAATACAGGAAGCATGTCCTGGTATCTTCATGAAAGTGGTCATGTTCCCCATGAGGGTGGTGAGACACTGGCACAGGGTGCCCAGGGAGGTGGTGGGAACTGCTGATGGGAATTGCTGTAAAGCTTCTCCTGTGAGGACAGGTTGAGAGAGTTGGGGCTGTTCAGTCTGGAGAGGAGAAGGCTCCAAGGAGACCTCATTGTGGCCTTCCAGTATCTGCAGGGGGCTCCAAGAAAGCTGGGGAGGGACTTTTGAGGGTGTCAGGGAGAGATAGGACTGGGGGGAATGGATCCAAGCTGGAGGAGGGGAGATTTAGGTCAGACATTAGGGAGAAGTTGTTCCCCATGAGGGTGGTGAGAGCCTGGCACAGGTTGCCCAGGGAGGTGGTGGCAGCCTCCTGCCTGGAGGTGTTTGCAGCCAGGCTGGATGTGGCTGTGAGCAACCTGCTGTAGTGTGAGGTGTCCCTGCCCATGGCAGGGGGTTGGAGCTGTGGATGATCCTTGAGGTCCCTTCCAACCCTGACAACTCTGTGTCTAACCTGGGGGTGTGAGTGGAGCTTCTGAATGCAGAAGAGAGCAGTTGGGGGAAGAAAAAAAAAGGAGAAGTGTTGAGCAAGGGAACTTTAGTTCTTGGCACCAGACTGAGGGAATGACAAAGAGTGATTAAAAGTGCTGCCATGGAGAATCAGGCTCATATGTTCCTGAATTTAATTTTTAAACAGCTTGGGTCTGTTCCCATTCAGAAGCCAAAACCCACTGCAGAACCTGCTGCATCTGAAGCTACTTTCCAAAGGTTTTGTTAAAGGCTGGTTCCTGTCTGCAGTGGTTTTGGTACTCTGCCTGCCCAAAGGGCTTGCAAGCCAAAAGGTGTCTGTGGAGTTGCACAGTGCCAGTGCAGCTCAATATTTGTAAGGAATGACTCCCAGAATATGAAGTGGAGGAGAAGCTCAACAGGAGCCAGCAGGGAGCACTTGCAGCCCAGAGAGCCAAGCAGAGCCTGGGCTGCAGCAAGAGAAGTGTGGCCAGCAGGGCAGGGAGGGGATCCTGCCCCTCTGCTCCACTCTGCTGAGACCACAGCTGGAGCTCTGGGGCCAGGTCTGGAGCCTCTGTGCCAGGAAGGATCTGGAGGGGCTGGAAGGTGTCCAGAGAAGGGCCAGGAGGATGAGCAGAGGACTGGAGCTGCTCTGCTGTGAGGACAGACTGAGGGAGTTGGGGTTGTGCAGGCTGGAGAGGAGAAGGCTCTGAGGAGACCTCATTGTGGCCTTCCAGGATCTGAAGGGGGCTCCAAGAAAGCTGGGGAGGGACTTCTGAGGGTGTCAGGGAGTGATAGGACTAAGGGGATGGAGCAAAAGTAGAAGTGGGGAGATTGAGATTGGATGTGAGGAAGAAGTTGTTCCCCATGAGGGTGGTGAGAGCCTGGCACAGGTTGCCCAGGGAGGTGGTGGAAGCCTCACCCCTGGAGGTGTTTGCAGCCAGGCTGGATGTGGCTGTGAGCAACCTGCTGTAGTGTGAGGTGTCCCTGCCCATGGCAGGGGGTTGGAGCTGGCTGAGCCTTGAGGTCCCTTCCAACCCTGACAGTTCTGTGATTCTCTAGGTGCACAGAGACAACTCTTTAAGACAAAAGAAAACAGAACAGAGAGTCATTTTTGCCAGATTTTGTATTGTGTTTGTATTTTCTATTTTGTTTTTATTTTGTAATTTGTTTGTATTTGTTTGTTTGTTCCCCCCCCCCCCCAGGTGTTTCACTGCCCCACGAAGAATCTCTGCGGATTGTGAACAAAGGAGACGAGCTGAGGCTGCCTTGCAACGAGGAGGGGCCTGTGACCTGGAGCTTCCAGAACTCAGACCCATCAGCAAAAGCAAGGAGCTCCAATGAGAAGGAGTGGTACACCAAAAATGCAACAGTCAGAGACATAGGCAGATACGAGTGCAAAAGCAAGGGGAACACTGTCTCCTCCTTCTATGTCTTTGTGAAAGGTAAATCCCAAGGCAGGAATTATTTCTGCTCCCACCTCCCCACCCCCTGCCATTCCCACTCCCCCAGTAACAGGGCAGGAATTGCTGGAGGAGGGAAATTTGAGGTACAGAGAGAGCACAGTCTGATAGGATAAATCTTCTTCCCTGTCCAGTAGTAGATAGAACTCACTGCCAGCTTTGCTTGCCATGGCCTTTGGCACCACAGCAAAGTTCTGGATGAGTTTCTCTTCACATCCCTGTGGATTTCTGGTGAAATACACCTGAGCTCTCTCTCTAGAAGCCAGCCAGGTGATCACAGGCTCACAGGGTGTCAGGGCTTGCAAAGGACCTCCAGAGATCATCCAGTCCAAAGCCCCTGCCAGAGCAGCACCATAGAATCCAGCACAGGTCACACAGAACACATCCAGATGGGGCTGGAAAGGCTCCAGGGAAGGAGACTCCACAACCTCTCTGGGCAACCTGCTCCAGGGCTCTGGGACCCTCACAGGGAAGAAGTTCCTCCTCCTGTTGAGCTGGAACCTCCTGTGCTGCTGCTGACATCCATTGCCCTTTGTCCTGTCACAGGGTGTAACTGAGCATAGCCTGCTCCCTCCCTCCTGACCCCCAGCCCTCAGCTATTGATAGACATTGATCAGATCCCTCTCAGCCTTCTCCTCTCCAGACTGCACAGCCCCAGGGCTCTCAGCCTCTCCTCCCCAGGCACTGCTGCAGTCCCTTCAGCATCCTTGCAGCCCTCCCTTGGGCTCTCCCCAGCAGATCCCTGTCCCTCCTGAGCTGGGGAGCCCAGAGCTGGATGCAATATTCCAGGTGAGGTCTCAGCAGGGCAGAGCAGAGGGGGAGGAGAAGCTCCCTGGCTCTGCTGGCCACACTCCTCTGCATGCAGCCCAGGACCCCATTGTCCCTCTTGGCCCCCAGGGCACATTGCTGTCCCATGCAGAACTTGCTGCCCAGCAGCACTCCCAGGTCCCTCTCCTTGGGGCTGCTCTCCAGCAGATCCCCTCCCAGCCTGTGCTGCTGCAGTTTATCCTTCCTGCCCAGCTGCAGGGCTCTGAAGCAGTTGTGTGTGTCTGGGAGGGCAGAAGCAGTATGGGGAACTGCCTTTTGAATTCCATGCCATCCATCAGTGTGGAGCTATGCAAGGTCTGGCCTCAAGTTCTTGACTGACTGAGGCAGTGAGCTAAAGGGTTTGGCTTGCTGAGGCTGGGCTCTGAGGCTTCAGTCTGCAGGCAGCAATGAGTCCTCTGCCTGCAGCTCCTGGTCTCCCTTGTGACTGACAGGGGTGTCTCAGATGGGGATGAGCTTTCCCCTGCTCTCACACAGTTGTGCACATCCTCTATGACTTTTCCTCTTCACATCTCTTCTTCTGTGGGCTCCTGACCTGTGGTTTATCAGCTGCCTGCAGGATGACAGTTCACCAGGCCTTGCAGTCCTCTTCTCTTTCCAATGCAGACAGTTGTTTTGCTGCTTCTCCACACAGCTCTGCTGCTCTTTCTTCCCTGTTGATGATGGATGAAGCCCTTAGAGCATGCCCTTTCCTGGGCACAGCATTCCTTGTCCAGCAAGGGCTGTCTCAAAGCCTGCCAATCCAAGGTGGTTCTGTAAGCCAGGGGGATAGATACAGGCACAGCAGGGCAGAGAGTGCTTTCCTGAGGGAAGAGCAGAGGATCACACAATTACAGAGGCTGGAAAAGACCTCTGAGACCATCAAGTCCAACCTGTGACCTAGCACCACCACATCATAGAATCACAGAATTGTCAGTGCTGGAAGGGAGCTCAAGGCTCAGCCAGCTCCAACCCCCTGCCATGGGCAGGGACACCTCACACTACAGCAGGTTGCTCACAGCCACATCCAGCCTGGCTGCAAACACCTCCAGGCAGGAGGCTGCCACCACCTCCCTGGGCAACCTGTGCCAGGCTCTCACCACCCTCATGGGGAACAACTTCTCTCTTCTGTGAAGAATTTCTTCCTAACATCCAGCCCAAACCTCCCCTGGCACAGCTTGAGACTGTGTCCTCTTGTTCTGGTGCTGCTTGCCTGGGAGAAGAGACCAACCCCCACCTGGCTACAACCTCCCTGCAGGGAGTTGCAGAGAGCAAGAAGGTCTCCCCTGAGCCTCCTCTTCTCCAGGCTAAGCAACCCCAGCTCCCTCAGCCTCTCCTCCCAGGGCTGTGCTCCAGACCCCTCCCCAGCTTTGTTGCCCTTCTCTGGGCACCTTCCAGCAACTCAACATCTTTCTTGAATGGAGGAGCCCAGAACTGGAGACAGGACTCAAGGTGTGGCCTAACCAGTGCTGAGTCCAGGGCACAATGACCTCCCTGCTCCTGCTGGCCACACTGTTCCTGACCCAGGCCAGGATGCCATTGGCCTTCTTGGGCATCTTGCAGCAACTGCTTCAGCATCAACTTCTGTTTATGGGAAGGCATTCCCCTGATTATGAATCCTGCTTTACCTGTTTGATTACTGTCTGCTGATTGCCTGCTCAAGGCAGATGTGTAAACATCACAAGCTTTCTTGGCTACCTGGGCACACTGCTGGCTCATGTTCAGCCTCCTATCCACCACTGCCCCCAGGTCCCTTTCTGCCTGGCTGCTCTCAGCCACTCTGACCCCAGCCTGTAGCACTGCCTGGGGTTGCTGTGGCCAAAGTGTAGATCTCAGCACTTCGATGCCATGCCACTGGCCTCTGCCCATCTGTGCAGCCTGGCAAGGTCCCTCTGCAGAGCTCTCCTCCCCTCCAACAGATCAACTCCTGCCCCCAGCTTGGTGTCCTCTGCAGACTTACTGATGATGGACTCAGTCCCCTTATCCAGATCATCAATAGAGATATTGAACAGGCTGGGGCCTGGTTCAAGTCCTCTGTGTTTGTGTGCTGTGGGGTGGCCAGGATGAAATGCAGGAGGAAAGTTGCCTTTTGGAAGGTTCCTTGGTGAGCTCTCAGTCAGCTCTCCTGTTGGTATGGCCTGTTTTTGGTTTGCTTTCTTTCCTTCTAAGGAGGATAAAAATAGCCTCAGCTTTCAGGGAGGGGAGAGAGAAAGAGAAGTTGTGTGGTGCTTCCCCTGGCAGCAACGTGTGTTCCTTCAGATTGTGTGCTTTACAGAAGTGAAAGCCATAATTTAGGTGCTTTTCAACTTCCATTTGCTCATAAATTTCTCCCCAAAGCCTCCTGTGGGCATGGAGCCCTTACAGCCCTGCCACTGTTGCTGACAGCAAATGACTCTTAATGAGCTGTGGCGATCTGAGGGCTGCTGCTGGGGGCTGGAAGGTGGAGAGGCGTTGGGAGCTAAAGAAGGGCCAAAAAATAAAGCAAAACTAGAGAGCTTCATCTCCAAATAGCAAGCAAGGTTATTTTTAGTGCAGATGAGTGGTACTGAGTGCTGCTGCACATCTCCTGCTGTCTGCTCTTTCAGGGCAGAATGGGATGTCTCTTGGTCAGTAGGGGTTGGGTCATGCTTGGGGGCTTTAGTGGCTGAGTGTCAAACTTGCTTCTAAGTCTGCTGGAGAGCAGCCCCAAGGAGAGGGACCTGGGAGTGCTGCTGGGCAGCAAGTTCTGCATGGGACAGCAATGTGCCCTGGGGGCCAAGAGGGACAATGGGGTCCTGGGCTGCATGCAGAGGAGTGTGGCCAGCAGAGCCAGGGAGGTTCTCCTTTCCCTCTACCCTGCCCTGATGAGGCCCCACCTGGAATATTGCATCCAGCTCTGGGCTCCCCAGTTCAGGAGGGACAGGGATCTGCTGGAGAGAGTCCAAGGGAGGGCTGCAAGGATGCTGAAGGGACTGCAGCAGTGCCTGGGGAGGAGAGGCTGAGAGCCCTGGGGCTGTGCAGTCTGGAGAGGAGAGGGATCTGATCAATGTCTATCAATATCTGAGGGCTGGGGGTCAGGAGGGAAGAGACAGACTCTGCTCACTTGTGCCTGGGATAGGACAAAGGGCAATGGATGTAAGCTGCAGCACAGGAGGTTCCACCTCAGCATGAGGAGGAACTCCTGCAATGTGAGGGTCCCAGAGCCCTGGAGCAGGCTGCCCAGAGAGGTTGTGGAGTCTCCTTCTCTGGAGCCTTTCCAGCCCCATCTGGATGTGTTCTGTGTGACCTGTGCTGGATTCTATGGTGCTGCTCTGGCAGGGGGTTGGACTGGATGATCTCCTGAGGTCCCTTTCAACCCCTGACATCCTCTGATCCTGTGTGCTGCTGCCCAGCTGCAGAGTTAGGGATGTTAAAGCTCCCTGTGCAATGCCAGCTTCTCTCTGACAGGTCTTTGCCTTTCTCCCCAGACCCAAACGTGCTCTTCCTGGTCGACTCTCTGATCTATGGGAAGGAGGACAGTGACATCCTGCTGGTGTGCCCACTGACAGACCCAGATGTCTCCAACTTCACCCTGAGGAGGTGTGACGGCAAGCGCCTGCCCAGGAACATGACCTTCATTCCCAACCCTCAGAAGGGCATCGTCATAAAGAACGTCCAGAGGTCCTTCAAGGGCTGCTACCAGTGCTTGGCCATGCACAATGGGGTTGAAAAGATATCAGAGAACATTTTCCTCAATGTCAGGCCAGGTAACACAAGATTTTCTGGTGGTTTTTTTGCCTGGTAGAGCTCCTGATTTTGCCTTTCACCTCCCAGGAGCTGAGGGGAAGTGCTGTGAGCCCCTAGTGCAGCAAGGATCTGGAGGTGCTGGAGGGTGTCCAGAGCAGGGCCAGGAGGATGAGCAGAGGGCTGGAGCTGCTCTGCTGTGAGGACAGACTGAGGGAGTTGGGGTTGTGCAGTCTGGAGAGGAGAAGGCTCCAAGGTGACCTCATTGTGGCCTTCCAGTATCTGCAGGGGGCTCCAAGAAAGCTGGGAAGGGACTTTTGAGGGTGTCAGGGAGGGATAGGACTGGGGGGGATGGAGCAAAACTAGAAGTGGGGAGATTGAGATTGGATGTTAGGAAGAAGTTGTTCCCCACGAGGGTGGTGAGAGCCTGGCACAGGCTGCCCAGGGAGGTGGTGGCAGCCTCATCCCTGGAGGTGTTTGCAGCCAGGCTGGATGTGGCTGTGAGCAACCTGCTGCAGTGTGAGGTGTCCCTGCTCGTGGCAGGGGGTTGGGACTGGCTGAGCCTTGAGCTCCCTTCCAACCCTGACAGTTCTGTGATTGTATATTCAAAGCCATCTCCTGTAGACTGAAAGAGTTCATTTTCTCAAGGTCCTGCCCTTGTCCTGGGGGGGTCTGGAGGTGCTGATCTCCCCTTTTCCTGCTCAGAGGCTCTTGCACACCAGAGGATCGTTGTGTGGCACCTGTGGGTGCTGCAGGCTGCCCCAAAGCAGTTGCTGGCCCTGGAAGGCTTCGTGTGGGCAAATTGATCTTCTGGATTGTGGCTGTGCTGAGCAGGTTTGGTCCTGATCACTGTCATTTTCTGTTCCTGGTGGTTTCCAGGGGCTGATTTTATCTTCACCATTCTAGGAAAAGTGGTCTGTGCTGTTAAGCTTCGAGGACAAACCAGCAGGCTGAGGTCTGGGCAGGCAAGGTGGAGATTTGGGTGCCTGACTCACGTCTGTTGCCCACAAGTGGCAGCAGCAGGAACTGGTTGATAGCCTTGAGGAAGGATTGAGTGGAGAGGCAGGACCTGGGGGAATGGAGAGGCCTTTTATGTCTTTGTGAGTGGGGATGGGCACAACAGCATCCATGTGCCAAGATGATGAGGAGGAAAGCTTTGTGGCTGAGCTGCCAGATGCATTCATACTTGTTCTGTGAGTGAGGATGTGCCAAGATGATGAGGAGGAAGAGGAGGAATGCTTTGTGGCTGAGCAGCCAGATGCACTCAGACCTGTTATGACTCCCTACATTTGACCTTCACATGCCCTTGTGCCCTGGAGTTGGGTGGTTAAGTGGGTTTGGGAGGGAGGAGTGTGGCTTCTCCACAGAGAAGCAGTCCAGCACCTGGCTGTGCAATACATGAGAGGCTGGTTTTGTCTGGGCCTTTTGGAGCCTCTGGTTACTCTGTGTGTCATTAATTGTCATTAATCCACTGTATAAATACCCAGGAGAGCAGTGGAGGGAGCAGCTCAGCAAGGCAGGCTGGCTCAGCATTTCCTCAGGAGCAAGGAAATGGCTTTGTTCTCCCCATAGCTCTGGGGCTCTTTGGGTGAACTAACTCCTTGCTGCAGCAGAGAAGGTCTCCACTAAGGTGTGTGCAATGCAAAGGCTACAGGGAGCTCTGGGGAGGGACCATCCCCATCCATGCACACAATGGAGATGATCTGCTGGAGAGCAGCCCCAAGGAGAGGGACCTGGGAGTGCTGCTGGGCAGCAAGTTCTGCATGGGACAGCAATGTGCCCTGGGGGCCAAGAGGGACAATGGGGTCCTGGGCTGCATGCAGAGGAGTGTGGCCAGCAGAGCCAGGGAGGTTCTCCTCCCCCTCTGCTCTGCCCTGCTGAGACCTCACCTGGAATATTGCATCCAGCTCTGGGCTCCCCAGCTCAGGAGGGACAGGGATCTGCTGGGGAGAGTCCAAGGGAGGGCTGCAAGGATGCTGAAGGGACTGCAGCACTGCCTGGGGAGGAGAGGCTGAGAGCCCTGGGGCTGTGCAGTCTGGAGAGGAGAAGGCTGAGAGGGATCTGATCAATGTCTATCAATAGCTGAGGGCCAGGAAGGAAGGGACAGGGACAGGTTCTGCTCAGTAGCACCCTGGGATAGTACAAGGGGCAATGGATGGAAACCTCAACATGAGGAGGAACTTCTTCCCTGTGAGGGTCCCAGAGCCCTGGAGCAGGCTGCCCAGAGAGGTTGTGGAGTCTCCTCTGGAGCCTTCCCAGCCCCATCTGGATGTGTTCTGTGTGACCTGTGCCGGATTCTATGGTGCTGCTCTGGCAGGGGGGTTGGATGGATGATCTTTGGGGGTCCCTTCCCACCCCTCACACCCTGTGAGCCTGTGACTATTTGGTCTTTTCCCACTCCCCAGCCCTGCTCTGCTAGCCCAGGCAGTGTTCATTTGCAGCCCTTCTCCAAACAGTGAGAAGCTTTATGACCTTCTTGCCTTTTGTTTTCCCTTCTTGTGGGCTGTCCATGGATGTCTCTGGTGGGGGAGAACAAAGCAATGCCTCCTGCACTGCCTTCCTCCTGTCTCTTGGGTATTGCTGAATGCCAGGGGAAGAGGTTTTTTTTCCACATGTGAGCCTCTCTCTCTGAAGGGAACAAACAGGTTCCTTTGTTCTCTTCCATGGCTGCTTCCAGCATGAGGCAAACATTTTTGCTGCCGTGTGAATGAGTGGCTGGGATGGGTGACGTCTCCCTCAGCTTTGTGTGACTTCACTGAGGCAGCTACAAAGCCTGTCTCAGAGGCAGGGAGAGAGTCTGGAAGACCCTTCTTCCATGCTGGCATTCAGAGTTTGAAAGTGAGTCTTCCTGCAGTAAAAAAAAGCCCTGGTGGGAGGTTCAGTGCAGCCTCACAAACGAGGAGAGGTTGGAGGAGAGGAGGGCGACAACAAAAACAAGCTGTGAAGGGAACAGAGCCGGAGAGCTGTGTGGAGATAAGAGCACAGTAGTCCTCAGATGGAGTCAACTGTTGGCAAAAGCCACCCAGAAACAGAACAGGGCTACAGTTAGCCCACAGCTGCTTGTAGCCAGGCACCTCCTTGGCTGATAAACTCATCCAGAGTCTTGGCTCCAGCCGCCTCAGTGAGCTGTGGCTGTGAGGAGAGGATGTGCTGAAGCCCTTCAGCTGGACCTGATGGAGCAGCTCCAGAGGAAGGCCACAAACATGCTCAGGGGGTTGGAGCAGCTCTCCTCCAAGGACAGGCTGAGGGAGCTGGGGGTGTTCAGCCTGGAGAAGAGAAGGTTCCAGGGAGACCTAAGAGCAGCCTGCCAGGACCTGAAGGGGGCTGCAAGAAGGCTGCAGAGAGACTGTTTGCAAAGGCCTGCAGGGACAGGGCCAGGGGCAAAGGCTTCAAACTAGAGCAGAGCAGATTGAGATTGGATAGCAGCAAGTTCTTCACTATGAGGGTGGTGGAACACTGGAGCAGGTTGCCCAGGGAGGTGGTTGAGGCTTCATCCCTAGAGATACTCAAGGTGAAGCTGGACAGGGCTCTGGGCAGCCTGATCTAGCTGGGGATGTCCCTGCTGAGTGCAGGGAGGTTGTACTGGATGAGCTTTGGAGGTCACTTCCAGCCCAGCCCATTCCATGATTCTACCTCTCCTATGCTGACCCTCAGGGGGGTTTCAGGGACCTGCTGGACAGCACTTGGGCTCCGCTGTTGCATTTTGTGATTGAAAGCTGCAGTTAGTGGCAGCCTGTGGCTCTTCACTGCCTGATCCTCACCCTGTGTGCAGCTCCAGGGTGCAACCTTTTAATTGCTGTCCTGTAAGAATCCTCTCAGGGGTGGTTCAACCTCCTTCAAGTCTCTCCATGCCAGATGCTGTGCCCTAACCAGTTACCATCTACCTTCAAGTGCCTTTTGAGGGGAGACTGGAGCAGACACGTGCTCGCTGTGAAGGAACAGCTATGTGATATGGCACAGGGAATTGGAATTCCTCTCTCTCTGAGGCCTGGAATCCCATTGGAAAGTTAATGAGTGCTGGGGCTTTGTCCCTCCCCCACCACAAGAAGCTGTGAAGCGAAGGAGAAGTAACTCACTTCATTTGTTTTCCAGTTCACAAATCTCTTCCTGTCATCACCTTATCCAAAAGCTACGAGCTCCTCAAAGAAGGGGAGGATTTTGAAGTGACATGCATCATCACAGATGTGGATAGCAGTGTGCAAGCTAGCTGGATTGCTCCAAAACATGGGGTGAGTTCCTTGGAATGGGGTGAGTCCCTTGAGCTGTGTCGTGCATGCCTCACTACATAGACTCTGCAGGCATTCAAAGGCTGGTGCAAGGTCCTGCACCTGGGCTGGAACCATCCTCACTGTCAGCACAGGCTGGGGGGAGGAGGTGACAGAAAGCAGCCCTGTGGAAAAGGACTTGGGGGTGCTGGTGGATGAGAGGCTGGCCAGGAGCAGGCAGGGTGAGCTTGCAGCACAGAAGGCAAATCCCAGCCTGGGCTGCATCCAAAGCAGTGTTGCCAGCAGAGCCAGAGAGGGGATGCTGACACTTTGTATGCTGAGACCTCACCTGCAGTGCTGTGTGCAGCTCTGGAGCCCTCAGTATAGGAAGCACTTGGACCTGATGGAGAGGGTCCAGAGGAGGCCATGAAAGTGATCAGGGGGTTGGAGCAGCTCTGCTAGGAGGCCAGGCTGAGGGAGCTGGGGGTGTTCAGCCTGGAGAAGAGAAGGCTCCAGGGAGACCTAAGAGCAGCCTGCCAGGACCTGAAGAGGGCTGCAAGAAGGCTGCAGAGAGACTGTTTGCAAAGGCCTGCAGGGACAGGACCAGGGGCAATGGCTTGAAATGAGAGCAGAGCAGATTGAGATTGGATGTGAGGAACAAGTTCTGCACCATGAGGCTGGTGGAACACTGGAACAGGTTGCCCAGGGAGGGGGTTGAGGCTCCATCCCTGGAGATATTCAAGGTGAGGCTGGACAGGGCTCTGGGCAACCTGATCCAGTGGAGGATGTCCCTGCTGGCTGCAGAGGGGCTTGGTTGGACTGGATGAGCTTTGGAGGCTCCTTCCAGCCCAGCCCATTCTGTGAATACCTGGTGCTGTGTGGGTTTGGATTTGTTGCTGTTCCAAAGGTCCCCCAGACTGCAGAGGGGACAGCAGCTGCCCCATGCCCTCGTGGACAGCTGGGATAAGAAAGCCTCTGGCAGGGCTTTTATTGCCAAAGAAAAAGTAGAATTAAAGGTTAGGCTCCTCAGTGTGAAGTTTAGGTGACCTCTCTTGGGCTGCCTTAAGCTGGGAGGCCTGGAGTGCCTTCCACCTCCCATTGCAATCAATGGGGGCTGCAAATACCAACATCATGGACTGCAAATTACCCATTGCAGTCGTTGTCATCACACCAGTCAGATACCTGCTAATTAGCATGGGGCTGTGTGTGACAGGAATCGTGGTGAGCACTCCCAGGGATGATTAATTCATTTAAATTACACAGTGTGGCTCACTGGCTGGGAGGGAGGCACTGACAGATGAGCCACTGAGCTGGCTTCTGCCTGCAGTGATAGATGAACTTCACTGCCTGGCATCACCAGGTGAAACCACTGGCAGGCTGAGTGCTCCAGGAGAGTTTGTCACTGGCAGCACAGCTCTTCTGCAGACCTAAAGGAGCAGAGAGATTCCCTGCCCCTGGCCAGAGCCAGCCTGCTGCCAGCTCTGCCTTGGGAAGCCAGCAGCATTCCCTAGGTTGGCTTTTTTAAGGCCCCTCCTTGGGCTGCTGGCTGTGGCCTGACACTGAAATGGAACAAGAGCCCTTGTGAGAGAAAAAATCTGTTAGTAGCTCTGTGTACACCTCCATGGCAGTTGGCTGCTCCTTTGCTGCTGCTGGTGGTGACCAGAGTGCAGAATCCAGAGCCATGGATGGGAGGAAAAAAACCCACAAAAAAGGCTTCTGTGATGTTTGGATCAATCACATCTCCTTAAGCAGATAGCACAGGGGGGGGGACTGCTCCCTGGGGCTGCCCAGGCCATGCTTAGCTCATCTGCTGCCTCTGACAGAGCTGCTCTCACTAAGTGCTCCCAACCCACAGCTCCCAAAGTTGAGGAGCTCTTAATGACATGCAGGCAGCGTGGGACATCCAGATGGGGCTTCTGGTCCTGTGCCAAGGTCAAGTGCAAGTCCTTCATCTGAGAGCATCATCCCTTCTCTCATTCCCCTCTGTCTTTGCTGCAGGGTGGGGAAAGTGGGGCCCTCCCTGCAGCTGGGGGGCTCTCTCACTTCTGATGTTAGGAGTAGCAGCCACCAGGAAAACATTTATGACCAAATCAGTTTGTTTGATCTTTCTGGTAAACAGCAGGGGCTGGGGGCTGCTGGGGCTGGGGGCTGCTGGGGCTGGGGGCTGCTAGGGCTGGGGGCTGCTGGGGCTGGGGGCTGCTGGGGCTGGGGGCTGCTGGGGCTGGGGGCTGCTGTCTTTTGGATGTTGAGTATCCCATTAAATTCTGTGCTGGAACAGAATGCAAACAATTCATGTTTGAATAAATCACAGAATCAATTGTCAGGGCTGGAAGGGAGCTCAAGGCTCAGCCAGTTCCAACCCCCCTGCCATGGGCAGGGACACCTCACACCACAGCAGGTTGCTCACAGCCACATCCAGCCTGGCTGCAAACACCTCCAGGCAGGAGGCTGCCACCACCTCCCTGGGCAACCTGTGCCAGGCTCTCACCACCCTCATGGGGAACAACTTCTTCCTCACAGCCAATCTCAATCTCCCCACTTCTACTTTTGTTCCATCCCTCCAGTCCTATCCCTCCCTGACACCCTCAAAAGCCCCTCCCCAGCTTTCTTGGAGCCCCCTGCAGATCCTGGAAGGCCACAATTAGGTCTCCTGGGAGCCTTCTCTTCTCCAGCCTGCACAACCCCAACTCCCTCAGTCTGTCCTCACAGCAGAGCAGCTCCAGCCCTCTGCTCATCCTCCTGGCCCTGCTCTGGACACCTTCCAGCACCTCCAGATCCTTCCTGGCACAGAGGCTCCAGACCTGGCCCCAGAGCTCCAGCTGTGGTCTCAGCAGAGTGGAGCAGAGGGGCAGAATCCCCTCCCTGCCCTGCTGGCCACACTTCTCTTGCTGCAGCCCAGGCTCTGCTTGGCTCTCTGGGCTGCAAGTGCTCACTGCTGGCTCCTGCTGAGCTTCTCCTCCCCCAGCACCCCCAGGTCCTTCTCTTCAGGGCTGCTCTCCAGCCAGTCCCTGCCCAGCCTATATCTGTGCTTGGGGTTGCCCCAACCCAGCTGCAGGCCCTTGCACAATTCCATTTTGTCCTGAATGAGAGGAAAACAACCAAAGCCCCAAAGGCTTTTTCCTTGTGTAACTGTGAAGTTCTCCCCACCTGGGCAAATTCAGAGATGTGCTGCAAGCAAGCCCCACCAGAACCAAGCAAGCTGCTATGGGTGGTTATTACAGCTCAGGAGGAATCAAAATGGTGCTGAGAAGATTCAATTTGAATGTAGAAGCTCTTGGAACCTCCAAGAATTGAAATCATTGTACTGGAAAATCATAACAAGTCCCAAGGCTGGATTAATCAATGTAAATTCTGCACTTTGGCAGAACCTGAAGTGAACAGCTCCAAGCAATTCACTTTTTCCATGCATGTGGAGCCCCAGAGCCATGTTACACTTAATGCTTTGAGAAGAGAAGGAGCTTTCCATTCTGAAATGAATACATCTTGATATTAATTAACAAATCTCTGCTAGTGCCATGGGCAGTGGCACTGAGTGCAGCCTCAGCAGGGCTGCTGGTGACACCAAGCTGTGTGGTGCAGCAGACAGCTGGAGGGAAGGGATCCATCCAGAAGGACCTGGACAGGCTGCAGAGCTGGGTCCATGACAACCTCATGAGGCTCAACAAGACCAAGGGCAAGGCCCTGCAGCTGGGGCAGGGCAATCCCAAGCACTGATACAGGCTGGGCAGGGACTGCTTGAGAGCAGCCCTGGAGAAAAGGCCCTGGGGGTGCTGGGGGAGGAGAAGCTCAACAGGAGCCAGCAGTGAGCACTTGCAGCCCAGAGAGCCAAGCAGAGCCTGGGCTGCAGCAAGAGAAGTGTGGCCAGCAGGGCCAGGGAGGGGATTCTGCCCCTCTGCTCCACTCTGCTGAGACCACAGCTGGAGCTCTGGGGCCAGGTCTGGAGCCTCTGTGCCAGGAAGGATCTGGAGGTGCTGGAAGGTGTCCAGAGCAGGGGCAGGAGGATGAGCAGAGGGCTGGAGCTGCTCTGCTCTGAGGAGAGACTGAGGGAGCTGGGGCTGTTCAGTCTGGAGAGGAGAAGGCTCTGAGGAGACCTAATTGTGGCCTTCCAGGATCTGCAGGGGGCTACAGGAAAGCTGGGGAGGGACTTTTGAGGGTGCCAGGGAGGGATAGGACTGGGGGGGATGGAGCAGAACTAGAAATGGGGAGATTGAGATTGGCTGTGAGGAAGAAGTTGTTGCCCATGAGGGTGGTGAGAGCCTGGCACAGGTTGCCCAGGGAGGTGGTGGCAGCCTCCTGCCTGGAGGTGTTTGCAGCCAGGCTGGATGTGGCTGTGAGCAACCTGCTGTGGTGTGAGGTGTCCCTGCCCATGGCAGGGGGTTGGAGCTGGCTGAGCCTTGAGGTCCCTTCCAACCCTGACAATTACTCTGTGAAAGTCAATCCCCTGTGGTCATTTTGCATCCAGCCCTGGAGCTAGGAGCATTGGTAGTGTAAATACAACCTTGTGTTGCTTCCTCACCTTCCTGGAGGGCAGAAATGCATCCAGAGTGAGCTGGCTCTGACCTTGGGCAAGTCCATTTGTCCTTTCTCATACACTCACATGGAATAAGGAATAAAGGGGAGGGGAGAGGGCTTAGGAAGGGGCCATTATCTCCCTGAGCCAGCTGAGCAGACCCCTGCTTTGGGCTGGAGAGATTCTAGTGGCGAGGCTGCTCGTGCTGCTGTGCAAAGTGATGAATATTAATGGAGCGAAATCAGCATTGCTTCTATTTTTGATTCTCTGGGAAGGAGGCTGCACCCCCAGTGCTTTGGATGTTAATTGTTGGTTGGTTTCTCTGGTTTGTGTTGTTTTGTGTGTGTTTTGTGTTGTGTTTTTTCCCCCCTTCCCTGGCAGGTTGTTAGAAGCAAGAGCAGGAATTTGGGTGATTATGGCTACGAAAGCAAATTAACGCTGAGCATCCGTTCCGTGGGGGTGAGCGACTCTGGAGAGTTCACCTGCCAAGCAGCAAACCCTTTTGGGAAAGCCAATGCCACAGTCACCTTGAGAGCACTAGGTAAAGAGTTCCTGCAGCAATCTGAACGATTCTGAGAGCTGGGGTGGAGTGTGTGTGTGGGGGGGAGGGTGGAAAGGGAGAAACTCTGGGGGTTGGACTCGATGAGCTCTTTGGGTCCCTTCCAACCCCTGACATCCTCTGGGGTGAGCTCTGGGGACACTTCCCTCCTTCCATCTCTCTCCTTTCACTCTCTCAGCCAGACCTGGGTGAGTGGAGTTGATTTACATCATCTAATCAACTAAACCATGGCACTGAGTGCCTCATCCAGGCTCTTCCTAAACACCTCCAGGGATGGGGACTCCACCACCTCCCTGGGCAGCACATCCCAATGGCCAATCTCTCTTGCTGGGAAGAATTTCTTCCTCACATCCAGCCTGAACTTCCCCTGGCACAGCTTGAGACTGTGTCCTCTCGTTCTGGTGCTGCTTGCCTGGGAGAAGAGACCAACCCCCACCTGGCTACAGTCTCCCTTCAGGGAGTTGTAGAGAGCAATGAGGTCTCCCCTGAGCCTTCTCTTCTCCAGGCTAAGCAACCCCAGCTCCCTCAGCCTCTCCTCCCAGGGCTGTGCTCCAGACCCCTCCCCAGCTTTGTTGCCCTTCTCTGGACACCTGCTAGTAACTCAACATCTTTCCTAAGCTGAGGGGCCTAGAAGCTGGATGATAGGTTGGACTTGATGATCTCCAAGGTCTTTTGCACCCTGGTTAATTCTGCTCTATTCTGTTCTAAAGGTTGCTGCTGACTGCTACCATCTGGGATGGCTCAGGAGGTGTTTGTGGTGTGTGTGTGTGACTGCTTCAATTTCCCTAAGCCTTTGCACGTTGCTGGAATGTGATGTGAGAACAAGCACCCAGCAGTGTGTTGCCATCTCCCTTCTTTGCCTCATCCTTCCTGGCTTGAATTTGAAATTGCACTCACTCTTAACTGGGTAAAAATCCCTGCTGAGGCCAGGCTGAGGGAGCTGGGGGCTCTTGAACTTGGAGCAGAGGAGCCTGAGGGCTGCCCTCCTTGCTGGGGATCAAGATGTGCAGGGCTGGAGCCAGGCTCTGCTCAGGGATGGCCAAGCACAGCACAAGGGGCACTGGGGGCAAGCTGGAGCAGAGGAGGTGTCACAGGACCAGGAGGGAAAACTTTATCCCTGTGAGGGTGGCAGAGCCTGGGGCAGGCTGCCCAGAGAGGTTGTGGAGTCTCCTGCTCTGGAGCCTTTCCAGCCCCATCTGGATGTGTTCTGTGTGCCCTGCCCTGGGTGATGTTGCCCTGGCAGGGGGTTGGGCTGGATGATCTCTGGAGGTCCCTCCCAACCCTTTACACTCTGTGATTCTGTGATGAGCAGAGCAAGCAATTTACCTTTGCCTCCTACTCTCCCCGTGCCTAAGCAGTTTGGGAGCCGAAGCACAAAGCATGTCTGTAGTACCTGCCTTCCAAGCACAGGAGACTTCACTGCCATCAGCATCTCAGCTGGTTTTTTGGCTTGGAAGCTGTATCTGTCCCTCTCAAATAATGCTGTGAGGAGCACTGCAGTGTGCACAAGGAGAGAGACTTTATTTACCTTCCTGTGTGAAGTAATTGTTAGGATGGAAGCAGCTTTTGGCTAACTCTTTCACAGGATGTTTGGAGTTAAATACACAGTTTGTAAGGATGGATGTTTAATTCTAGATCCTGTGTTCACACTTGAGTCAGGTAGGTATTTATGGGTTTAAATTAAGGGCCACAGAGGTGATCCAAGGGCTGGAGCAGCTCTGCTGTGAGCACAGGCTGAGGGAGCTGGGGCTGTGCAGCCTGCAGAAGAGAAGGCTCTGGGGGGACCTCAGAGCTGCCTGCCAGCACCTGAAGGGATCCTGCAGGAAGGCTGCAGAGGGACTTCTCCTCAGGGTGTCTGCAGACAGGCCCGGGGGGAATGGTTTGAAGCTGAGGCAGAGCAGGGTTAGAGTGGAGCTGAGGAAGAAGTTGTTGAGCAGGAGGCTGCTGAGCCTCTGGCCCAGGCTGCCCAGGGAGGCTGTGGCTGCCTCCTGCCTGGGGGTGCTGAAGGCCAGGCTGGATAAGGCCTTGAGCAGCTGAGTGTAGCTGAGAGGTGTCCCTGGGCATGGTGTGGAGGTTGGAGGAGCTGAGCTCTGAGCTCCCCTCTAACCATTCCATGATTCTGTGGAACTCACCAGCCATCACTTCCACAGGTTTTGGCTCATGTCTCTTAACAGGGAGCGAACTCCCTCCCTCTCCTTGTTTAATAAGAGACTCACTTGGAGGCTGCTGTGCATTAACTTGGGTGACACAGGCTGCCTTAGCTGCTGAAACCTGCTGGTTTGATAAATTAAGGACATGTTGGAAGAGTTAATAAGATCATTCTGAAGATGTGGCCTTCCAGGATCTGCAGGGGTCTCCAAGAAAGCTGGGGAGGGACTCTTGAGGGTGTCAGGGAGGGATAGGACTGGGGGGGATGGAGCAAAACTAGAAGTGGGGAGATTGAGATTGGATGTTAGGAAGAAGTTGTTCCCCAGGAGGGTGGTGAGAGCCTGGCACAGGCTGCCCAGGGAGGTGGTGGCAGCCTCATCCCTGGAGGTGTTTGCAGCCAGGCTGGATGTGGCTGTGAGCAACCTGCTGCAGTGTGAGGTGTCCCTGCCCATGGCAGGGGGTTGGAGCTGGCTGAGCCTTGAGGTCCCTTCCAACCCTGACAGCTCTGTGATTCTATGATTCCGAGTCTGCATAGTTGGCCATAAGAACTTCAGTTCCTTACCATCCAAGGGGGCAGTGACTGAGGGAAGGGCAGTGACTGAGGGAAGGGCAGGACTCCATCCTTTTATCCTTTTCAAACGTTTTTTTTTGACTCCTGCAGCATTGTTTGGTTTGCTTTCCCTGGGACCTTCAAGAGAACAGAAGTGTTTGACCCGTTGTGGTGGGTTCAAATTCCACCCCCCTCAACCTCCCCACCATTAACTTTGGAGGTCAGATCTTCAGCAGAGCAGCAGAGGGTTGAGTGCCCCTAATCCTTCTCTGCCTTTGGTGGGGTAGAGCTCAGAGCAGCAGGGAATAATTTTCCCCCTTTATTTTTGTAACAGGAGAGACTAAATTAATCTATAAAAGACTGAGATAGTGTGAAGCATGAAAGAAAATCTGTGCCCCAAAGGGGAATGGTATGAAAGCTTTTATTGTAAGAGGAGGGAAAGTTCTTTAACTACAGAAAAATCCTGGAACTACTGCATATGCAAATCTGCCTTTAAAAAGGGTTGACTTTGGGAGGTCTGGGGACTAAAATAGAGCAGGGGCTTGTGAAAGGGAGAGAATTAAAGTAACAGGTTTGTGTTTCATGAAATGCAGAGGTGGTGCTTAAGGAAAGATGCCAGGGAAAACCTGGGATCTTTCACAGAATCCTAGGGGTTGGAAGGGACCTCCAGAGATCAACAAATCCACCCCCACCCTGCCAGGGCAGCATCACCCAGGGCAGGTCACACAGGAATACATCCAGGTGGGGCTGGAAAGGCTCCAGAGAAGGAGGCTCCACAACCTCTCTGGGCAGCCTGCTCCAGGGCTCCTTTTTGTGCTGCTTTTCTCTCCTCACTCTCAGATTTGACTTAAAATCAACTCTGTCTCTTGGATACCTTTCATCACTCATTGTTGAGCTGCCTGTGTGTACCTGAATGATGCCAGCTCCCTGCACCCTGGGAGGCAGAGTCTGGCACTGTGAGGGTGCTGTGACCCTGGCACAGGCTGCCCAGGGAGGCTGTGGCTGCCTGCTCCCTGGGGGTGTTTCAGGCCAGGCTGGATGAGACCTTGAGCAGAGGTGTCCCTGGCCATGGTGTGGAGGTTGGAGGAGCTGAGCTCTGAGCTCCCTTCCAGCCTGAGCCATTCTACTGGAGAGATCCCAGGACTGCATCACTGTCACCTTAATGGTAGCCTAAAGGTTTCACAAGAAAAATGATGTGTGGGTTTAGAACCCAGAATTGTCTCTGTTGGAAGAGACCTCTTGAGATCCTTGAGCTCAACCAGCAGCACTTTGGTGCTTTGGGTAAAAGCCCTACTTCTTGTTTTGGTCAACAATTCATCTAACTACAAACAGCTTCTGTAGCTGAGTTTCAGGGACTGACAGCACAAGGATGAACTTTTGTTTGCAGGCTCTTGGGGCAGATTTTGAGTCCAGGTAGCAGAGGAGGGGGTGGGGGGGAAAAAAGCTCTCTGTGAAGGAGCTAAAGATCTGACCAGTTCCAGATTCCATTCTCTTGTTTGTTTGCTAATGCTGGGGAGCATTTGAAAGCTTTACCTGCCTGCTGTGAGTCTGCTTCATCCTTTCTTCTCCAAAGCATCTGTCAAGTGCTCTGGCAGCTCCATATGCTTTCACCAAGCCCCACTGGTTCTGGCTTTCCAAGCTCAGGTGCCCAGCTGGCCGCAGCGGTTTGCTTACTAGGCAGTGAGGAGGAGGAAGGGGTTTGGGGCTTGCTTTTGGGCTAAATTCAGGCTCCCTCAGCAAACGTGCTGCCTTGTCATTGCGAGCTGCCTGTCACATCGCTCTAATTCCCTCATGAGTTTGTGTAGTGAGGGCTGAGACGAGTTTGTCTGTTGAGAGCAGAAGAATCCTGAAGCCTGATGAGTTTATTAATCAAATCACACTAAACCAACTGCACCGAGGATGCTGCTGCTGCTCTCTGTGAGAGTTTGGGCTGGAGCTGCACAGTGACAAATGGCAGCTGCCAGAGAGAAGACTAAGACCCAGCAGCAGCTGCACAGAAATGCCTCAGTTGAAGGCAGTTGGTATCCAGACCTGTGGATTGAGCACACTTCCCCCCCCCACCCCCACCCCCCCAGCCCTAATTACACTTTTTAATAGCTTCATTGTAAATCTAATATCTAATTACACTTGACAAAGGAACCTTAAATACTCCAGGATATTGTCATCAATGATCAATTTATCTTGTCTGGGTTGGTTTTTTCCCCTCACTGTTTCTTTTGTACCAGACAGGCAGCAGCTCAGACCTGTTGGGAAGAAATACAAACACTTGAGTAGAATCAAACACATTCCTGCATTCCTCTGTGACCTGTGCTGGGTTCTATGGGCCTGCTCTGGCAGGGGGGGGTGGACTGGATGATCTCTTTGGGTCCCTTCCAATCCCTAACATCCTGTGAGCCTGTGTGAAAAGCAAACAGAGGGGATTTATCACCAGGAGATGGAATTATTTCTGTTAAGGCACTCCACCAAAGCTGCTTTAAGGCCTGTCCTCCTCTCTGTCTCTAGTTAGTGGCCTTGGTTTTGCCAGGTGAGGGTTCAAGTTCTGCTTTGTAGTAGGTGGAGGTTTCCTGCTTCACAGCTGGGATGTTTGATTACTGATCTTGAAGCAGTCTAAGTGCTTGGGGGTTGGTCTCTTCCCCCAGGCAAGCAGCACCAGAACAAGAGGACACAGTCTCAAGCTGTGCCAGGGGAGGTTCAGGCTGGATGTTGGGAAGAAATTCTTCCCAGCAAGAGAGATTGGCCATTGGGATGTGCTGCCCAGGGAGGTGGTGGAGTCCCCATCCCTGGAGGTGTTTAGGAAGAGCCTGGCTGAGGCACTTGGTGCCATGGTTTAGTTGGTCAGATGGTGCTGGGGGAGAGGTTGGACTTGATGCTCTCAGTGGTGTTTTCCATCCTGGTTAATTCTGTTCTGTTCTATCAGCTAAAGGCTTTGTCCACTTGTTGGCAACAATGAACACCACAATAGACATCAATGCAGGACAAAATGGCAACTTAACAGTGGAATATGAGGCATACCCCAAGCCAAAGGAGGAAGTCTGGATGTACATGAATGAAACCCTACAGAACTCCTCAGACCATTATGTCAAGTTCAAGACTGTGGGCAATAACAGGTAACAGCAGGGGCTGCAGGTGCTGTTGATTTCACTCTGCAGCAGCAAGCTTCTGAAGGGCCTGCTCTGGAAAGAGGGGAAGGGACTATGGTGAGAAAATCATGGTGATAAAAGTGCCTGCCGTGTGCCTGGCTGGGTCAGAGCCTGCTAACCTGGATTTTGAGCAGCTTTGAGCTCAGCACACCATCTGAGGGCCAGCATACCACGTCCCCATGGCTTGCCTGCAAGATGCTATTGCTGCCCACTGAAGCAGAAGCAGGAATTTCAAGTGGTTTATGTGTGGAGACTCCTCCACCACCCCAGCAGAGCCCAGGGATCTGGCCAAGAACTTTACACTTTTATTTCTGCTATGCTCTGCTCTCTTCTGAGCCCTGCTCCTCCAAAACCTCCAGTGAAGCATTTAGCACCTAGCAGTGGTGTGACCTGCCTGGGGTTCCCTCCTCAGTGACAAAAGGAGCAGGTGGTGGCATGGATGTGGGGCAGGGCAATCCCAGGCACCAACACAGGCTGGGCAGGGACTGGCTTGAGAGCAGCCCTGGAGAAAAGGCCCTGGGGGTGCTGAGGGAGGAGAAGCTCAGCAGGAGCCAGCAGTGAGCACTTGCAGCCCAGAGAGCCAAGCAGAGCCTGGGCTGCAGCAAGAGAAGTGTGGCCAGCAGGGCAGGGAGGGGATTCTGCCCCTCTGCTCCACTCTGCTGAGACCACAGCTGCAGCTCTGGGGCCAGGTCTGGAGCCTCTGTGCCAGGAAGGATCTGGAGGTGCTGGAAGGTGTCCAGAGAAGGGCCATGAGGATGAGCAGAGGGCTGGAGCTGCTCTGCTGTGAGGACAGACTGAGGGAGTTGGGGTTGTGCAGGCTGGAGAAGAGAAGGCTCTGAGGAGACCTAATTGTGGCCTTCCAGTATCTGCAGGGGGCTCCAAGAAAGCTGGGGAGGGACTTTTGAGGGTGTCAGGGAGTGATAGGACTGGGGGGGATGGAGCAAAACTAGAAGTGGGGAGATTGAGATTGGCTGTGAGGAAGAAGTTGTTCCCCATGAGGGTGGTGAGAGCCTGGCACAGGCTGCCCAGGGAGGTGGTGGAAGCCTCCTGCCTGGAGGTGTTTGCAGCCAGGCTGGATGTGGCTGTGAGCAACCTGCTGTGGTGTGAGGTGTCCCTGCCCATGGCAGGGGCGTTCTAACTGGCTGAGCCTTGAGGTCCCTTCCAGCCCTGACAGCTCTGTGATTCTCTGTGGGGTCAGGACACACATCTGAGAGTCAGAAGTGGCAAAACCTTTGGGTGCTGTGGGGCAAGGGCAGTTGTGGGGCAGGGTGTAGTACAAGCTCTGCACAGCCAGTGCTAGGATCCACTCCTGTAGCTTGTTCAGCAGGTTGTGAGCTGCACTAATGCTTGGTCTGGGTTTTTTCCCTTCGCAGTTACACAAGTGAGCTTCACCTCACCCGGCTGAAAGGAACAGAAGGAGGCATTTACACCTTCCTTGTGTCCAACTCTGATGCCAGCTCCTCTGTAACATTCAATGTCTATGTGAAGAGTAAGTGAAGTGAACAGTCTGAAGGGATTCCATTGCCACACTCGTTGTATTTGGTACAACACAATTGTAGGCAGGAGATGTCCCAGCGTGGTTCAGCTGCCTGGAGGGAAGCACCTGCTGGGAAACTCCTGAAGTGCCAAGGTCTGAAAGTGCAGAGCGCTGAAAACAAATCCACCTACTACCCACTGTGACCTTAGGTGCTCCTGAGGCTGCCAGAGGCCATCTAGGTGGTTTATACAGGGGGGGAAAACCACTAGGAGCTGGAAACATGAGCTCAGAAATAAGCCTACACCATAAAGCTTTGGTAGTTCGTGGTGGAGCAGGAGACACAGGGATTAGCATTCGGGTTTTGGCAGCTGAGTTAAGCTATTAATTGCCTGTAGTTGGGCTGAGTTGGATGCAGAGTTTGAAAGCCTGTCAGGAGACTTACTCACTGGTGCCTTTTGGCACCTGAGCACTTCTGTATCATCTGCCTGGAGAGCAGCCAGGCAGAAAGGGACCTGGGGGTGCTGGTTGGCAGCAGCTGAACATGAGCCAGCAGTGTGCCCAGGTGGCCAAGAAGGCCAATGGTATCCTGGCCTGCATCAGGAACAGTGTGGCCAGCAGGAGCAGGGAGGTCATTCTGCCATGTGCTCAGCACTGGTTAGGTCACACCTTGAGTCCTGTGTCCAGTTCTGGGCCCTTAGTTTAGGAAAGATTTTGAGCTGCTGGAAGGTGTCCAGAGAAGGGCAACAAAGCTGGGGAGGGGTCTGGAGCACAGCCCTGGGAGGAGAGGCTGAGGGAGCTGGGGTTGCTTAGCCTGGAGAAGAGGAGGCTCAGGGGA
This sequence comes from Melanerpes formicivorus, assembly GCF_026170545.1. NCBI lineage: Eukaryota > Metazoa > Chordata > Aves > Piciformes > Picidae > Melanerpes > Melanerpes formicivorus. Next base: position 38,575,021 of record NW_027142356.1, read on the forward strand.
GACCTTCTTGCTCTCTCCAACTCCCTGAAGGGAGGTTGTAGCCAGGTGGGGGTTGGTCTCTTCTCCCAGGCACCCAGCACCAGAACAAGAGGACACAGTCTCATGTTGTGCCAGGGGAGGTTCAGGCTGGATGTTTGGAAGAAATTCTTCGTAGAAAGAGAGATTGGCCATGGGGATGTGCTGCCCAGGGAGGTGGTGGAGTCCCCATCCCTGGAGGTGTTCACAAAAGGCTTGGATGAGGCACTTGGAGCCATGGTTTAGCTGTCAGGAGGTGCTGGGTGTTGGCTATTGGGTCATAGGTTGGACTTGGTGATCTCTGAGGTCGTTTGCAGCCTTGTTGATTCTCTGCTTCTGTGTAGGTCACCATTGTCTTACAGAATCTGCACAGCTTTCCAGGCTTGCCTGCTGCCATCCCTGGGGCAGGCTTGTTAAAAAGCGTTGGTCTCACTTCCAAGCAGTGTTGTGCAAGACGGAAGCTAAACTTCAATCCTAATTCCAGGAGACCTTCAGCAAACCCTCTCCTTCTTGGCAGAGCCATCCTGCTAGAGCACTCCAAGCCCTCAGCAAATATTGGCAGCTGCTGAAGGCTGAGGTTAAGGAAAACTGAAGGAGGAGGGGACTGCAGGCAAACTGGACAAGCTGGGGCAAGACAGACAGTGGTGACTGCAAGGTCAGCAGGAGGAACTGCACAGGCAGTGAGTCAGTGTGCTGCAGATGCAGTTCTGTGTTGCTGCTTTAGCAGCAGTGTGTCCTCCTCTGAAGGTAAGGTTATGCAGAGGATTGTTCAGACTTCCAGAGGAGACTCCACAACCTCTCTGGGCAGCATGCTCCAGTTCTGCCTCACCCTCACTGTAAAGAAGTTACTCCTCATGTTGAGGTGGACCCTCCTGTGGTCTAGCTTATATCCAGCATTCCTTTTCCTGTTGCTGGGTGCCACTGCAAAGAGCCTGGCACCTTCCCCTAGACCCCCACCCCTCAGCTGTTGATAGACATTGATCAGATCCATCTCAGCCTTCTCTTCTCCAGACTAAACAGCCCCAAGGCTCTCAGTCTCTCTTCAGCATCACCCAGGGCAGTCTGCACAGGAATGCACCCAGGTGGGGTTGGAAAGGCTCCAGAGCAGGAGACTCCACAACCTCTCTGGGCAGCCTGCTCCAGGGCTCTGTGACCTTCACTGTCAAGAAGTTTCTCCTCATGGTGAGGTCAAACCTTCTATTGTCAATCTTGAACCTGTTGTTCCTTAGTGCACACTACTGAAAAGAGCTTGGCCCCTTCCACTTGCCCCCCAGCCCTCAGCTATTGATAGACATTGATCAGATCCCTCTCAGCCTTCTCTTCTCCACACTAAACAGCCCCAGGGCTCTCAGTCTCTCTTCCCAGGGGAGATGCTCAAGTCCCTTAATCATCCTTATAGCCCTTCATTGGACTCTCTCCAGCAGGTCTTTGTCTCTCAAACTGGGGAGCCCAGAACTGGACACAGGATTGCAGCTGTGGTCTCAGCAGGGCAGATAGATAACCTGTTTTCAGTCAAAAGCTCATCATTTAGGTGTGAAACCCAAACTTATTTGATACAGCACAGTAACCACCAAGGTGAGTTATGTGTGTGGGTCAGATCCTGACCTGGCACTGCTCTCAGCAAGGCTTTTGCTTAAATTGCTAAGATGTAGCTTGTGATGTTTTCACATCTGCCTTGAGCAGGTAATCAGCAGACAGTAATCAAACAGGTAAAGCAGGATTCATAACCAGGAGAATGCCTTCCCACAAACAGAAGTTGATGCTGAAGCAGTTGCTGCAAGATGGCCAAGAAGGCCAAGGGCATCCTGGCCTGCAGCAGGAGCAGTGTGGCCAGCAGGAGCAGGGAGGTCATTCTGCCCTGTGCTCAGCACTGGTTAGGCCACACCTTGAGTCCTGTGTCCAGTTCTGGGCCCCTCAATTCAAGAAAGATGTTGAGCTGCTGGAAGGTGTCCAGAGAAGGGCAACAAAGCTGGGGAGGGGTCTGGAGCACAGCCCTGTGAGGAGAGGCTGAGGGAGCTGGGGTTGCTTAGCCTGGAGAAGAGGAGGCTCAGGGGAGACCTTCTTGCTCTCTCCAACTCCCTGAAGGGAGGTTGCAGCCAGGTGGGGGTTGGTCTCTTCTCCCAGGCAGCCAGCACCAGCACAAGAGGACACAGTCTCAAGCTGTGCCAGGGGAGGTTTAGGCTGGAGGTGAGGAAGAAGTTCTTCATAGAAAGAGAGATTGGCCATTGGGACGTGCTGCCCAGGGAGATGGTGGAGTCACCATCCCTGGAGGTGTTCACAAAAGGCTTGGATGTGGCACTTGGTGCCATGGTTGAGTTGGTCAAATGGTGCTGGGTGATAGGTTGGACTGGATGCTCTCCAAGGTCTTTTCCAAGCTGGTTAATTCTATTCTATTCTAAGATCTGAAAGACCCAGTGCAGACATCTCTCCTTGCCTGGGATTGAAACACCTCTAGCAATTGCTTATGCTAATCTGGCACAAAGCTCAACTGCTTTTAGGGAGGGGAAAAAAAATAAAAAGGAAAGGAAGGGAAGGAAAAAAAAAAGGAAAGAAAAAAATTAGTGAAGTAATTCCTAGTAAATGTGACATTAAGTAAGTAAGGAAGGCAGCAGCTCTGAAATTAGGAGCCAGAAAGAAAATTACAACTTGACAACGCTGAGCTGAATTACAATTAAGGAAGTGTGGAAGTCTCCTGAGTGGCAAGGTGCAGTGTGTCTGGCAATTAGGAGAGGAATCTTCCAGCTGCTATCTGACTGCAGTGCACAATAATGCCTGGGCTTAATTACAGTCAAGGAAAATACTCTCTATCCAGTGCTGAAGGAGGAAGCTGCTCAGGGTGTTACAGGCCATGGGAGGCTGAGCTCAGAGCTTTGCCTGACGTTGGGACTATGCAGTGAGCGACTGAGGAGTCATAGAATGGCAGAATCAACACAGGCTGGAAAAGACCTCAGAGATCACCAAGTCCAAACTATGACCTAATACCTAGCATCTCCTGACAACTAAACCATGGCTCCAAGTGCCTCATCCAAGCCTTTTGTGAACACCTCCAGGGATGGGGACTCCACCACCTCCCTGGGCAGCACATCCCAATGGCCAATCTCTCCTTCTGTGAAGAATTCCTTCCTAACATCCAGCCTGAACCTCCCCTGGCACAGCTTGAGACTGTGTCCTCTTGTTCTGGTGCTCCTCCCTGCTGAGTGCAGGGGGGGTTGGACAGGATGAGTTTTGGAGGTCCCTTCCAACCCAGAGCATTCTATGGTTCTGTGAAAGATTCCAGGCCTTCCCTGCTACCTTGCCTTAAGCACAAACTTTGCTCTCTTAAACACAACCCCATTACTTCAATCTCTTGCTTTTTACAGTGCTGTGCACTCTCCACAACAGTTCCTCCCCAAATGAGTGAGGCTGGGAGCAGAGCTGAGGGTTTTGCAGCAGTGTTTGGTTTGGGGGAAGCACAGCACTCCTGAATCAGGGAGGAAAGAACACTCGGTTCCTGCAGCGTGAGTCACGAGGAGCTGCTGTGTGATTGGCAATATGTGTGTGCTTTATTGCCTGTCATTTAATCAGCAAGCAGAATAGTCGTTAAAAACCTGCTCTGAACGTGGATTCGATGTGAAATGAATCTGCAGTGCCCCACTGCAGCCTGGACAGCTTCAGTGCTTCCCAGAATGTTGGAAGCGAATCTTGCCTTTCTGTGGAGCTGTATTAAGAGTGTGGCCAGCAGGGCCAGGGAGGCTCTCCTGCCCCTCTGCTCTGCTCTGCCCTGCTGAGACCTCACCTGGAATATTGCATCCAGTGCTGGGATCCCCAGCTCAGGAGGGACAGGGATCTGCTGGAGAGACCAAGGGAGGGCTGCAAGGATGCTGAAGGGACTGCAGCACTGCCTCGGGAGGAGAGGCTGAGAGCCCTGGGGCTGTGCAGTCTGGAGAGGAGAAGACTGAGAGGGATCTGATCAATGTCTATCAATAGCTGAGGGCTGGGGGTCAGGAGGGAGGGGACAGGCTCTGCTCAGCTGCACCCTGGGATAGGACAAGGGGCAATGGATGTAAGCTGCAGCACAGGAGGTTCCACCTCAGCATGAGGAGGAACTTCTTCCCTGTGAGGGTCCCAGAGCCCTGGAGCAGGCTGCCCAGAGAGGTTGTGGAGTCTCCTTCCCTGGAGCCTTTCCAGCCCCATCTGGATGTGTTCCTGTGTGACCTGTGCTGGATTCTATGGTGCTGCTCTGGCAGGGGGGTTGGACTGGATGATCTTTGGGGGTCCCTTCCAACCCCTGATATCCTCTGAGCCTGTGATCATCATTCCAGCACAAATCTTGGACCCAGAGGATGCTGTAAGGATGAGCAGAATTAGTGCAGAAGAGACAATTCAGGTTTACCCATGGAAATAGTGTGCAGAGAACATGCAGCAGATACCTCTTCATCTGGAGTTCCTTTCCTGGCAGCAGTGGTATTGTTTAACACACAGGGCAGCTGTAGGAGAGATGTGGTTGGACAGGGTGTAGTAGCTGTGAAGCAACTCCTCTTTTACAGGTGGGTGAAGTCATGCTGTGCAGGGATGGGAGTTGCACTGTTGTTCATCTCTGTGTTGTTTGAGGTCTGGGCTTAGCTGATTTAGGATCTTTAATCAAACCAAATACTCAGTGGGGATGAAATCCATCCCAAGCACTCCCTGGAGGAGCTGGTCCCTTCCTAGAGGTTGGTGATTGCAGGACACCAATTTAGGCAGGGACACCCTTGAACATGTGAAGCTTTGTTCACCTGGGGAGTTCATAGGATCCTAGAATGGATTAGATTGGAAGGGACTTTGGAGCTTGTCTCCTCCAACCTCCCCACCATGCCCAGGGACACCTCTCGACCAGAGTCAGCTGCTCAAGGCCTCATCCAGCCTGGCCTGAAACACCCCCAGGGGGTGGGGGCATTCCATAACCTCCCTGGGCAACCTCAGTCTCACAATCTCCTACTGAAGAGCTGCTCCCTGAGAGCTGGTCTGGTGGTGATGATGCACACAGGTTGCTGAGGTGCAGATCAAATGGCAGGGCATAGTCTGTGCTCCCCTTATGTGTGACTCTCTCTCTTCTGGTTTTTTGCAGCAAAACCAGAGATTCTCACTCTGGATATGCTTAGCAATGGTCTCCTCCAGTGTGTAGCAGCTGGATTCCCAGCCCCTACCATCTACTGGTATTTCTGCCCAGGAACTGAGCAGAGGTGAGTTAAGCAGCCCAGAGCCTCCAAAGGTTGTTCTGGATGCAGCACAGATTAAAAAGAAAGAATACTTAAGGGGATAAAATGTCTCAGTCCTGTTCACATGTGGCCTCACTGCTTTATAACCCTTGCATCATTTGCAGTGGTTTGAGGGGAGGCAGGGGCACAATCCACTAGCCCACTTGAAAGAGGGGTTAGCCAACATCTGCTGCTGCAGAAAAGGAAAAGCCACACTGCCCTCCCTCTGCTGAGAGCCAGGGAAGGGTTGGATCAGCCTGGCCCCAAATGGCAGTGACAGAATCACCCAGGGACGTGGTTGTTACCTTTTGATTGATGGTGTGATGATGAGGGAAGGCTTTTTTCAAGACATAAAAGTCCTTGGGTTTCTCTTCCATGGGAAGGCTGTGACAAGTAAACAGCTCCAGAGTTGTTCTGACTAAAGCCTGATGGCTGGTTGCCACCTTTCTGAAGAGGCAGCAGAGCTTCACTGTGAAGTGAGCATTGGTGGAGCACAGTAAAACAGGGGTTTGGTTGACTTCCATCTTAGAGGTACCATGGTGGAAGTCTGTCCACAAGATCTGCTTTCACCCCCTGTAGGTCTCGTTCCAGCAAGGCATGGGTGTCCCCCCTGTGTAGTTTGGGGCATGAAGTCATTATTGCTTTGTTTCTCTTCAGTAGCACCTTGTGGTTGCTTTTGGTTCTGTTAATCCTGGCTGTCTACTCGTGGGACAGGTGAAGGAGAAGCAGCATCTGGAGATCTGTGCTGTAATGAACTGATGCCTGGGGAGAGCTGTCAGGAGTAGCTGACAGACCACAGCTTGGTTGTAGCTGGAGTCTGAGATGCAGGTGGAATGGTCCACAGCCAGTAGTGGACTTGCAGACCTGTAGGTACCTCTAGCCAAAAGTAATGCTAGCCTCATGGTGGCCAGCTGGGTCAGGCTTGCTGTGTGTATCCCATTTCACCCACTACACAGAAGGCAGTGAGGTGTTGTGAGCAGCCTGAGTTCCAAGGATAGTACCTTCAGCCAGATCCCTTTGGAGAGTAGCATTGACCCAGGAGGCCAATGGTATCCTGGGGTGGGTTAGAAGGGCTGTGGTCAATAGGCTGAGATAGGTTCTTCTGCCTCTCAATTCTTCCCTGGTGAGTCTGCATCTGGAACATTGTGTTCAGTGCTGGGCCCCTCAGGTCAAGAAGGACCTCAGGGAACTGCTTGAAAGGGCCCAGCACAGAGCCACAAAAATTACTAAGGCAGTGGAAGATCTTCCTCATGAGGAGAGCCTGAGGGAGCTGAGGGCTCTGGAGCTTGGAGAGGAGGAGCCTGAGGGTGACCTCATTGCTGTTGCTAAAGCTGTGTAGGATGAGTGCCCAGAGGCTGGAGCCAGGCTCTGCTGGGGGCTGCCCAATGCCAGCACAAGGGGCAGTGGTGGAAGCTGAGGCAGAGGAAGCTCCATGGAAACAGAAGGAAAAGTTTTTTCCCTGTGAGGGTGCCAGAGCCCTGGAGCAGGATGCCCAGGGGGGCTGTGGACTCTCCCTCTCTGGAGATATTCAACCCCACCTGGACGAGTTCCTGTGTGACCTGCCCTGGGTGCTCTGCTCTGGCAGGGGAGGTTGGGCTGGGTGATCTCTGGGGCTCCCTTCCAGCCCCTCACATTCTGTGCCTCTGTGATTATTTAGCTGTCTGCCGGCCTGGCAGGGACTCTCCTGCCTCAGGAGCAGCACCTGGCATCCCCTGCATGTTAACAGCCCCGTGGCAGGTAACTGTCAGCCTTGTTTCTCCCAGGTGCTTCGATTCACCAACCATATCCCCCATGGATGTCAAAGTGAGTTACAGCAACTCCTCGGTGCCGTCCTTCGAGCGGATCCTGGTGGAGAGCACCATCAACGCCAGCGTGTTCCGCAGCACCGGCACCGTCTGCTGCGAGGCCTCCAGCAACGGCGACCGCAGCTCTGCCTTCTTCAACTTTGCCATTAAAGGTACCAGCAGCACCACACCCCACACTGGCACACAGCACCAGGGCTGGGCAGGGCCCCCCCCACACGGAGCACAGCCCTGGGAGCAGAGGCTGAGGGAGCTGGGGTGGCTTAGCCTGGAGAAGAAGGAGGCTCAGGGGAGACCTTCTTGCTCTCTACAACTCCCTGAAGGGAGGTTGCAGCCAGGTGGGGGTTGGTCTCTTCTGCCAGGCAAGCAGCCCCAGAACAAGAGGACACAGTCTCAAGCTGTGCCAGGGGAGGTTTGGGCTGGAGGTGAGGAAGAATTTCTTCATAAAATGAGTTATTGGCCATTGGGATGTGCTGCCCAGGGAGGTGGTGGAGTCCCCATCCCTGGAGGTGTTTAGGAAGAGCCTGGATGAGGCCCTTGGAGCCATGGTTTAGTTGATTAGTTAGGGCTGGTGATTGGTTGGACTTGATGCTCTCAGAGGTCTTTTCCAACCTGGTTGATTCTGAGGTTCTGTCCTTCAGCTCTTTCTGGGAGAGCACTCCCCTTGGCCATGAGGTTTATGGTGCTGGGGCCATGCTGGATACGGTTCTGTGCTGCCTGGCAAAGGATTGCTTTAGGCTGGCACTGAATGCTCTGCTTTCAGCTTTTGATGGCTCCAGATCTGCAGCTCAGGAGGTGGCTGCTTTGCTTCTGGCTGTGCAACATGGGGGCAAACCACCTCCAGCATTACACTGACATTCTCCATCTCTCTGTTCTTTCTCCTTTTCTTTTTTCTCCTTTGTTTTTCTTTTCTCCTTTCTTTCTCTTCTTTCTTTGGTCTTTTTTTTTTTCCTTTTTTCCTCTTCTTTCTTTTTTTGTTTTTTCCTTTTTTTCTTTCCTTGTTTCTTTTTCCCCCCTTTCCCTCCCTTCCCCCCTTTCCCTCCCTTCCCCCCTTTCCCTCCCTTCCCCCTTTCCCTCCCTTCCCCCTTTTCTTGCTTATCATTTTTCATTTTCTTTTCTTTTTATTTTCTTTTTTCTTTTTCTTTTTTCTCTTTTCCCCATTTTTTTCTCTATTTCTTGTCCCCCCTTCCCCTTTCCTCCCTTCCCCCTTCCCCTTTCCTCCCTTCCCCTTTCCTCCCTTCCCCTTTCCTCCCTTCCCCCTTCCCCTTTCCTCCCTTCCCCCTTCCCCTTTCCTCCCTTCCCCCTTCCCCTTTCCTCCCTTCCCCCTTCCCCTTTCCTCCCTTCCCCCTTCCCCTTTCCTCCCTTCCCCTTTCCCCTTTCCTCCCTTCCCCTTTCCCCTTTCCTCCCTTCCCCTTTCCCCTTCCCTCCCTTCCCCTTTCCCCTTCCCTCCCTTCCCCTTTCCCCTTCCCTCCCTTCCCCTTTCCCCTTCCCTCCCTTCCCCTTTCCCCTTCCCTCCCTTCCCCTTTCCCCTTCCCTCCCTTCCCCTTTCCCCTTCCCTCCCTTCCCCCTTCCCCTTTCCTCCCTTCCCCCTTCCCCTTTCCTCCCTTCCCCTTTCCCCTTTCCTCCCTTCCCCCTTCCCCTTTCCTCCCTTCCCCCTTCCCCTTTCCTCCCTTCCCCTTTCCCCTTCCCTCCCTTCCCCCTTCCCCTTCCCTCCCTTCCCCCTTCCCCTTCCCTCCCTTCCCCCTTCCCCTTCCCTCCCTTCCCCCTTCCCCTTCCCTCCCTTCCCCCTTCCCCTTCCCTCCCTTCCCCCTTCCCTCCCTTCCCTCCCTTCTCTGCTTTTGCTTTTCCTCTTTCCTGCCATGGGTTGGCCTGTGTGGGCCATCCTCTTGTTTTCCAAGTCAGGACTTCATCTTTCCACGGTGGTTTGTTTTTTTTAAGTGTCTCACCAGAAAACTCTGTGCAGGACTTGCCTGGAGCCTGAGGGCCCTGCTGTTGTTCAGAGAACTGACAACCACAGACTGCAGAAGGGCTTGGGAGTTTGGTAGCAGCATTTAGAAGTTCGTGGAGGGGAGGGGGGGGTGGAAGGAAAGGCACCAGACCAGAGATGACTCAAAATGTGTTTGTAAATCTGTGCTCTTCTTTGCAAAATCAAATGTTCTGCTGCTGCTTTTTTTTCCCCTCTCTGTTACACCCAATTATAACACAGAAGCAAATAAGCCAGATTGGGGCAGATAGATTTCTTTTTGCTGGCATGGTGTTGCTTGGCTGCTCAGCACAACCTCTCCTTGTAAAGGCTGTGCTGCAGAAATTGTCTTTGGAGAGGGGGAGAAAAATAGAGAAGAAATTAAGACTTTAGGGGAAAAGACAACCCATAAATCTTTCTTTAAGTAACTTGACTGACATCTTGGAAACCTCTTGCACTAGTTGGTATTGGTGCCATGCCTGGTGAGTTGGTGAGGCTGAGACTCCTGAGGCAGCAAGCTGGGTGGTTCCTGTTCCAGCTTCTTTCTTAACCTTGACTGAGATCCTCCAAACCTCTTGCACTGGTTGGTGTTGGTGCCATGCCTGGTGAATTAGTGAGGCTGAGACTCCTGAGGCAGCAAGCTGGGTGGTTCCTGTTCCAGCTCTGTCCACCCCCCAGGAAAGCCATTCAGATGTACCTGGAGCAGAGCTGGGGAAGTCAACCCCCCAAGCTCTGTTTCACAAGGAATAACCAAGGAGTTGTCTTGACCTGCAGCATTAGAGGGACTGATTCCAGGCTACACCAGGGGAGGTTCAGGCTGGATATCAGGGAATATTTCTTCACAGAGAGGGTCCTCAGCCATTGGGATGTTCTGCCCAGGGCAGTGCTGGAGTCACCATCCCTGGGGGTGTTCAAGCACTCTGTGGTGCTTAGGGACGTGGTTTGGTGCTGACTCTTCAGTGCTGGGTTGAGGGTCAGACTGGATGAGCTTGGAGGTCTCCTCCAAGCAGCCCTCCCTGCTTTGTGATTCTGTGAATGCCTTTGTTCTTGTTGAGTCCCTCAGCAGGATTTTCTCTCTCTCTCTCTCTCTCTCCCTCTCCCCAGAGCAAATCCGTACCCATACGCTTTTCACCCCTTTGCTGATCGCCTTTGGAGTCGCTGCAGGGCTGATGTGCATCATAGTGGTGGTCCTGGTGTACATCTATCTGCAGGTAAAGTCAGAAGCCCCCCTGCCTCACTTAGGGAAAGATGTGAGCTGCCTGTGGCAGCTTCAGCAGTGACAGTGAACAATCTCACTATCAGCACAGGCTGGGGGGATGAGGTAGTAGAAAGCAGCCCTGAGGAAAAGGACTTGGGGGTGCTGGTGGATGAGAAGCTGGCCAGGAGCAGGCAGGGTGAGCTTGCAGCACAGAAGGCAAATCCCAGCCTGGGCTGCATCCAAAGCAGTGTTGCCAGCAGAGCCAGAGAGGGGATTCTGCCACCTTGCTCCACTCTGCTGAGACCTCACCTGCAGGGCTGTGTGCAGCTCTGGAGCCCTCAACATCGGAAGGATGCAGACCTGATGGAGAGGGTCCAGAGGAGGGGCAAGAGAATGCTCAGGGGGTTGGAGCAGCTCTGCTCCAAGGACAGGCTGAGGGAGCTGGGGGTGTTCAGCTGGAGACCTAATAGCAGCCTGCCAGGACCTGAAGGGGGCTACAAGAAGGCTGCAAAGGGACTGTTTGCAAAGGCCTGCAGGGACAGGACCGAGGGTGGTGGAACACTGCAGCAGGTTGCCCAGGGAGGTGGTTGAGGTCCCATCCCTGGAGATATTCAAGGTGAGGCTGGACAGGGATCCAGGCAACCTGATCTAGTTGGGCATCTCTGCTGAGTGCAGAGGGGGTTGGACTGGATGAGCTTTGGAAGTCCCTTCCAACCTGGACCATTCCATGATTCTGTGACAGCTGTTCTCCCTCTTTTCCAGAAACCTAAATATGAAGTCCAGTGGAAAGTTGTTGAAGAAATAAATGGGAACAACTATGTTTACATAGACCCAACACAGCTTCCCTATGACCACAAATGGGAGTTTCCCAGGAACAGGTTGAGCTTTGGTGAGTTTAGATCTATTTTGACTTCAGAAGAGAGGCTTGGCTCCCACACAGCAGGGCTGTGTCAGAAAGGTGTTGTGCAGCAGTGCTAATGCTGATAGCTGTTCATCCTTTTACCTTGGGGCAAAAGAGAAAGCAGGTGCCTCTACAGAGAGGTTTTGTTGATATCATAGGAGGTTGAACTCCTCAGGTAAATGTGCCCCAGGTGCCCTCAACAGTGGTGGAGCAGGTCCAGAGGAGGGCCATGAAAATGTTCAGGGGGCTGGAGCACCTCTCCTGTGCTGAGGGAGAGCTGGAGGGGATCAGCCTGGAGAAGAGAAGGCTCCAGGGAGGCCTGGTAGAGACCTTCCCATACATGGAAGGATCCTACAGGAAGGCTGCAGAGGGACTGTTTCCAAAGGCCTGCAGGGACAGGATGAGAGGCAATGGTTTGAAACAAAAGAGGAGATTTGGATTGGATGTTAGAAACAAGTCCTTCACCATGACTGGGTCTGCACTTGGTCTAGTTGGCTTGTCCCTGCTGACTGTGGGGAGGTCAGTCTGGGTGGCCTGAGGAGCTCCCTTCTGGCCTGGACCATTTTATCATTCTATACTTCTGTGAGCATGGTGGAGCACTGCAGCAGGGTGAGGCTCCATCCCTGGAGACAGAAGAAGTTCTTCCCAGCAAGAGAGATTGGCCATGGGGATGTGCTGCCCAGGGAGGTGGTGGAGTCCCCATCCCTGGAGGTGTTTAGGCAGAGCCTGGCTGAGGCCCTTGGTGCCATGGGTTAGTTGGTTAGATGGTGCTGGGTGATAGGTTGGACTGGATGATCTCCCAAGGTCTTTTCTAACCTGGTTAATTCTATTCTAATTCTGTTCAAGGTCAGACTCCCCAAGGCTCTGAGCAACCTGATCTAGTTGAGGATGTCACTGGTGACTCTAGGGGGGTTGGACTGGATGACCTTTGGAGGTCCCTTCCAGCCCAGCCCATTCTCTGGCTCTCTGACTCTGTTTTGCTCTCCTAGGTAAAACCCTTGGAGCTGGAGCCTTTGGAAAAGTCGTGGAAGCCACTGCTTATGGCCTCTTCAAATCTGATGCTGCTATGACAGTGGCAGTAAAGATGTTGAAGAGTAAGTTGCTGTCCCACCGGCTGCAGTCTCTCCTGCCTTGCCTCCGGTGGATGTGTTGGGTGCTGAACGTTTGTGCTTTGCCTTGCAGCAAGTGCCCATTTGACAGAAAGAGAAGCCTTGATGTCAGAGCTGAAAGTGCTGAGTTACCTTGGAAACCACATTAACATTGTGAATCTGCTGGGAGCCTGCACTGTTGGAGGTGGGGGTTAACGACAGATTATCGATCGATTTCCATTCCTCTGCCACTGCCAGGGGGAGGAGGAACTTGGGCAGAAGAATCCAATGCTGCCAAGTATCATCATCTTCAATACACTCCTTGCCCTGGGCAGCTTGCACATCATCATGATTATCACCTCTGAGTTACTGGTGGTAGAGTTGAGGCTCAGCCTAAGAGCTGGAGCTCTGTGTCCAGTTCTGGAGCCTTCTGTTATAGGAAGGATCTGGAGGGGCTGGAAGGTGTCCAGAGAAGGGCCATGAGGATGAGCAGAGGGCTGGAGCTGCTCTGCTGTGAGGACAGACTGAGGGAGTTGGGGTTGTGCAGGCTGGAAAAGAGAAGGCTCTGAGGAGACCTAATTGTGGCCTTCCAGGATCTGAAGGGGGCTCCAAGAAAGCTGGGGAGGGACTTCTGAGGGTGTCAGGGAGGGATAGGACTGGGGGGGATGGAAACAAAACTAGAAGGGGATAGATTGAGATTGGCTGTGAGGAAGAAGTTGTTCCCCATGAGGGTGGTGAGAGCCTGGCACAGGTTGCCCAGGGAGGTGGTGGCAGCCTCATCCCTGGAGGTGTTTGCAGCCAGGCTGGATGTGGCTGTGAGCAACCTGCTGTAGTGTGAGGTGTCCCTGCCCATGGCAGGGGGTTGGGACTGGCTGAGCCTTGAGGTCCCTTCCAACCCTGACAGTTCTCTGAGTGGTGGGACCACTGCAGCTGTGGCTGAACAAGGAGGGTGTTCATTGTGCTTTCTTCTTGTGAGATGACTAAAGGCAGAGCACAGGTCTGGCCCTCAACCACACCATTTCTCCCAGGGAAAGTTACTTGAGCTGGCTCCTTGCTGGCCTGCAAAGTGATGTCTCCAGGCCTGTCTTGTATAGTCTCCCAGCCTTCTGTTTAAGCTGTGAATGTATCCCTGAAGGCACCAGGGAAGTGACAAATTCTAAGCAGCAGAAAGCTGAGGACAAATAAAGAAGTTCCCAAACAAACATTTACACAGCCCCAAATGTTTGGCTTTTAATGTCAACTGAGTGCCTTTGTTTCCATGCAGGGGGAAAGCTGCAAACTGCAAGCAGCAGAAAGCTGAGGGCAGAACAAAGTTCTCCAACAATTACACAGCCCCAAATGTTTTGCCTTTGCTGTTCAGTGAATGCCTTTGTAAAAGCTACAAAGCAGCTGAAATGTCAACAGGGTGACAGAGTCCTGTGCATTCTAATCTGAGAGAGTGGTGCTGCTGACACAAATCCTTTGCTCCTTTAAGTTCTTTGCTTTGTTGTTGTTTTATTCCAAGGAGAAAAAAGAGTTGGTAAAAATTGGTGGCAGAACTTCTCTCACTCTCATGTTTGAGTGGCTCCAGAACTGGCCTGAGAGCTGCCCCCAAAGGGTGGCTGTCAGTGCCTCCAGGGACAAGTGGAGTTCCTCAGGGATCAGCCCTGGGACCAGGCTTGGTTAACATCTCTGTGGGTGCCATGGGCAGTGGCACTGAGTGCAGCCTCAGCAGGGTTGCTGATGACACCAAGCTGTGTGGTGCAGCAGACAGCTGGAGGGAAGGGATCCATCCAGAGGGAGCTGGACAGGCTGGAGAGGTGGGCACAAGCCAACCTCAGGAGGTGCAACAAGACCAAGGGCAGGGTCCTGCAGATGGGTCAGGGCAATCCCAAGCACTGATACAGGCTGGGCAGGGACTGGCTTGAGAGCAGCCCTGGAGAAAAGGCCCTGGGGGTGCTGGGGGAGGAGAAGCTCAACAGGAGCCAGCAGTGAGCACTTGCAGCCCAGAGAGCCAAGCAGAGCCTGGGCTGCAGCAAGAGAAGTGTGGCCAGCAGGGCCAGGGAGGGGATTCTGCCCCTCTGCTCCACTCTGCTGAGACCACAGCTGGAGCTCTGGGGCCAGGTCTGGAGCCTCTGTGCCAGGAAGGATCTGGAGGTGCTGGAAGGTGTCCAGAGAAGGGCCAGGAGGATGAGCAGAGGGCTGGAGCTGCTCTGCTGTGAGGACAGACTGAGGGAGTTGGGGTTGTGCAGGCTGGAGAAGAGAAGGCTCCCAGGTGACCTCATTGTGGCCTTCCAGTATCTGCAGGGGGCTACAGGAAAGCTGGGGAGGGACTTCTGAGGGTGTCAGGGAGGGATAGGACTGGGGGGGATGGAGCAAAACTAGAAATGGGGAGATTGAGATTGGCTGTGAGGAAGAAGTTGTTCCCCATGAGGGTGGTGAGAGCCTGGCACAGGTTGCCCAGGGAGGTGGTGGCAGCCTCCTGCCTGGAGGTGTTTGCAGCCAGGCTGGATGTGGCTGTGAGCAACCTGCTGTGGTGTGAGGTGTCCCTGCCCATGGCAGGGGGTTGGAACTGGCTGAGCCTTGAGGTCCCTTCCAGCCCTGACAGTTCTGTGGTTTCAAAGCAGGGTGAAACCACCTGGTTCAAGCAGACCCAGTGGCCTGAGCTGTGTGTCTGCAAGCTCAGCCTCCCCCCCAGCACACTTCAGCTTTTGCTGTTACCCAGGCTATAAATTTTAACTGCAGGAGGGAAGTGGTGGGGTGTGGGGGGTGGGAAACCCCACCAACCAAAAATGGAACTGAAGTGGGGGAGGTTAGGAAAGGGTGGTGCAGAGCAAGCTGGGAGCTGAGGGAGCACACACTGCCATTAGGTATTCCAGGGCCATAGCTGGAGTCACTGGCTCAGAAAACATAGGTTTGATCTATAAACATCCTCGCAGGAGATGAGCTGATTCTCCTTGCCCATTGCCTTTTAATGCTCTGAGGGCCTTGTGCAGTGTGGTTGTGGATCTCAGCAGGCTGTTCTGTCTGAATGATTCCACCCCCCCCAGTCTGCTGCAGAATCCAGCCCCCTGCATCGTTCCCCAAGCCTTCCTGAAGGGGTGTGAGGCTCTCCTGTAAACAGGAGTGAAGCAAAAGGAGGAATGTTTGAGCAGCTTTGAATTGCTTCCCAAGGCTTTTGGAAGGAATAACTTCCCTCAGGAAGTGAGTGAGCAGCACAAAAAAACTCAAACAGATGTGGCTGGCCAAAAAAAAAACCATTAGCACATGAGCAAAGAGAGGGGGAGGGGAGTGGGGGGGAGAGAGAAAAAGCCTGGCTTGTTTAATTTTCCTACAATGCAGAAGTATAGGCTGTGGAGACAAAGAGCTTTAAGCTAAGGCCAGGCTGGAGGTGGCTGTGAACAACCTGCTGTAGTGTGAGGTGTCCCTGCCCATGGCAGGGGGGTTGGGACTGGCTGAGCCTTGAGGTCCCTTCCAAGCTCTACTGTGATAAGCAAAGCTGATTCATTAGTCAGTAGCAGCCTCACTGCCTGGTTTTAGTGTTCAGTAGCACTGTAGAGGTGGAAGTTCTCTTCTGTGTTTAGAGCACTGCTCTTGTGAAGCAGGGATCAGGAGTTCAAGTCTTGCTGGAGCCTTGAGTTTCAGTTTCATAGGCTGAAGGAGCTGGGGGTGTTGAGCCTGGAGAAGGGAAGAGTCCAGGGGCATCTCAGAGCTGCCTGCCAGGAGCTGAAGGGATCCTGCAGGAAGGCTGCAGAGGGACTTCTCCTCAGGGTGTCTGCAGACAGGCCAAGGGGGAAGGGTTTGAAGCTGAGGCAGAGCAGGGTTAGAGTGGAGCTGAGGAAGAAGTTGTTGAGCAGGAGGCTGCTGAGACTCTGGCCCAGGCTGCCCAGGGAGGCTGTGGCTGCCTCCTGCCTGGGGGTGCTGAAGGCCAGGCTGGATGAGGCCCTGAGCAGCTGAGTGTAGCTGAGAGGTGTCCCTGGGCATGGTGAGGAGGTTGGAGGAGCTGAGCTCTGAGCTCCCTTCCAACCTGAGCCATACTAATGCTATTGAGGGAGGGGGGTGAGTAATTGGGGGTGTTGCAGCTTTAGCTGGACCACAGCTGCTGATGTGTGAAAGGGAAGATCCTGAGTTACTTTCCTCTGGCTTTGGAAGCCTAGAGAGTGCTGGGCAGTGTGAGGTTGAATTGTTTTACCCTGCCCAGGCTGTGTGCTCAGCTGGATGCTGTCTTTATGTCAAGTGTTCTGCTTTGGAAATGGTAACTCATCTGCTTCCTAAACCTCCCTTACCTCTGCAGGTCCCACTCTGGTCATCACAGAGTATTGCTGCTATGGGGATCTGTTGAATTTCCTCAGGAGGAAACGAGATTCATTCATCTGTCCCAAACATGAGGAGCATGCAGAGACAGCAGTTTATGAGAACCTTTTGCATCAGGCAGAGCCTGCAGCGTAAGTCTGACCTGCTGACACGTGCTGATGGGCTTAGAAGAGGGGGAAGGAGGAGGTGCTGATAAGATAAAGCTGATAAGAGGGGAATCACAGAATCATGAGGTTGGAAGGGACTTCCAGGTACCATCCAGTCCAACCCCGCTGCCAGAGCAGGGTCACCCAGGGCAGGGCACACAGAACACATCCAGGTGGGGCTGGAAAGGCTCCAGAGCAGGAGACTCCACAGCCTCTCTGGGCAGCCTGCTCCCCAGCAGCTGAGTGTAGCTGAGAGGTGTCCCTGGGCATGGTGGGGAGGTTGGAGGAGATGAGCTCTGAGCTCCCTTCCAGCCTGAGCCGGTCTGGGATTTCAATTGCCACATGAGATGCTGAACTATTCTGGTAGAATCTGGTGTGAGCAGCAGGAGGAAGGGTTGGCAGATGCTGTGAAACATCTGGATGTTAATTTATAGAGAGTGAGCCCTGTCTGAACAGTGAATGTATGAAAAGGTTTTTATGTCTCACCTGAGCCAGGCTCCAAAGTTTGAGAGGCATCATTAGCTGTGCTCAAACCTCTCTTTCTGAACAGGCATTTCCTCAGCTTTTACACACCCCTGAGTTTCCAATCTACTGATCATTTGTAAGCCATTGCTTCAAGCAGGCCAAGTGCCAGGTCCTGCACCTGGGGCACAACAACCCCAGGCAAGGCTCCAGGCTTGGGGCAGTGTGGCTGGAAAGCTGCTGGCTGAAAGGGACCTGGGGGTGCTGATGGACAAGCAGCTGAACAGGAGCCAGCAGTGTGCCCAGGGGGCCAAGAAAGCCAAAGGCCTCCTGGCTGGGATCAGCAATGCTGTGTCCAGCAGCAGCAGGGAGGGGATTGTCCCCTGGCACTCAGCTCTGCTCAGGACACACCTGGAGTGCTGTGCCCAGTTCTGGGCAGCTCAACACAAGAGAGATGTGGAGGTGCTGGAGCCAGGGCAGAGCAGGGCAAGGAAGCTGGGAAGGGCCTGGAGAAGAAATCTGATGGAGAGCAACTGAAGGAGCTGGGGCTGGTTAGTGTGAAAGAGAGGAGGCTGAGGGGAGACCTCCTGGCTGTCTACAGCTCCCTGAAAGGAGGTTGTGGAGAGGCTGCTGCTGGTCTCTGCTCCCAGGTAATTAGTGACAGAACAAGAGGCAATGGCCTCAGGCTGTGACTGGGTAGGGTTAGACTGGGCAGTAGGAAGAAGTTTTTCCCTTGAGTGGTCAGGGATTGGAATGTGCTGGGCAGGGAGGTGGTGGAGTCCCCAAGCCTGGCTGTGTTTGAAGGTGGTTTGGATGTGGTGCTTGAGGCTCTGGTTTAGGGGTGAGCCTTGCAGAGCAGGGCTCATGGCTGGACTTGGTGCTCCTGAGGGGCTTTTCCACCCTGAGTGGTTCTGTGATTTCTGTCATTAAGAAGGTTGATCTAACTTTGGCTTTTTTGTTTGGGTGGCTTTTGAGTCCTTGCTCACTCAGCTGTGCTTCTCTTCATCTGCTGCCTCTGCAGGGATGCTGCCAACGAGTACATGGACATGAAACCAGGAGTGTCATATGCAGTGCCTCCAAAAGCTGAGAAGAAGAGGCCTGTGAAGTCTGGTGAGCACAGTGACAAAGGAATTCTGCTTGTGGGTGGGAGTGCAGAGAGAGGGCCTTCATGGGTTTACCTTTTTTCAGCTTTATTGTACTTTCCTCTTATGGCTGGGGACAATTAGAAGTGATTAACTGATCTGAGAAGGCTTGAGGGAGAGCAATCTGTTCAATCACAGTCTCTGCTCTTCCTCCACTGGAGCACAGCCCTGGGAGGAGAGGCTGAGGGAGCTGGGGTTGCTTAGCCTGGAGAAGAGGAGGCTCAGGGGAGACCTTCTTGCTCTCTACAACTCCCTGAAGGGAGGCTGCAGCCAGGTGGGGGTTGGTCTCTTCTCCCAGGCAAGCAGCACCAGAACAAGAGGACACAGTCTCAAGCTGTGCCAGGGGAGGTTTAGGTTGGGTGTTAAGAAGTAGTTCTTTATAGAGAGAGAGATTGGCCATTGGGATGTGCTGCCCAGGGAGGTGGTGGAGTCACCATCCCTGGAGGTGTTTAGGAGCAGCCTGGCTGAGGCACTTGGTGCTATGGTTGAGTTGATGAGATGGTGCTGGGTGACAGGTTGGACTTGATGATCTCAAAGGTCTCTTCCAACCTGGTCTGGTCTGGTCTATTCTATTCTATCCTACATTAATTTTTTGCTGCTTGCCTGGCTGCCTGGTGGATTGCTCACATCCCTGATGTGTTTAATGTCAGGACAGCTCTGTTCCTAGGTGATTCTCCTTGCCCCACTCCAAAGCTGTTGGTTTCTCTTGTGCAGGGTCCTACACTGATCAGGATGTTACCTCCTCTCTGCCAGAAGATGATGAGCTTGCTCTGGATGTCGAGGACCTGCTAAGCTTTTCTTACCAGGTGGCAAGGGGCATGAGTTTCCTTGCCTCCAAAAATGTAAGTTAAGAGATTTTTGTGTTCAAAGCTGGCTGGAATCAGTGGATTTGAAGATCATTCTGCAGGGTGTTTTAATGTGATCCATGGCCAGTGCTGAGCCTTTGTGTGTTCAACACTGCAAACTGCTAAGAGCCTTCAGACTGAGGGAGTTGGGGTTGTGCAGTCTGGAGAGGAGAAGGCTCCAAGGAGACCTAATTGTGGCCTTCCAGGATCTGAAGGGGGCTGCAAGAAAGCTGGGGAGGGACTTTTGAGGGTGTCAGGGAGGGATAGGACTGGGGGGAATGGAGCAAAACTAGAAATGGGGAGATTGAGATTGGCTGTGAGGAAGAAGTTCTTCCCCAGGAGGGTGGTGAGAGCCTGGCACAGGCTGCCCAGGGAGGTGGTGGAAGCCTCATCCCTGGAGGTGTTGCAGCCAGGCTGGATGTGGCTGTGAGCAACCTGCTGTAGTGTGAGGTGTCCCTGCCCATGGCAGGGGGGTTGGAGCTGGCTGAGCCTTGAGGTCCCTTCCAACCCTGACAGTTCTGTGATTCTTGAACCTGAGGCTTTGGCTAATGTTAAGAGTTCCCTGCTGTGCTCATTGGCCAGAAGCAGTGTTTCACATCAGACCAAACAGGGTATGGTCAACAGGAAGCAGTGCTGTTGCAAATCCACTGTTCAGGTTGCTTGTCCCTGGAGGTGTGTAAGCAAAGCCTGGATGAGGCACTTAGTGCCATGGTCTGGTTGATTAGATGGAGTTGGGTAATTGGTTGGACTTGGTGATCTTGGAGGTCTTTTCCAAGCTGGTTGGTTCTGTGACCAGTGGCCTTGCTCCTCAGCACAAACTAGGCATAGAAATGTGTAGAGTCAGGGGAGAGGAATTGCTATGAATCACAGAATGGCTCAAGCTGGAAGGGAGCTCAGAGCTCAGCTCCTCCAACCTCCACACCATGCCCAGGGACACCTCTCAGCTACACTCAGCTGCTCAAGGCCTCATCCAGCCTGGGCTTCAGCACCCCCAGGCAGGAGGCAGCCACAGCCTCCCTGGGCAGCCTGGGCCAGAGGCTCAGCAGCCTCCTGCTCAACAACTTCTTCCTCAGCTCCACTCTAACCCTGCTCTGCCTCAGCTCCAAACTCTTCCCTCTTGGCCTGTCTGCAGACACCCTGAGGAGAAGTCCCTCTGCAGCCTTCCTGCAGGATCCCTTCAGGTGCTGGCAGGCAGCTCTGAGGTCCCCCTGTGAAAAATGCCTGCTGCACCCTGAGGCTGCAGTGAGGAATGATGTGATGATGTGTTGGGAGATGTCAGGTGCAGCTGAGCCCTGCCTGGCTGGGCTGGTGCCTCTTGGGGTTGGACCTTCAGCCCTCCCTTTGTTTCCTGGGGCACACTGTTAGTTCCATGAGAACCTCTGATAGCCCTGAAGGCAGCAAACCCCATAGGAACTCTGAGAAGTTCTCTCCTTCAGTTTTCTCTGGGCTGTGGGAATGAAATGGAGAGAAGCAAAAACATGTGGATGCCTTCAAACATAATTACACCTCCAGAGCTGAAGATTTATTCTCTGTGGCTCTGCTGGGGAGTTTACAAACTCTCCAGAGCAGTTTGAAGACAGCTGCAGAGCTCTCTGTTTGCATGAGGTTTAAACAACATTTCACTTGCTGCTCCTCCCCTGCAGCATACTGCCTCAGACCTCAGCTGGGGTTGGGTTTCACAGGATGTGCCTAATCCAGGATAATTTCCTGGAGAGGTAAAGTCATAGAATCAGAGAACTGTCAGGGCTGGAAGGGACCTCAAGGCTCAGCCAGCTCCAACCCCCTGCCATGGGCAGGGACACCTCACACTACAGCAGGTTGCTCACAGCCACATCCAGCCTGGCTGCAAACACCTCCAGGCAGGAGGCTGCCACCACCTCCCTGGGCACCCTCATGGAGAACAACTTCTTCCTCACAGCCAATCTCAATCTCCCCACTTCTAGTTTTGCTCCATCCCCCCCAGTCCTATCCCTCCCTGACACCCTCAAAAGTCCCTCCCCAGCTTTCTTGGAGCCCCCTGCAGATCCTGGAAGGCCACAATTAGATCTCCTGGGAGCCTTCTCTTCTCCAGACTGCACAACCCCAACTCCCTCAGTCTGTCCTCACAGCAGAGCAGCTCCAGCCCTCTGCTCATCCTCCTGGCCCTTCTCTGGACACCTTCCAGCCCCTCCAGATCCTTCCTGGCACAGAGGCTCCAGAGCTGGCCCCAGAGCTCCAGCTGTGGTCTCAGCAGAGTGGAGCAGAGGGGCAGAATCCCCTCCCTGGCCCTGCTGGCAACACTTCTCTTGCTGCAGCCCAGGCTCTGCTTGGCTCTCTGGGCTGCAAGTGCTCACTGCTGGCTCCTGTTGAGCTTCTCCTCCCCCAGCACCCCCAAGGCCTTTTCTTCAGGGCTGCTCTCAAGCCAGTCCCTGCCCAGCCTACATCAGTGCTTGGGATTGCCCTGACCCAGCTGCAGGACCTTGCCCTTGGTCTCATGAGGTTGTCATGGGCTCAGCTCTGCAGCCTGTCCAGGTCCCTCTGGATGGATCCTTCCCTCCAGCTGCCTGCTGCACCACACAGCTTGGTGTGGTCAGCAAAAATCAGCCTAGAGCCCCAAAGAATTTTCCCTGGGTCCCCTGAGCACCAAAGATTGCTCTGGGTTTTTGCAGGGGAGCTGTCACAGAGCAGGAAGAGCTTTCTAGAGGTTTGAAGTGATCTTCCCATGGTTGCTCTTAGATACTGTTGGAGAAATGCCATTTCACTTGTAAATGTGAGAAGCAGCAGAGACCCAGGCTAGAGCAGGTGCACCTTGGATGAAGTGCAAACCCCCTCCTGTGCAGTGTAAGGGAGATGAGGTGATCTGTGTCAGCAGTGGGAGCTCTGCTTTTGCTCCAGCAAAGTCCACAGCACTTTGCTTTTGCACTTGGGTTTCCTTTCCCCTTCACTGTTCCTCCTTCCAACAAGGGAGGAGTCTTGAAGTCTTTAAAACAGACTTAAAATGTGAAGGATGATGCAAATCCAGCTGGGAAACCTGCTGGCTGCAGGTTGCACAAGCAACTTCATCTCTGTCCCCTTGGCATGCTTGCATCAGGGACTGTTTTTAATGAGGGCACTCTCCTTTGCCTCCCCATCCAACACATTCCTCACTTGGAAGATGAAACTGAGTGCACTGAAGCAGCAAAGTGAAGGAGTGCTCAGGCAAGCAGCATGTCTGGGGCTTCTTCCTGCAGAGGTAGTGCAGCCTGCACTGAATAAAGGCTTTGTCTGCTGGGGGAAGCCTTGTCTTGTGATGAAGGCACAGTGTGCTTGATAAGGGAGCCATCCCCCCAGCTCAGCCTCCTCTCCTGACTCCTGCACACAGCAACTTTTATGCCTCTGAGCCTTTGAGACACAACCAAGCTGCTGAAGAGCAGCTGGGTGCTCTGCACTGCTGACTTGTGTGGATCCTCCTCCCATGAGGCCACCTGAAGCATCCTAACCATCAAGCTCACACTGCTCTGCACTTCCCAGCTGGAGCTAAGGCACTCTGTGTACAGAGACCCAACTGCACCTCTGCTCCACTCTGCTGAGACCACAGCTGGAGCTCTGGGGCCAGGTCTGGAGCCTCTGTGCCAGGAAGGATCTGGAGGTGCTGGAAGGTGTCCAGAGCAGGGCCAGGAGGATGAGCAGAGAGCTGGAGCTGCTCTGCTGTGAGGACAGACTGAAGGAGTTGGGGTTGTGCAGTCTGGAGAGGAGAAGGCTCCCAGGAGACCTCATTGTGGCCTTCCAGGATCTGCAGGGGGTACAAGAAAGCTGGGGAGGGACTTTTGAGGGTGTCAGGGAGTGATAGGACTGTGGGGGGGATGGAGCACAACTAGAAATGGGGAGATTGAGATTGGCTGTGAGGAAGAAGTTGTTCCCCATGAGGGTGGTAAGAGCCTGGCACAGGCTGCCCAGGGAGCTGGTGGCAGCCTCATCCCTGGAGGTGTTTGCAGCCAGGCTGGATGTGGCTGTGAGCAACCTGCTGTGGTGTGAGGTGTCCCTGGCCATGGCAGGGGGTTGGAGCTGGCTGAGCCTTGAGCTCCCGTCCAACCCTGACAGTTCTGTGATTCTATGAATCTGTCACCATAACATTCCCTATTTTCAGCTCTGCTGCACTTTCCCCTCACCCCCAGCAGCTAATTAATAAAAGGTTGGAACTCCTTTAGGAGCAAGCCACAGTTTTTTCCCCCCCAGTGTTAGGAAACCAGGGAGTGATTTCTGTTTGCTTAAAAAAGTCAGAGAAAAAGGTTCACTGAGCTTCAGCTGCAGATGTGAAACAGCAGAAAGCTCCAAAGTAGCAGCAAGTGGTCTGAACTGAGGGCATGGACAGCCCTAGCCTGGTGGATCAGGGGCATGGGAGTGAAGATGCTGCACCAGCATTGTCTTGAGGAAGCTCATTAACACCTGGCTTGATGATGACCTTCCAGCTTGCCATAAAATGCATGAAGCAGTAAGTTGCAGCTAAGTAAAGAGGTAAGCAAGCAGCAGCCTGGTCAAAGGTGGTTCTAAAGTAGCTTGGCTTGTTTGTCTGTTTGTCCTTCAGTGCATCCACAGGGACCTGGCTGCCAGGAACATTCTCCTCACTCACGGTCGGATCACCAAGATCTGTGACTTTGGCCTGGCCAGAGACATAAGGAATGACTCCAATTATGTGGTCAAGGGGAATGTAAGTATGCTTGATGTGCTGTGGGCTACAAGAGTCCCTGCTGTCTTGGCTTGGGAAGAAAAGTGTGTGGCAGGGGTCTGGCTTTCCCAGCCCTGATCAATATCCCTGCTGATCAGGAGCATGGGGAGGGACAGTGTGTGCTGCTGGAAAGCCTTGCTCTGTACACTGCTGCCCAAAGGTGTCTTGTTGTGGAGGAGATCATAGCATCACAGAATGGCTCAGGCTGGAAGGGAGCTCAGAGCTCATCCCCTCCAACCTCCACACCATGCCCAGGGACAGCTCTCAGCTACACTCAGCTGCTCAGGGCCTCATCCAGCCTGGCCTTCAGCACCCCCAGGCAGGAGGCAGCCACAGCCTCCCTGGGCAGCCTGGGCCAGAGTCTCAGCAGCCTCCTGCTCAACAACTTCTTCCTCAGCTCCACTCTAACCCTGCTCTGCCTCAGCTTCAAACCCTTCCCCCTTGGCCTGTCTGCAGCCACCCTGAGGAGAAGTCCCTCTGCAGCCTTCCTGCAGGATCCCTTCAGGTCCTGGCAGGCAGCTCTGAGGTCCCCCCAGAGCCTTCTCCAGGCTGCACAGCCCCAGCTCCCTCAGCCTGTGCTCACAGCAGAGCTGCTCCAGCCCTTGGAGCATCTCTGTGTCTAGACTCACTCCCAAGAGCTCTGTGTCCTCTTGCTGCTGGGCACCCCAGAGCTGGATGTTCCTCAGCAGTCCCTGATGTCCCAGGTACCTACAGCATCCCTCTTGTGGCTTATGGGAGAGATGACTTTATTGGTTGTCTTCAAAACCAATGCTGGTGCCAGCCCCTGGGTGCCTAGAGCCTGAGGTTAGGGAATGATGGGAGCTAAAATAACTTCAGGGATGCTTCCCCTGGCAATGTCTCAAGTGGCATGTAGTCTGAGAAAGCTGCTTCCAGGCTCAGGATCATCTCAGGAGCTGCTTGATCCGTCCAAGCTCCTGGGAGTGGGAAGTGCAGGCCAGCAGCTTGGGAGGGAAGTGGGCAGTAAGTGATTAAGTTTTACTTGTCTAGACTACCCTTAAACTTCCTGAGTTGCCTGAGAAGAGGATTTCATGTAGCCTGAGAGGGTTCAGGGGAGGAGAGGCTGCAGCTGCCTGGGGAGAGAGGAAGCAGTGGCTGCAGGAGGCACCTAGCTGCATCTGCTGTCATCTTAAAGCAGATTAGGAGGGCAGGGGCATGGCTGGCTGGGGGCTTTGCTGGGAGGCAGTGCTGCTGACAGCAGCTGGGGGCTTGGCCTGGCCAGGAAGAGTGTTTGCTGGCTGTGGCCTTCAGGAAATCAACAACTGCAGTTGCCCCTGCTGAGCCAGCCCGTGGCCAGCACTGCCTTCCCTCCACCTCCTTTCTGTCCCTTTCCATTTGCCTCCTTTGCCCTGGGCTCTCCTTTCCACAGAAGGCATCAAGGCTCTGCTCTGCAGCCTGCTTGAAATGTGTCTTTGGAGGCATTGTTGCATGAGCCCTTCAAAGCAAGAGGGCTGCTTTCCCCCACAGCAGGACAGAAGCCTGGCTGCCTCCTACAGTGAGACAAGAAAGGGGCAGAGGAAGGAAGGTGGAAGCAAATCCAAAGGCTTTCTGTGTCCTTTCCCTTGCTCCAGTTAGCATTCCCAAGGGATGTCTGTCCCCACACAGACATGACAAATCAGTCATAGAATCCTTCAGGTGGGAAAAGACCTTCTGTGATCATCAAGTTCAACTGCTAACCTAGCCCTGCCAGCTCCACCACCAAACCATGGCCCTCAGCACCACACCTACACATCCCTTAAGTACCTGCAGGCCTGGTGGCTTCCCTGGGCAGCCTCTTCCACTGCCTCACAGCCCTCTTGCTGAAGAAAACTGTCTAATACCCAGTTTACACCTCCCCTGGTGCAACTTGAGGCCATTTCTTTGTGTCCTCTCCCTTGTTACCTGGGAGAGACTGACCCCCACCTCTCTATGACCTCCTTTCAGGTGCTTGTAGGAGATGATTAGGTCTCCCCTCAGCCTCTTTTTCTCCAGGTGGAAAACAATGGTTCCTCTGCTACTCCTCTTTAAGACTTCTGCCCTGGACTCCTCTCCAGGTGTGTTGCTCTTTGGGCACACTCCAGCACTTCAATGTCCTCCTTGTAGAGAGGGGCCAGTACTTGAAGTGTGGCCTCACCAGTGCATGATCACTTCCCTGCTGCTGCTGAGCCAGGCTAGGATGCTGTTGGTCTCCTTGGCCACCTGAGCACACTGCTGGCTCATACTCAGCTGGCTATTGACCAGCAGGAGCAGGTTCTTTTCCACCAGGCAGCTTTCCAGCCTCTCTTCCTCAAGACTGTAGCACTGCTTGGGGTTGTTGTGATCCAAATGCAGAAGCTGACCCCTGTCCCCACTCAGCCTCATACAGTTGGCCTTTGCCCATCAATCTGGCCTGTCCAAATCCCCCTGCAGAGCCTTCCTCCCCTCAGGCACATCAGCATTTCTGCCCCAAATGCATGTGTCCATGCAGATATCTTTCATGTAGAAATGTCTTTGCTTTTGCTGAGGCATTGAGGAGCTAAAGCCAGATGTCTTTAACTCTTGATGAAAGCCTTGAAGCATCTTGCCTATGTGAAGCTCATCTGTGTGCCTGTGGGAGCCAGTCCACAGAGGCAGACTTGCATAAGGAGCCACAGAGTCACAGAAACACTCAGGTTGGAACAGAGCCTCAGGAGCACCAAGGCCAACCATGAACTCTGCTCTGCAAGGCTCACCCCTAAACCAGAGCCCCAAGCCCCACAGCCAAACCACCTTCAAACACAGCCAGGCTTGGGGACTCCACCACCTCCCTGCCCAGCACATTCCAATCCATGACCACTCTGGATGGGAAAACGTTTCCTACTGTCCAGTCTAAAGCTACCCTTTTGCTTGAGGCTCTTCCTTCTTGTTCTGTCACTAATTACCTGGGAGAAGAGACCAGCAGCAGCCTCTCCACAGCCTCCTTTCAGGGAGCTGTAGACAGCCAGGAGGTCTCCCCTCAGCCTCCTCTCTTTCACACTAACCAGCCCCAGCTCCTTCAGTTGCTCTCCATCACATTTCTTCTCCAGGCCCTTCCCAGCTTCCTTGCCCTGCTCTGCCCTGGCTCCAGCACCTCCACATCTCTCTTGTGTTGAGCTGCCCAGAACTGGGCACAGCACTCCAGGTGTGGCCTGAGCAGAGCTGAGTGCCAGGGGACAATCCCCTCCCTGCTGCTGCAAGGAACCCACAGATGGAAGGTTCAGTCACTGTGCAGCGTTTGGAGACTCCAAAGTGCTCTTGGAGATCTCCATTTTGGGTTGGATACTTCTGTTTGTTGATTCAACAAGTGTTTTAAGGGCCTGGGAAGTAGGAAAGGTTCCTTTTACTTTGCAGTACTCATGTCCCTTGTCTTTGTTCCCTCCCTTACCCCCGGCCAGGCTCGGCTCCCTGTCAAGTGGATGGCTCCTGAAAGCATTTTCAATTGTGTCTACACCTTTGAGAGTGATGTCTGGTCCTATGGGATCCTGCTGTGGGAGCTCTTTTCTTTAGGTAAGCTTCTTCCAAGACCTGGCAGAATCACTGAATGCATCAGGTTGGAAGGGACCCTCCAAGCTCTCTTCCCCAGGAGGATGCTCAGGGGACTTGAGCATCTCCCCTGGGAAGAGAGGCTGAGAGCCCTGGGGCTGTTGAGTCTGGAGAGGAGAAGGCTGAGAGGGATCTGATCAATGTCTATCAATAACTGAGGGCTGGGGGGCAAGGGGAGGGGGCCAAGCTCTTTTCAGTGGTGCACAGGAATAAGCCAAGGAACAATAGGTTCAAGCTTGAAGAGAGAAGGTTTCAGCTCAACATGAGGAGAAACTTCATGACAGTGAGGGTGGCAGAGCCCTGGAGCAGGCTGCCCAGAGAGGTTGTGGAGTCTCCTGTACAGACTACCCTGGGTGATGCTGCTCTGGCAGGGGGTTGGACTGGGTGATCTCTGGAGGTCCCTTCCAACCCATAACATCCTGTGAGTTGTGTTGCTTCTTTTCATGTGCCAACCTGATCCAGTTAAAGATCACAGTATCACAGTCTCTCAGTACATGAGAGGCTGGAAGGGACCTCCAGAGGTCATCCAGCCCAACCCCCCTGCCAGAGCAGCATCACCCAGGGCAGTCTGCACAGGAATGCATCCAGGTGGGGTTGGAAAGGCTCCAGGGAAGGAGACTCCACAACCTCTCTGGGCAGCCTGCTCCACTGAGACAAAGCACAGCAGGAAAGCAGCAGCAATAAAGGCTGACAGATATGTCCTGTGCTAACAAGGTGGGGAGTTCAACTTCTGGAAGCAGAGAGAGTTTGCCTCTGAGCTGAGAGAGTCTTTGCATGTCCTACCTGTGGCAGCTGCAGAAGCCTCTTAACCAGGGGTTCATGAGGTAGCAGTCTGCAGGCCCTTCACTGGAGTTAACCACTTCACTGTGCTTCTGAAATTGGCCTTTTCACGTAGGCAAAAGGCTTCCAGAGCTTTCCTGTTTCATCTTGGTGGCACTGCAGGTGCAGGACTCATGGTGTGCACTGTGCTCTCTCCACAGGAAGCAGCCCATACCCAGGGATGCCTGTGGACTCCAAGTTCTATAAAATGATCAAGGAGGGCTACAGGATGTTCAGCCCTGAGTGTGCACCACCTGAAATGTAAGTGAGCAGCCAGGGGACAGCAGTGTGCCCTTGGGGCCCAGAGGGCCAATGGCATCCTGGGGTGCATTGAGAAGAGTGAGGCCAGCAGGTCCAGGGAGGGTCTGCTGCCCTTCTCTGCCCTGCAGAGACCACACCTGGAATACTGTGTCTGGTTCTGGGCTCTCCCAGAGAGACAGAGACCTGCTGGAGAGAGTCCAGTGGAGACCTGTGAGGGTGACTGCGAGACTTGAACATCTGTGCTATGAAGAGAGACTGAGAGCCCTGGGGCTGTTTAGTCTGGAGAGGAGAAGGCTGAGTGGGATCTGATCAATGTCTATCAATAGCTGAGGGCTGGGGGGCAAGTGGATACAAACTTGAACATAGAAAGTTTCAGCTCAACATGAGGAGAAGCTTCTTGACAGTGAGGGTGGCAGAGCCCTGGAGCAGGCTGCCCAGAGAGGTTGTGGAGTCTCCTGCTCTGGAGCCTTTCCACTCCCCCTGGATCTGTTCTGTGTGCCCTGCCCTGGGTGCTCCTGCTCTGGCAGGGGGATTGGACTGGATGCTCTCTGGAGGTCCCTTCCAACCCCTGACATTGTGTGGTTCTGTGATCAGCAATGATGCAAAGAAGGAGAAGCTTCCCTTCTCCCACAGGGGCTCATTCCACTGCCCCAGGAGCTCTGCTGGGGGTTAAGTTCTTCTAGTGGTGTGAATAATTCCTCTGCTCTAGCAGGTGGAACACATGCCTGTCTTGTTACAAGCAGTGAAACACACTCCTGCCTTGTACCATCTGATCACTTTGTCATGGCATCTGCTCCCTGTCAATACCTTATTGACAGATCACAGAACATAATTAAACCTTTTAGATGGAGGTAAAGCAGTCAGGGAGGTTTCTCACTAGACTGAAGACCATCTGCATCTGTGCTGCACCTCCTGACAGCAGGAAGCACAGAATCAATGTTAGGGGCTGGAAGGGACCTGGAAAGATCATCCAGTCCAACCCCCCTGCCAGAGCAGGACCACCTGGAACAGATCCCACTGGAAGAAGTGTGGCTCCTGATCTTCTTGAGGCAGCCCTACATCACTGTCCTGGCAATGAGCTGGATGCAGAGAGACTGTTTGCAAAGGCCTGCAGGGACAGGACCAGGGGCAATGGCTTCAGACTAGAGCAGAGCAGGTTTAGACTGGATATTAGGAACAGGTTCTGCACCAGGAGGGTGGTGGAACACTGGAACAGGTTGCCCAGGCAGGTGATTGTGGCTGCATCCCTGGAAATACTCAAGGTGAGGCTGGACAGGGCTCTGGGCAGCCTGATCCAGCTGAGGATGTCCGTGCTGAGTGCAGAGGGGGTTGGACTTGGTGACCTCTGGAGGTCCCTTCCAACCCAGACCCTTCTGTGATTCTAAGCTGTCAAAGAAAACTCTGTCCAGAGGCTCCCAGCAGTCCTTTGCTGCCACAAGCACAGGGCTTAGCAGCACTATTCCTGTTCTCAGGGGTCGCTTACAGGAGGTGGAACTGGGGTCCCACTTCTCTTTCAGATAATGGTGGAGGTGTGCTGAGAGCTGCAAGGAGCTGCAGCTGATTTTCCTGTCCCATCTTTGCAGGTATGACATCATGAAGAGTTGCTGGGATGCTGACCCTTTGCAGAGACCCACCTTCAAGCAGATTGTGCAGCTGATAGAGCAGCAGCTTGCAGACAACGTCCCAAGGGTGAGTTGTGGAGCATAGAATCATACAATGGTCTGGGTTGGAAGGGACCTCCAAAGGGCATCTAGTTTTGGGGGTCATCAGGTTTTGGGGGGTTCCAAGTGGTTTCTAGAGCCAGAGCCCTGAGGAGCAAAGAGCCAGGATGCTTCATTCAAGCCTCAGTATTGTTTCTGTAGCTCTGCAATGTGGTTTTGGGTGGTAGGATGATGCCTTGAGCTGCTCACTCCTGCTGTGTTGTGCCTTTAGACAGTAGCTGTCTAAGCCCATGCCTGAACAGGGTACAAGGTGGAGAAGATGCTTTGCATGGTTGATGTTCCTCACTCAGAACAGGGCTGGCACCACAGTTTTGGTGCTGCAAAATGCAGTGCTGCTGCATAGATTCATCTGAGCTTAAACCATGATGAACTCCACTCCCAGGAGGCCAGGCTGAGGGAGCTGGGGGTGTTCAGCCTGGAGAACAGAAGGCTCCAGGGAGACCTAACAGCAGCCTGCCAGGACCTGAAGGGGGCTACAAGAAGGCTGCAAAGGGACTGTTTGCAAAGGCCTGCAGGGACAGGAGCAGGGGCAATGGTTTGAAATGAGAGCAGAGCAGATTGAGATTGGATGTGAGGAACAAGATCTGCACCAGGAGGGTGGTGGAACACTGGAACAGGTTGCCCAGAGAGGTAGCTGGGGCCCTGTCCTTGGAGCTATTCAAGGTGATGCTCAACAGAGCTCTGGGCAACCTGATCTAGCTGTGGATGTCCCTGCTGGCTGCAGGGGGAATTGGCCTAGATGACCTTTTGAGGTCCCTTCCAACCCAACCCATTCTATCTTCAAGAAGAGCCTGGATCATAGAATCATAGAATCAATCAGGTTGGAAGAGACCTCAAAGATCATCAAGTCCAACCTGTCACCCAACACCTCATGACTATTAAAGATGAGGCACCTAGTGCCATGGTCTAGACTGGATGAGGCACTCAGTGCCAGGGTCTGGTTGATTGGATAGGGCTGGGTGATAGGTTGGAGTGGATGAGCTTGGAGGTCTCTTCCAGCCTGGCTGATTCTATGGCTCTGTGAAGCCCTCGGGCTGGAAGCCTTTGGTGGCAGTGTGTAGCACAGAGTGGGGGAAGGCTTAGGGAAGGAGACCCCTCCAAGGGTGTGCTCTGCAGGGTGCTGACTGTGGCCCTTGGCTTCTGCAGGTGTATGCAAACTTCTCCACTCCAGCTTCCAGCCAAGGCAACGCCCCTGACCACTCGGTGAGGATTAACTCCGTGGGCAGCAGCGCTTCATCTACTCAGCCTCTCCTGGTACGTGAAGATGTTTGAGCGGCCGCCGGCGAGAAGAGGAGCCCGGATGTGCTGTGGCTGTTTGTGTTGTGCAGGGGCTGAGAGAGGGACCACTGCAGCAATTTCTCTTCCTTTTTGTTTGTTGGTTTTCTTTGCCTCACTACTACCACTGTGGAGCTGAAGCATTGTTGTAACGCTGTCCTTTACCACACGCCCTCACACGGGAACTTCCTCTGCTGAGCACGGTTCCAGGCGGCCTTGCAGGCTTAACTGAAGCTGTATATAGTTTGCTGTGTTGTCTGTATTTGCAGTAGAGAGCCAGAGCTCGAAGAAAAAGACCCCAAAACAACAGCAAAGTCCTGAGCCAGGGTGTGGAATGAGCTGACTGCAGAGCAAGGCAAATCCGCAGCGGCCCTGCCGTGGCTCTGGGCCTGGAAGGTGCAGAGTGGTTTTCTGCTTGACCTGGTTTTGCTGAGTTTAATAAATGAGTCAATATGAAGCTGATGGCTTTGCAAAGCCCTTTCCATGTCCAGCTGAGCCTGAGAAGCTTCCCCAGGCAGGTGTCATAGGTTGGAGGCCAGCAAGAGGGCTGGATGCACCTGGGCAAGAGAGGTGAAGGTTCTGAGACCCATGCAAAGCTGATCTGCAGAGCAGCAAAGCCTCCCAGGAGTGCTGAGCTTTGAACCAGAGGAGGGGAGAAGAGAGCATAGATCTTTGTCTTCATGTCCCACTCATGCTCTGGCAAGGTCTCCTGTGGCTATGGCCCATCCCTCACCAGGGTCAGAGCTGCCCTTTGCTGGGTCTTACCCCACCACAGAGCCTGAACCACTCACCCCTGCCCTGCCTTGGGCACTGAAGGCTTTGGTGCTTTTTGCTCTGAACAGTTCTGTCCCAAGGTGTTCCCCAAAGCCAGGTGAGCCCTGCCAGCCTCCTCAAAGTACAACCACTGCCCTGTGTCTGGAGGGGAGGCTGTTTAACCACTCACCTTGTCTGAGCCACAGCAGAGGCAAAACACCCCCTCCTGGGGGCCCTTTCTTTATCTTGTCCTACCCAGGTGAATCTTTCCCGCAGGCAGGCTCTGGATATTGCAAACTGCAAAGGGCTTTTGCTTCCTCCCCCCAGGGCTGCTTCATCTTGCTCTAGTAGGCCAGGGATGATAACAAAAGGAGAGCCTCACTGGGAAGCCCTAATGGGGTGAAAGGAAGTACCCCTTCAGTCTTGTTTGACAGACCCCAGGCTTTGGGGTCAGTGTTTGCTGAGCCTGGGGTTGTGCTCCAGCAGCTTCAGAGACGCTGCTGAGTTCTTTTCTCCTTTTGTTTCCAGCACCTAGGGATGAGCAAAGGCCTTGAGAGAAGCATTTATCAGAGGCAGAGTACTGGCTGAGTACCTATTTATTTTGCAATGCACTTAAGCACTCTGTTAACTTCTGCTTCAGCAGGGTTTTGGTTGAGTTTACAAGAGATTGAAATGTGGAACCAGCTGCCCAAGTGCAGGGCTTGGTTGTGAAATACACACAGTGGTAGCACACTGCGGGGCTGTGTTAGATACTGCTCTCCTCCTAGGAGTGTTTAGGGGTTGTGTTGGATACCTCTCTCCTCCTAGGAGTGTTTAGAGGTTGTGTTGGATACCTCTCTCCTCCTAGGAGTGTTCAGGGGTTGTGTTGGATACCTCTCTCCTCCTAGGAGTGTTCAGAGGTTGTGTTGGATACCTCTCTCCTCCTAGGAGTGTTTAGGGGTTGTGTTGGATACCTCTCTCCTCCTAGGAGTGTTTAGGGGTTGTGTTGGATACCTCTCTCCTCCTAGGAGTGTTCAGGGGTTGTGTTGGATACCTCTCTCCTCCTAGGAGTGTTCAGAGGTTGTGTTGGATACCTCTCTCCTCCTAGGAGTGTTTAGGGGTTGTGTTGGATACCTCTCTCCTCCTAGGAGTGTTTAGGGGTTGTGTTGGATACCTCTCTCCTCCTAGGAGTGTTCAGGGGTTGTGTTGGATACCTCTCTCCTCCTAGGAGTGTTCAGGGGTTGTGTTGGATACCACCACCCTCCTAGGAGTGTTGGGGGCTCGTGCTGAACGCCCTCTCCCCCTGTGACTGTGCATCTGGTTTCTTGTTCCAGGAATCTCACCCTTGAAGCCCCAAACCAGCCATTTGCACTGAGCTTGCCCTGGGGCTGTCGCACCTTTCCCCAGCCAGCCAGCTCTTCGGAGGCCCTCATGCCGCGTCCCCGTGGCTGAGCGTTGGCTTTGGGTCGGGTTGGTGGTTTGGTTTCTCACTTTGGCCGCTCCAGAAGCAGCTCTTTTGTAACCCTGTTGGCTTCCAGAGCAGCTGTAGGCAGCAGACTTCTGACCCTTCGTAGATGTCTCGGTACTTCACTCACACCCAGCTGAAAAAGGCTTTGGGGGCTTTGGGGTTGGGTGCTTGGGATCTTTCCTGCTTGGTTGGGGTCGGGTTTCCTTTTGTTGCTTTGTTTGGGTGGGTCTTTTGTCTGTCTGTCTTGTTTGCTTGGGGGTGGTTTGATTTGGGGGGGGTTGGGGGGGCTTTTTGGGGGGCGGGGTTCTGTTGTGGTGTTTTTTGTTTGCTTTGCTTTGCTTTTTGTTTCTCTTTTGTTGTTGTTTTGTTGGGGGCTTATTTGGGTTGGTTTGGGGTTTTGATTGCTTTTTGGGGGGGGTGTTTGGGTTTCTGTTTGGTTGAGGGCTGGGTTGGGTTGGGGGTTGGGTTGGGTTTGGTTGCTTGGCTTTTTCTTTGCTTTTTAATTTCGTTTGGGGTTCTTTTTGTTGTTGTTGTTGCTCTTGTTTGGGTTTTTTTGCTTGGTTTCACGCTTGGGTTTTTGCTTGATGTGGGGGTTTTGGTCTGGGGTTCTTTTTGGGGGGGGTTGGTTGGGTTTTTGTTTGGTATTTTACTTGATTTGGGGGTTTGGGGTTTTTTATGTTTTTGGGGGGGTTGTTTGTTTGGGTTTTTTTTTTTCCTACTTTGCTTTTTGTTTGAATTTTTTTTTCTTTGGGTTTTGTTTGTGAGGTTTTTTTTTCTACTTTGATTTTTGTTTGATCTTTTTTGTTTGCATTTTGTTTGTGTTTGTTTTTCCCTACTTTGCTTTTTGTTTGATTTTTTTTGTTTGAATTTTTTTTCCTACTTTGATTTTTGTTTGATTTTTTTTTTTTGTATGTTTGGGTTTTGTTTGGGTTTTTTCCCTACTTTGATTTTTGTTTGATCTTTTTTGTTTGCATTTTGTTTGTGGTTTTTTTTCCTTCTTTGCTTTTTATTTGGGTTTTTTTCCCCTACTTTGCTTTTTGTTTGATTTTTTTCCTTGGGGTTTTTTTTCCTACTTTGATTTTTGTTTGCTTTTTTTGTTTGTTTTTTTTTCCTACTTTGCTTTTTGTTTGATCTTTTTTGTTTGCATTTTGTTTGCAGTTTTTTTCCTACTTTGCTTTTTGTTTGGTTTTTTTCCCCTACTTTGCTTTTTGGTTTTTTGCTTGCCTTTTTTTTTCCTACTTTGATTTTTTTTGTTTGGTTTTTTCCCTACTTTGCTTTTTGTTTGGTTTTTTTTTGTTTGTTTGTTTGGGTTTTGTTTGGTTTTTTCCCTACTTTGCTTTTTGTTTGCTTTTTTGGTTTTTTTTTTCCTGCTTTGCTTTTTGTTTGATTTTTATTTTGTTTGCATTTTGTTTGTGGTTTTTTTTTTCCCTACTTTGCTTTTTGTTTAATTTGTTTTGTTTGGGTTTTCTGTTTTGGTTGTTTTTTTGTTTGGGGCTTTTTGTTTGGTTGGTTTTATGTTTGTTTGTTTGGCTTTTTATTCTTTTTTAATTGATTTTGGTGGTGGTTTTGACTTTATTTGGTTGGGGGGTTTGTTTGTTGTGGGTTTTTTGTTTGGTTTTGTTTGGGGTTTTTTGGTGTGGGGATTTTTGGAGGGGCTTTGATTTTTTTGTTTAGGTTTTTTGTTTGCTCTTTCAGCTTGATTTTTTTTCCTTGGGTTTTTTTGTTTGATTTTTTGTTTGGGTTTTTTTGGTGGGCTTCTGTTAGTTGGGTTCTTGGTTGGTTGGGTTCTTGGTTGATTGGTTGGGTTCTTGGTTGGTTGGTTGGGTGGTTGGTTGGTTGGGTTGTTGGTTGGTTGGGTTCTTGGTTGGTTGGTTGGTTGGGTTCTTGGTTGGTTGGTTGGTTGGGTTCTTGGTTGGTTGGTTGGGTTCTTGGTTGGTTGGTTGGTTGGTTGGGTTCTTGGTTGGTTGGTTGGTTGGTTGGGTTCTTGGTTGGTTGGGTGGGTGGTTGGGTTCTTGGGTGGTTGGTTGGGTGGTTGGTTGGGTTCTTGGTTGGGTGGTTGGTTGGTTGGTTGGGTTCTTGGTTGGGTGGTTGGTTGGTTGGTTGGGTTCTTGGTTGGCTGGGGTTTTGTTTCTTTGGCTCTTGTGAGGTTTTTTTTTGTTCCTTTCTTTTATGTGGCCTGGTGGGGTTTTATTTTTTCAGCTGTTTGCTTTTTCTTTGGGGTTGAATTTTGCTTTGCTGTTTTGTGAGCTGTTTTTTGGTCCTGAAATACCTATTTTTATAATTTTAAAGGGGGCTGGGGGTGGTGTTAAAATTTCCTTAGCGATGGCTTAGTGTTTTGAATGGGTTCCTGCTGTATTTTTTTCCCTCCCCCCCTCTCTTTTTTGTTGTGGGTGTTGCTGTTGTTGTAAATATGGAAATGTAGCAATAACGTCCTTTTGACTCTTCTCAAGTCCTTGAGTCTCAAAACTTATTTTTTTATCTATACATATATATATATATGCAAAAAAAAATGAAGAATAATTAATAATACCAAAACCAAACCACCCCCCCCCTCCTCCCCACCCCCTCCCCCGACCCTCTCTGTATAAAGATGTAAGTGTTTGGAAGTTTCTGAAGCCACACTGCTGGAGATGTTGCTTGGTTGTAGAATTGCAGTTGAGAAAAGTTCAAATAAAGCTGTAAATATGTATTAAAAACAAAAATAAACCAACAAACCCAAACTGCTGCTGCTGTGCCCTCTGGTGAAGGTGGAAGGGTGGGTTCCATGGACTCACAGAATTGTCAGGGGGGGGAGGGATCAGCCAGGTCCAGCCCCTCCCTGCCATGGGCAGGGACACCTCACACCACAGCAGGTTGCTCACAGCCACCTCCAGCCTGGCTGCAAACACCTCCAGGCATGAGGCTTCCACCACCTCCCTGGGCAGCCTGTGCCAGGCTCTCACCACCCCCAAGGGGAACAACTTCTTCCTCACAGCCAATCTCAATCTCTCCATTTCTAGTTTTGCTTCATCCCCCCCAGTCCTATCCCTCCCTGACACCCTCAAAAGTCCCTCCCCAGCTTTCCTGTAGCCCCCTGCAGATCCTGGAAGGCCACAATGAGGTCTCCTGGGAGCCTTCTCTTCTCCAGACTGTGTGCTGGTGCCTGGGGTTATTTTCCCCCACTCTGCATTTCCCCTTGCTGAGGTTGCTGTCAGCCTGCCCTGGCCAGGTCCCTCTGCAGGGCAGCACAGGGATCTGGTGCTTCAGCCACCCCCTCTGAGCCCACTCTGCCCCATCTGGCTCCTTCCTGAAGAGGTCACTCCTGCTGAGCTCTGGTCATAGAATCATAGAATCAATGAGGTTGGAGAAGACCTCAGAGATCATCAAGTCCAACCTATCAACCCTATCATTGTGAACCACTGGAAGGTTGAGAGAGAGAGCAGTGCCTGCCAGTGCCCTTGTGGCAACACTGGGACATTTCCAGTTTTTGTTCCATCCCCCCCAGCCCTATCACTCCCTGAGACCCTCAAAAGTCCCTCCCCAGCTTTCTTGCAGCCCCCTTCAGATCCTGGAAGGCCACAATTAGGTCTCCTGGGAGCCTTCTCTTCTCCAGCCTGCACAACCCCAACTCCCTCAGTCTGTCTCCATAGCAGAGCAGCTCCAGCCCTCTGCTCATCCTCCTGACCCTTCATGCTAAGCCTGATTCAATTCTTGGGCTTGAAGCAAAACCTCAGTGTCAGGCCCTGCAGAGGTCAATTTTGCCATTCTGAATGATGAGTGATTTTGTTTTGCAAACGTGAACCAGAAAGGGTTTGGGGTTTGGGTTTTTGATGTCTCTGCATGCCTGCCAGGCTGTGCTGGGGCAGAGCACACAGGCTGTGCTGAACAGCAGGCTCAGCAAACAGGAAAGGGGAATGTAAAACCAGCTTCTCCAGGCAGGACATGGAGCTGATGGAGAGGGTCCAGAGGAGAGCCATGAAAATGCTCAGGGGGTTGGAGCTGCTCTGCTGTGAGCACAGGCTGAGGGAGCTGGGGGAGCCCTAGGAGGCTCCAGGTAAACCTAAGAGCAGCCTGCCCTTGGCTTTCTGTGCTGCAGTCTCACCCTGCCTGCTGCCTTCTCCTGTCCAGCCTCTCATTCACCAGCACCCCCAAGTCCTTTTCCTCAGGGCTGCTTTCTATCACCTCCTCCCCTAGCCTGTATTGATAATGGAGGTGGTTCTGATCCAGGTGCAGGACCCTGCACTGGGTATTATTGAACCTCATGAGGTTCACCTGGGCCAGCCTCTCCAGGCCCCTCTGGGATAGCAGCAGCACCACACAGCTTGGTGTCATGGCACACTTGCTGATGCTGCACTCAAGCCAACTGTCTCTAGCATTGAGAAAGACATTAACCAGCACAGGTCCCAGTACTGAATCACAGCAACATGCAGGGTGGAAAAGCCCCTCAGGATCACCAAGGCCAACCCAGAGCCCTGCTCTGCAAGGCTCAGCCCTGAACCATAGCCCCTCAGGATCACCAAGTTCAGCCACAAACCCTGCTCTACAAGGCTCACCCCTAAACCATAGCCCCAAGCACCACATCCAAACCACCTTCAAACACAGCCAGGCTTGGGGACTCCACCACCCCCCTGGGCAGCACATTCCAAGCCCTGACCACTCTTGCCCTGAAAAGAATAGTTCCTAATGTCCAAAGTGCAGACCCCTGAGGGGCACCACTTGTCACCCATCTCCATCTGGACTTGGAGCCATTGACCATTCCCCAGCTTGTCCTGGGCTGGCCAAGAGCAGCACTGCAGGGGAGGCACTTTGCACTGCCTGGGTTGTGGGGGGGTGTCATAAAGAGCAAATGCAGCTCTCTGCCTTGCTGAGCAGGTGTCCCACAAGTGAGGAGGAGACCTTCTGCTCTAACTGCTCCAGGCTTGAAATCTGTGCCTCACCTTTTGCTGCTTCAGGCTTTGCACCAGCAGGATTGGTGCAGGGTTTAACAGTAAGCACTGAGCTTACACAAGCAGAGCTTTCTAGACCTTCCCCACCAAAATCCCCCTCCTAGCTCCTCTGAGGCACAGCCCTCCAGTGCTAAACATCCCTGTGCTGGCAGCAGACCTCCTCAGAGGAGTTCTCTCTTGCAGCTGCCTCGGGGTTGGTTTCTTTTTGGCTTCCTCCCAGGTCTTGGCTCTGTTGGTTTACACTAATTAAGGAAATTAAAGCCTAATTTTTGTCAGGAGCTTGGGGGGGAGGGAGGTGGGGGGGGGTGGGGGTGTGTGTATAAGCTTTGTCACAACTGCATTGTCATTGGTTTCTGATGATGCTTCAGAAGATACCCAAGATAGTGACTGATTTTGAAGCAGGTCTTTTTTACCCCACCCCCCACCCCCCCTCTTGTCAAGCAAAACAGGCTTCATGCTGAGGCATCCCAGCCTCTGAACTGCTACAAATAATGAGAGAGGTCTCATTTAGCACAGCCAAAGGAGCTATTTGCTGCATTTATTTGGGTAGCACATCATTAATTTTATGTTCCTGTAATGGTTCTGCTTCAGAAGCAGCCTAGAGTACATCTCCTCTGCTGGCTCCTCTCCTGTTTCCTTACTACGAGGCTTGCAGCCATTGCTGCCTCTGTTCCTGTTCATGGTGTCATGGACCATTTCCCCCTGGATTATTTGCTAATGCCAGTTCAAAGCAAGAGCTTGCATGGACAAGGACCTCAGGAAGGTGTTTCATATGCATTTTAGTTGTCCTTTGAAGCATTATTGTACCCAAAGAGAAACCACCACCATAGTTACCAGCATGGACCACTGGCACCAGCATGGACCAGACACAGAACACAGAATTAACCAGGCTGGAAAAGACCTCAGAGATCATCAAGTCCAACCTCTCACCCAACACCTCATGACAACTAAACCATGGCTCCAAGTGCCTCAGCGAGTCTCTTCCGAAACACCTCCAGGGATGGGGACTCCACCACCTCCCTGGGCAGCACATCCCAATGGCCAATCTCTCTTGCTGGGAAGAATTTCTTCCTACCATCCAGCCTGAACCTCCCCTGGCACAGCTTGAGACTGTGTGCTCTTGTTCTGGTGCTGGCTACCTGGGAGAAGAGACCAACTCCCACCTGGCTACAGCCTCCCTTCAGGGAGTTGTAGACAGCAAGAAGGTCTCCCCTGAGCCTCCTCTTCTCCAGGCTAAGCAACCCCAGCTCCCTCAGCCTCTCCTCACAGGGCTACCTGAAGGTAGGTTGCAGAGCAGACAGAGGAAAGCTCTTTTCAGTGGTGCCCAGGGACAAACTGAAAGCTGGAAGGTTCCCTCTGAGCATCAGGCAGCAGGTTACTGTGAGGGTGCCTGAGCACAGGTTGTCAAGAGAGGTTGTGGAGTCCCTACACCAACATCTGGGCATGGTCCTGGGCAGTTAGCTGTAGGTGGCTGTGCTTGAGCAGAGGGCTTGGAGCAGATGACCTCCAGAGGTGCCTTCCACCCTCAGTTCTGTGATGCTGCAGTCAGCAAGGGCACTCTGGAGAATCTCAGCTGTGACATTCATGTGACTTAGAGGAGAGTCTCAGCCTTGTACTGGAGACTCTGCAATGATTCTTCCTCTGTTCTCTTTGCTAGCTTGAGAAGAATCACACAAACAGGTTGGAAAAGCCCCCCAGGATCACCAAGTCC
This sequence comes from Melanerpes formicivorus, assembly GCF_026170545.1. Classification (NCBI taxonomy): domain Eukaryota; kingdom Metazoa; phylum Chordata; class Aves; order Piciformes; family Picidae; genus Melanerpes; species Melanerpes formicivorus. The sequence continues at coordinate 38,615,225 of NW_027142356.1, forward strand.
AACCATGAGCCCTGCTCTGCAAGGCTCACCCCTAAACCATAGCCCCAAGCAGCACAGCCAAACCACCTTCAAACACAGCCAGGCCTGGGGACTCCACCACCTCCCTGGGAAAATAATTGCAGGGAGAGGAGAATAATTTCAGAGAGAAGAGAGATTGTGGAAGCACAACAGAGCCCATGGACTGGTGAGCAGTGTCCTATGCAACACCACCAGCAGCTCTTCTTATGTCTTGCCTCTAGGGTTTATGTGGTTTGGGAGCCTGGCTGCAGATAGAGACCTGATGTGTCTGAGCAAGTCCCAGCACTCACACCCCAGACACAAATGATCACAGTGACTGCTTGGGGAGGCTGGATGCCAGCTCCTGAACTGGCTGCCTGGTAGGCTGGAACCAAAGGAGTGAACCAGGATGCTGAAGGGACTGCAGCACTGCCCTGTGAGAAGAGGCTGAGAGCCTGGGGATGTTTAGTGTGGAGAAGAGAAGACTGAGAGGGATCTGATCAATGTCTATCAATAGCTGAGGGCTGGGGGTCAGGAGGGAGGGGACAGGCTCTACTCAGTTGCACCCTGGGATAAGACAAGGGGCTATGGATGGAAACTACAGCTCAGGAGGTTCCACCCAACATGAGGAGGAACTTCCCTGTGAGGGTCCCAGAGCCCTGGAGCAGGCTGCCCAGAGAGGTTGTGGAGTCTCCTTCTCTGGAGCCTTTCCAGCCCCATCTGGATGTGTTCTGTGTGACCTGTGCTGGGTTCTATGGTGCTGCTCTGGCAGGGGGGGTTGGACTGGGTGATCTCTGGAGGTCCCTTCCAACCCCTGACATCCTGTGAGCCTGTGAAGCACTTCCCTCTTCCTTGTCACAAATAAGGAAGCTTCCTCTCGTCCTGGAGGAGGTCTGAGTGTCAGCAGAAGACAAGGAGCACTTGCACAGACCTTTGCCCTCCCCCCCTGCTTTAGACCTGACCAAAACCTACTCTGCAGCTCCTCAGTGGTTTCCAGAACCTTCTGCAACTGTGGCTGCTGGTTACAGATGACCTTTAAGCACTAAGTTTGCTGATCACTAATTTCTTAGAAGATTACTCTGCAGCTCAGAAGTTTGTGCCCAGGCACTGCCCTGGGGCTGTGCTCTCTGGAGGCTGGTCCGTGCTGCAGGTATCGACTCTCAGTCACTCCTGGTGGCAGTAGCTGTTATCTGCCAGCTGCCAGCTGGGCAGCAGAGGTGAGTTACCGGCAGCCACAGCTCCAGGGACCTGATTTTTCTGCCTGTGCCATGGAAATCGTTTCAGTTGTGACAGGCAGCAGCCAGCAGCCGACCCCAAACGACCTCTCTGAGCGTGGGCTCCTCGATAAGCAAAGCAGCGTCAGCAGCATCAGATAAGGCTTGAGGCAGCAGGCTCAACACAGGGGGAGGCACAGCCTCCAGCTTCCCCTCTAGATCAGCACACAGCAGTCTGCAAGTTACCTCCAGTAGCTTCCCCAGCTGCACAAAGAGCAAAATGGCCTTTGGCTGCCCCCCAGGCTAGCAGCTTTCGAGAAGGGCCATGCCAGGGCTTGGCTGCACTCCCCTGAGGTACACTGCAGGAGGCTTTGGCTGCCCCAAGCATTATCACTGGGCAGGAGGCCTTGCTCTTACACAGAATCATCAGCAAGTCCAACCTATCATCCAGCACCATCTAATCAACTCAACCATGGCTCCAAGTGCCTCAGCCAGGCTCTTCCTAAACACCTCCAGGGATGGTGACTCCACCACCTCCCTGGGCAGCACATCCCCATGGCCAATCTCTCTTTCTGGGAAGAATTTCTTCCTAGCATCCAGCCTGAACCTCCCCTGAATCAACCAGGTTGGAGAAGACCTCCCAGATCATCGAGTCCAATTGATCACCCAGCCCTAACTAATCAACCAGACCATGGCACTAAATGGCACTTAAACACCTCCAGAGACTGCAACTCCACCACCTCCCTGGGCAGCACATCCCAATGACCAATCTCTCTTGCTGGGAAAAACTTCAAGCCTAAACCTCCCCTGGCACAGCTTGAGATTATGTCCTCTTGTTCTGGCACAGGGTGCCTGGGAGAAGAGACCAACACCCACCTGGCTACAACCTCCCTTCAGGTAGCTGTAGACAGCAAGAAGGTCTCTTACTGTTTGGTTGTGGGTGGGTTTGGTGTGGTCATCACAGGCTCATAGGATGTTAAGGTTTGGAAGGGACCCAAAGAGATCACCCAGTCCAACCCCCTGCCAGAGCAGGACATAGAATCCAGCACAGGTCACACAGGAACACATCCAGATGGGGCTGGAAAGGCTCCAGAGAAGGAGACTCCACAACCTCTCTGGGCAGCCTGCTCCAGGGCTCTGGGACCCTCACAGGGAAGAAGTTCCTCCTCATGTTGAGGTGGAACCTCCTGTGCTGCAGTTTATACTCTCTGCCCCTTGGTCATCAAAATCAGTGGCAGAGCTGAGCACTCCCTTGGGGTGAGTGAGAATCCTGACATCTGCTTTAGAATAGAATAAACCAAACCAGTTTGGAAGAGACCTTCAAGATCGTTGTGTCCAACCCATCAACCAATCCAACCCACCCAAACAGCTAACCCATGGCACCAAGCACCCTGTCAAGTCTCCTCCTGAACACCTCCAATGATGACGACTCCACCACCTCCCCAGGCAGCCCATTCCAATGGGCAATCACTCTCTCTGTGCAGAACTTCTTCCTACCATCCAACCTGAACCTCCCCTGGCGCAGCCTGAGACTGTGTCCTCTTGTTCTGGTGCTGGCTGCCTGGGAGAAGAGACCAACCCCCACCTGGCTACAACCTCCCTTCAGCGAGTTGGAGAGAGCAAGAAGGTCTCTCCTGAGCCTCCTCTTCTCCAGGCTAAGCAGCCCCAGCTCCCTCAGCCTCTCCTCACAGGGCTGTGCTCCAAGCCCCTCACCAACTTTGTTGCCCTTCTCTGGACTCGTTCCAGCAAGTCAACCTCCTTCCTAACCTGAGGGGCCCAGAACTGGACACAGGACTCGAGGTGTGGCCTGAGCAGGGCAGCTGACCTGGGTCTGGGGCTAGCTGCCTGGTGGGTTGGGGAAGAAAGGATTGAAAGACATCCCTCCTGCCTCTGGCCCCTTCAGTGCCCTGAAATCCACTTTTTAAAGGGCAGCAGTGCCCTCCCAGCTGCTGCTTTGGGGCATTTCCTCTTTTCAGCTGAATTAGCAAAACAATTCAAACTCACTTATGAGATGAGAAGTGGTTTGTGTTTCCCCCTCCAGGCATTTTCTCCCCCATTCAAAAGCTGTTTACATTTATCTCTCCTTTTTTTCCTCTCCCCCCCCCCCCCCCCCCCGGCTCAATCTGAGAGCATCAAGCCTCTAAAAGGGGGAGGGGAATGAAGTGTGTTTTAGAACACCTTCTCTCTTTAATAAGAGACTTAAAGGTTTGCAGAGAATGTTTGGTGGCATCCTTTGAACTCTCTTGATGCAACTAATTAAATCAGATAAAGCCAAGCTGCTTCACCTCACAGTTACCTAACTCATTCTGCAAGTTGCCTTTCTTTACTCTAAGAGCTTCTGGCAAGGTGCTGCAGCTGGGTCAGGGCAATCCCAGGCACCAATACAGGCTGGGCAGGGACTGGCTTGAGAGCAGCCCTGGAGAAAAGGCCCTGGGGGTGCTGGGGGAGGAGAAGCTCAACAGGAGCCAGCAGTGAGCACTTGCAGCCCAGAGAGCCAAGCAGAGCCTGGGCTGCAGCAAGAGAAGTGTGGCCAGCAGGGCCAGGGAGGGGATTCTGCCCCTCTGCTCCACTCTGCTGAGACCACAGCTGGAGCTCTGGGGCCAGTTCTGGAGCCTCTGTGCCAGGAAGGATCTGGAGGTGCTGGAAGGTGTCCAGAGAAGGGCCATGAGGAGGAGCAGAGGGCTGGAGCTGCTCTGCTGTGAGGACAGAGTGAGGGAGTTGGGGTTGTGCAGTCTGGAGAGGAGAAGGCTCCCAGGAGACCTAACTGTGGCCTTCCAGGATCTGCAGGGGGCTCCAAGAAAGCTGGGGAGGGACTTTTGAGGGTGTCAGGGAGGGATAGGACTGGGGGGGATGGAGCAAAACTAGAAATGGGGAGATTGAGACTGGATGTGAGGAAGAAGTTGTTCCCCACAAGGGTGGTGAGAGCCTGGCACAGGCTGCCCAGGGAGGTGGTGGCAGCCTCCTGCCTGGAGGTGTTTGCAGCCAGGCTGGATGTGGCTGTGAGCAACCTGCTGTGGTGTGAGGTGTCCCTGCCCATGGCAGGGGGTTGGAGCTGGCTGAGCCATGAGGTCCCTTCCAGCCCTGACAGTTCTGTGATTCTATGATGTAAAATCCCCTGCTCAAGGCTCTCTCTAGCAGCAGGAGTCTCTGGTCCCCCCCTTGGGCTGTGAGTGTGCATTAGTTAGCAGAGGGCAGCTGCAGAGGGCCCTGTCCCACAGCCCCCCTCAGCTCTCTTCTTCCCAGAGCTTGAGGAACAATCTCCTGCTGCTCACCCTGGTTGCAATGACGCAGGCTGCCCAGGCCTTGTGATGGTCATGAGAGCCCAGCACCACTCCAGCACAAGGCAGGCATGGAGCTACCTACTCAGGAGCAAGCCCAGCACTCGTGCCTCTGCCCCAAGGGACACCATGCCCAGGACCATGTGATTGGGGTGGTTTGGACCTGCTTTTGTCATCTGTTCCAGGCAAAGGGCATTCAAAACATCAGTTACAGAACCACAGAACCATCACACAACTCTTGAGGCTGGGAAAGACCTCTGAGATCATCCAGGCCAGCCTGTGACCCAACACCCCCACATCAGCCAAGCCATGGCCACCAAGTGCCTCATCCAAGCTTTCCTTACAGACCTCCAGGGATGGGGACTGCATCACCTCCCTGGGCAGTGCATCCCAGTGCCTAATCAGCCTTGCTGTCAGGAAGTGCTTCCTAATACCCAACCTAAACCTTCCCCTGGTGCAGCTTCAGGCCATGCCCTCTGGTCCTGTCACAAGTTGCCTGGGAGAGGAGCATGACCCCCACCTGACTGCAGCTTTCTTTTAAGTAGATGCAGAGAGTGATAAGGTCCCCTCTAAGTCTCCCCCCTCTAAGTCTCCTCCAGGGTGAAGGTAAGGAGGGGAAGGCTGGAAGAGAACTCTGCTTGGTCATGTTTCTCATGGCAGGAAATGATTTAGGGCTACCACATCTGGCTTTCTGGCTCTCCAGCTTAGAGCTGAGGAGATCAAAATGAGGATCCTTAGAGAAGCTCCAAGTATTTCACCTTCTCAGTGCAGGGCCATTAGCAATGGAATTGCAAGCAATTAAGAAAAATATCTGCTACACAGCTGGAAAGAGAGAAAGGAAGGAATTCAACCCCCCCTGTTTATCATCTGGTGTCTGGATAGCCCTAAGGGCCACTTAGATGGCATGAGAGACATCTTAAGCCACTTCTATGACAAGAGAAATCTCTTCAGCACCATCACCACACTGTCAAGAAGGAAGTTTCCTGGCCTGGTGCCTGCAAGCCTTGCAGAGCAGCACACAGCCACTGCCACCAGATCCTCACATCCAAGCTCCTGACCTCCTCTTCTGATGCTGGAAGTCTCTCTTGGAGCACAGCCTAATTTCCACCCAAGCCCACGGCTAGGCACAAATGAGGGCTGTGGGAGGGCATCAGCACACCTTTGCTTGCCCACCTAAGCCTTCCCCTTCCAATGAAGAGGTTGGAGTTTTGGTGCCTGGCTGTGGCCACATGGAAGCAAAGGAGATCATAGAATCACAGAGCTGTCAGGGCTGGAAGGGACCCCAAGGTTCAGCCAGTCCCAACCCCCTGCCATGGGCAGGGACACCTCACACCACAGCAGGTTGCTCACAGCCACATCCAGCCTGGCTGCAAACACCTCCAGGCAGGAGGCTGCCACCACCTCCCTGGGCAGCCTGTGCCAGGCTCTCACCACCCTCATGGGGAACAACTTCTTCCTCACATCCAATCTCAATCTCCCCATTTCTAGTTTTGCTCCACCCCCCCCACTCCTATCACTCCCTGACACCCTCAGGAGTCCCTCCCCAGCTTTCTTGGAGCCCCCTGCAGATCCTGGAAGGCCACAATTAGGTCTCCTTGGAGCCTTCTCCCCTCCAGCCTGCACAACCCCAACTCCCTCAGTCTGTCCTCACAGCAGAGCAGCTCCAGCCCTCTGCTCATCCTCCTGGCCCTGCTCAGGACACCTTCCAGCACCTCCAGATCCTTCCTGGCACAGAGGCTCCAGAGCTGGCCCCAGAGCTCCAGCTGTGGTCTCAGCAGAGTGGAGCAGAGGGGCAGAATCCCCTCCCTGGCCCTGCTGGCCACACTTCTCTTGCTGCAGCCCAGGCTCTGCTTGGCTCTCTGGGCTGCAAGTGCTCCCTGCTGGCTCCTGCTGAGCTTCTCCTCCCCCAGCATCCCCAGGGCCTTTTCTTCAGGGCTACTCTATAGCCAGTCCCCTCCTGCCCAGAGGCAGGAGATGGCACAGAGAGCCACAGCCCCCAGCTGTGCAGCACCATGAGAGGGTTGCAGTCAGATGCTGAGCTCCCTGGATTGTTTGCACCCCCCAGTTGTCAGCAGTGGTTAGGTACAAGCCCAGCCACAGCAGTACCTGCAGTGCTCTACAGCTGATCTCCAGCATATCAGAGAGAAGGAAATGTCTCTGCTCTGCACAAAGAGCTTGAACAAACTGGTTTGCATCTCCCCTGTGACAACAGAAGAGCCTCTGGGGCTCAGTGGAAGCAGATAAAGAGCAGCTCTCCTACAGTGAAGCCTTACTCATTCCCTGGGCCTGGCTCCTTCCCCAGCTGCACCTTGCAAAGAGCTCAGCCATCAGGTGGGAGGCTCTTTTAAATGAAAAGGAGTGATTTGCCTGGGGGCAGATGACACTGCCCTGCCCTGGCACACGTTTGCCTAGGCTCCAGTTTGTATCAAACTAGAAGGTCAGGCAATGCATCAAGAAGTGGGAAGAAGAGGAGGGAGGAAAGCCAAACTATGCCTTGAAACACAGCCAGGCTTGGGGACTCCACCACCTCCCTGGGCAGCACATTCCAACTCCTGACCACTCTTGCTGGGAGAAAACTTCTTCCTAAGGTTCATCCTAAACCTCCCCAGCTGCAGCTTGAGGCCATTCTTGTTCCATCACTAATTACCTGTGAGAAGAGACCCGCAGCAGCCTCTCCACAGCCTCCTTCCAGGTAGTTGTGGACAGCCAGGAGGAGGGTTAGAGAGGGGCACCCTCTGTAATGTTGGATCTTTGGATGATTGCCCTGAGCTGCATCCCTCAGGAGCCCTGGTGGCTGGGCAGGAGGCACGGTCACAGAATGTTAGAGCTTGGAAGGGACCAGCAGAGATCATCAAGTGCACCCCTCCTGCCAAAAGCAAGGTCACCCAGGGTCTCTCAGCCTCTCTTCACAGAAGTCCCTTAAGCATCCTCCTGGCTCTCTGTTGGACTCTCTCCAGCAGGTCTCTGTCTCTCTTGAGCTGGGGAGCCCAGAACTGGACACAGGATTGCAGCTGTGGTCTCAGCAGGGCAGAGCAGAAGGGGAGCAGAACCTCCCCAGCCCTGCTGGCCACACTTTTCTTGCTGCTCCCCAGGACTCCATTGGCTCTCTTGGCCCCAAGGGCACATTGCTGTCCCCTGGGGAACTTGCTGCCCACCAGCACTCCAAGCTCTCTCTGTGGAGCTGCTTTCCAGCAGGGCAGCTCCTAACCTGTCCTGGTGCCTGCCGTTATTCCTCCCCACATGCATGACCCTGCACTTGTCCTTGAACTTCACCTGGGATGGCAGCAGGCCACTTACCCAGCCACATCCAAAGCTCCAGCCCTTCCCTAGGAAATGAATGCTGGCATTTAGGATTGCAGGCTTGGGCAGCAGTCCCATCAGCTGCTTCAGGGGAGGCTGGCAGCAAGTCAGCCAACACACACACCTTGGGAGCAGCTGCCTGATGGCAGGGATGTGCTGCCTTAGCCCAAAGCAGTGATTGATGCTTGCTACCCTGGAGCACCAGGCTGGGCACTCCTTCAGCCTTTCCCCTCTGCCCAGTGTCATGATCAATAACCTCATAGGTTTAGTTGATGTACATCTCCCAGGAACATTAACGTTGGGTTTTTTGCCTAAGAGGTTGAAAAGCATGCAAGAAGAAACCAAGGCAAATCCTATTCCCCTGCTTCCCTGAGCAGCTCTGTGCAGGCTTGGTGCAGTTGGTAATGAGGTTCCAGGTCATTTCTTATTTTGGGTACCATCTGCTGCAGAGGGAAGAGAGAGCCAGCAAGTGTATTGTATAAACAGCAGATGAGGATGGCTCGCTCTGCCCGAGCCAGGCTCCCAGCTACGTCTGCGCTCAGCTTCAAAAGGCCAGTCCTGAACAGCAGTCTAGCACTTCCCAGCACACACACTCCAGAGAATTCTTACCCCAGGTGTAGAAAGTGGGCTGTGGAGGGCTGAGATGACAGCCAGCTCGAAGCCTGTGCGTGATGACTTATGCATGTTATGCATATCATGCCATGACTATGCATGGCAGACAGCGTGGAGGCTTCGCAAGAAGAAAGGCTTCAGGTTTCACAGAGTCACAGAAGCACTCAGGTTGGAACAGAGCCTCAGGAGCACCAAGGCCAGCCATGAACTCTGCTCTGCAAGGCTCACCCCTGAACCATAGCCCCCAGGCACCACAGCCAAACCACCTTTAAGTGCATCTAGGCTTAGGGACTCCACCACCTCCCTGCCCAGCACATTCCAATCCCTGACCACTCTGGATGGGAAAAACTTCTTCCTACTGCCCAGTCTAACCCTACCCAGTCACAGCCTGAGGCCATTGCCTCTTGTTCTGTCACTACCTGTGAGAAGAGACCAGCAGCAGCCTCTCCACAACCTCCTCTCAGGTAGCTGCAGACAGCCAGGAGGTCTCCCCTCAGCCTCCTCTCTTTCACACTAACCAGCCCCAGCTCCTTCACACTCAGATTTATTCTCCTTCCACCTCTGTGCAGTATTTTTTCATCCTGCTGTCCAGAGGCCTTTTGCCACACAAGACAGAGAAGTGGTTGTAGCCAGGTGGGGGTTGGTCTCTTCTCCCAGGCAAGCAGCACCAGAACAAGAGGACACAGTCTCAAGCTGTGCCAGGGGAGGTTCAGGCTGGATGTTAGGAAGAAATTCTTCCCAGCAAGAGAGATTGGCCATTGGGATGTGCTGCCCAGGGAGGTGGTGGAGTCCCCATCCCTGGAGGTGTTTAGGAAGAGCCTGGATGAGGCACTTGGAGCCATGGTTTAGTTGCTCAGATGGTGCTGGGTGGTAGGATGGACTCAATGATCTCCAAGGTCTTTTCCAACCTGGTTAATTCTGACTTCTGATCTCCTGAGAGGTCCAGCAAAAGAACTGTTCTATCAGCTGCCCACAGATGCAGATTGCTACACTCACTGCTGCCTCGGAGCTGTCATCTGCACCACTGCTGGGATGGCTGCTGCCAAAACATCTTCTTCAGCACATCCCCACCAGAGCTGTCCAGCACCAGCCTGCAGCCCTTGTGCATCGGCTGCCCTTCCCCTCCATCCATCCTTGCCCCTGTGGGAAGAAGTATCTAGAAAGGATCAAAGTGGAGAGGCTGGAGGTGCTGAGGGCTTGGAAGCCACGGAGCCTGAACTGTTCTGCACAGCCTGAACAAGCAGCTTCAAGGCACAGTCACCAAGCTCCTGGCACAGGCATCACCAGCAGACATACAACCCCTGAGGGGCTGAGGCCACCCAGCTGCACTGCCCGAAGGAGCAGCTCTGGGGACAAAGGGAGCAATCTGGGGTAATTGCACTGCTAACTCTGGCTGGAAGGAAGGAAGGAAACATTACAATTCCTCCTGGCAAAGCAATAGTGGAGTTGAACTGCTGGCAGCAGCACAGCAGTGTACCTTCCAGTTTTGGTTGGGTTTGATGGATTTTCCCCCTGCAGCCATAATTAATTGACTGCTTTGTAAAATTCTGGATCATGAATAATGAAATATATTAAATAAAGCCAGGGCTAGCAGTGATGCCTCTGCAGGTCCATTAAGGGCCCTGCTGAAGCAGAGGTAGTTCCCACTGCATTTGTTTAAAGGTGGTTTCAAGTCAGGAGGCAACCCTGGGGCACACACGTACAGGAGCTACCATCTGCTCCTTCAGCAGGCAGGAGCTGGTGCTGCTGGATGTGAGGAGCCAGCTGGAAGCAAGGAGTAGCACAGCTCAGGAGAAGGACCTGGGAGTGCTGCTGGGCAGCAAGTTCTGCATGGGACAGCAAAGCACCCTGGGGGCCAAGAAGGACAAAGGGGTCCTGGGCTGCATGCAGAGGAGTGTGGCCAGCAGAGCCAGGGAGCTTCTCCTCCCCCTCTGCTCTGCCCTGCTGAGACCTCACCTGGAATATTGCATCCAGCTCTGGGCTCCCCAGCTCAGGAGGGACAGGGAGCTGCTGGAGAGAGTCCAAGGGAGGGCTGCAAGGATGCTGAAGGGACTGCAGCACTGCCTGGGGAGGAGAGGCTGAGAGCCCTGGGGCTGTGCAGTCTGGAGAGGAGAAGGCTGAGAGGGATCTGATCAATGTCTATCAATAGCTGAGGGCTGGGGGTCAGGAGGGAGGGGACAGGCTCTGCTCAGTAGCACAGGCAATGGATAGGAACCTGCTGTGCTGGAGTTTCCACCTCAACATGAGGAGGAACTTCTTCCCTGGGAGCGTCCCAGAGCCCTGGAGCAGGCTGCCCAGAGAGCTTGTGGAGTCTCCTTCTCTGGAGCCTTTCCATCCCTGCTTGGATGTGTTCTGTGTGACCTGTGCTGGATTCTATGGTGCTGCTCTGGCAGGGGGGTTGGACTGGTTGATCTTTGGAGGTCCCTTCCAACCCCTAACATCCTGTGAGCTCTTGCCTCCTGCTTTTGTTTCCTATCCTACCCTTGCCTGTTGCTCAGGGATCAGCAGCCTATGGCTGTGACAGAAAGGCAAGGATCACTTTAAAGCACCTTTGAGCCACCTTTCACTCTACTCTGAGGTTTGAAATCAGGGAGCTAATGACTGCACAAAGCCAGTCTCTGCAGTCAGGTGGTTAACAGCTGCATGCTTTGCCTCTTCTGTTTCCCTCATTTCTGTTTCTTGTCTCCCAGCATTTAGCAGTTCTATTGAGACACTTGCCCTGGGCTCAGAGAACCAGGCAGAAGCAGCACAAGGAGGACCCTCTATGGGGCAGGCAGGATGGGAGAGAAGCCCACAGGAGCAGGGGTAAGAGTGACTCCTCTTCATCTCCCACTTGAAATGCAGGGGGTCACTCCTGAGCACAGACCTCTTCCTCCTCCTCCTGCACAGATTCTCCTTTTAATGCTCTTATCTTCAGCCTGCATGCCATGGCCAACCATACCTTTGGGGCTGTTTTCTTCTCCTTTCCCACCCCAAGTTCTTGTTTAGAAAGAGATTTCCAGCAGCCTCTCACCAGCCCAAGTGACCACTTCTCCCTCCCACTTTCCTCTCCACTGCAACATTGCCTTCTTTTCAGGTCTTATTTACCCAAACCCCCAAACAAACAACAAGAAGAGAGATAGAATAAGGTCATTCTCCCTCTTTTAGTCTCAGACATTACTTCATCTAATTGCAACACCCTGAATGAGGATCTAGTAAGGGGGAGCTGAGGAGAAGGGAGTCCATTTACACTGCCAGCTGCATCTGATTGCCACAACTCTCTTTTCAAGCCTTAAATTGCCTCCCACTTCAAGTCTGGCCACTGTGGGGAACAACCCAAAACAAATCATGAATAAAGGAGATTACAACTCAAAAATGCCCTTCTCTACACCAAGAGATGTTGGAGGCCAGGTTGGATGAGGCCTTGAGCAGCTGACTCTAGTTGAGAGGTGTCCATGACTGGATCTTAGGAAGAAGTTCTTCAGGAGGAGGGTGGTAAGATTCTGGAATAAGCTGTCCAGGGAGGCTGTGGCTGCCTCCTGCCTGGGGGTGTTCAAAGCCAGGCTGGATGAGTCCTCGAACAGCTGAGAGGTGTCCCTGGGCATGGCAGGGAGGTTGGAGTAGAGGATCTCTGAGGTCCCTTCCAGCTTCAGCCAGCCTAGGATTCCATTTACTTACTGAAAGAGCCATGTACTTTAAAAGCTTACATGAAACTCTGTCCTGCTGGGGGACAGAAGAATAACCAACATTTAGAAGCCTGAAAGGCAAGAGGCTTTGCAGCTGTCTGTGTGAACAAGCACAGCATCCTCTGGGTGTGGGACCTTGGTGATGCTAACTGCAGCCTGCTGAGTCCTCTCAACCCGGACTGTGTGTGTGGATTTTTCCCCCTCCTGAGGAGCAGAGCATTTAGGCTGCCTGTGGAAGGTTTACAGTAATTCATTGCCAATTCAGAGCTGTTGTTGAACCCCAAGAAGCAGCCCAGCATCTGTTGCCCTGAAACCGATACCCAAGGCAGTCACCGAGCAGAAGTCAAACCTCTCTAAAACGATTTGGTTTTGGCTACAGAACCCAGCAAGCAATTATTGCATTATCTGCAAAGTGTCAGCATGCATTATTAATACATTGTCAGGGAAAAGGGTTTCAGTAAATGCAGGGTTTGGTGGGGTTTTGTTGTTCTTCCCCCTCCCCCCCCCCCCCCCCAGCTTTTATGACACTCAAGCCCCAAACGTTAATTCCAACTGAGAGAAAGATATTTCCCAGCCTGTTGCTTCCCACTTCTAAGATGCAGTGAGGCTGAGCATAGAATCAGAGAACTGCCAGGGTTGGAAGTGACCTCAAGGCTCAGCCAGTTCCAACCCACTGCCACGGGCAGGGACACCTCACACCACAGCAGGTTGCTCACAGCCACAACCAGCCTGGCTGCAAACACCTCCAGGCAGGAGGCTGCCACCACCTCCCTGGGCAGCCTGTGCCAGGCTCTCACCACCCTCATGAGGAAGAATTTCTTCCTGACATCCAATCTCAATCTCCCCACTTCTAGTTTTGTTCCATCCCCCCCCCAGTCCTATCCCTCCCTGACACCCTCAAAAGTCCCTCACCAGCTTTCCTGTAGACCCCTGCAGATCCTGGAAGGCCACAATTAGGTCTCCTCAGAGCCTTCTCCTCTCTAGCCTGCACAACCCCAACTCTCTCAGCCTGTGCTCACAGGAGAAGCTTCACAGTAACTCCCATCAGCAATTCCCACCACCTCCCTGGGCAACCTGTGCCAGGCTCTCACCACCCTCATGGGGAAGAACTGCTTCCTAACATCCAATCTGAATCAACCCACATCTAGTTTTGCTCCATTCTCCCCAGTCCTATCAGTGCCTGACACTCTAAAAAGTCCCTCCCCAGCTTTCCTCTAGGCTCCTTCAGATACTGGAAGGCCACAATTAGGTCTCCTTGGAGCATGAGGGACAACAAGGAGGGAGCAGGAAGAAGAGAAGGCCATGGCCATTTGTGCAAGTGATTACAGACATCCTTCCTGTGTGTCATGCATATCCCAAGCCAGGGAGCCAATTTTCCAGGGGAAAGGGATTTGCTGAGTGCAAACAGTATAGAGCACTGTGCTATGCACAGGAGGTTTCATTCACAAGCTCAGAGAGACAAAGCAGGGAGGCATTTTTCACTGACCACCAGAGCTTCATGTGATGCACAGAGAGTGCTTTGGGAACTGGGAAAGGAGCCCAAGTGAGGTGCTTGCTGGCCTTTGATCTCCTGGGCTCTTGAGACTTCACAAACTAATCTCCATCTTCAAAAGCACCTTGGAGTGGGACTAATTTCAGTTCATTTTGGCTCCCTGCAGAAGAAACTGCTTCACCTGCCTTGGCTGAGTCACACAAGCCTCCAAAGCCAGCACTGGCTCTGCTGAGGCTGTGGGAGGTGAACCATTAACAGATTCAGACAGTTTGCAAATGACTTCTGGAAATGGAAGCCAGGTTCCCAATTAATTTGGGGAAATGAGTGCTACCTCAGAGCTGACCTGACCAAGCTGTACACAGGCTTCTGGTTGAGCCACCAGCTGGAAGACATGTTTGCAAGCCCGGTTTTGGGGCAGGATCTCTCTGTCCTACTCTACTCTACTTCCTTCTTAGGGGATGCTTGAAAACAGATCCTCAAATAGCATTAGGAAATAAAATGGGATTCATGGAATGGTTGAGGTTGGAAGGGACCTTGAAGATCATCTGGTTCACAACCATTGGCACTCACCCTGCACATCTTTATCCCCAGCACTGAGGGCAGCCCTCAGGCTCCTCTGCTCCCAGCCCCAGCTCCCTCAGCCTGTGCTCACAGGGAGATGTTCCACTGCCTGCAGCAGCTCTGTGTCTCTGTGCTGGACTCTTCCAAGGAGTTCCCTGAGGTCCTTCTTGACCTGAGGGGCCCAGAACTGGACACAACATTCCAGATACTGACAGCTCAGACTGCTTGGGGACTCATCAGTCAAGATTGCTTTAGAGAGAAACTTCAGAAGAAAACCTGAGCAAGACCAAGCTGGGCAAAACCTGCCCTGAACTCCTGCTCCTGCCAGAAAGTCTGCCGTGCATGTGTGTGTGCAAACACAGGCAGGCAGGCCACACAGCAATTAGCTATACAAATGATCACTAATGAGTGGCAGTCCCAAACTGCCAGGGGATAAATTCATCCTTGGCAGGGGGAGGGCTAATTAACCCTAAACGCCCCCCTGTGATGCAGGTAAGCATCGTTATCAGCCCAGTTTGAGAGAGACAGAGAGGTGGGGGTTTTGCCCTGGGCAGGTCAGCTTTCTGATGCAATTGATGGTGGGAGATTCAAGGCTTGTGCTCTTCAGAGGAGGCTTCTTGCAACACTGCAGTGCTACCCCATAAATAGATGCATGAAGTAGGTAGAGATTTTTGGAAGGCTGATCCCCAGCTAGAAAATTCCACAGGCAGGTTCAAGCTGGGGCCAGCTGGAAACCTCTTAAATCCCCAAGTGGGAGGTGTACCTGCTGGCACCGGTGCCTTGCTCCAGGAAAACTTGCTCTTCACCAACTGAAGCTGTCTGAGGGACTTCTTTCCCCTCCTTTGACAAGTCACACCTGTGGGACTGGGCTGCCTCCTCTGGAAACGGCAAAGGATTTTAAACGGGGAATCTTGTGAAACAGAAGGTAGAGACTAAGCTGACCCCTGGAAACTGCAAAGGATTTCAAACTGAGAACACTGAAAGATAAGGTAGGGCCTGGGCTGCCTCTTGGAAACTGCAAACTGGGAATCCTGTGGAAAATAAGGTAGAGACTGGACTGCCACTGAGGAAACCACTACAGGGCTGCAGTGCTGGGGGTGTATGTGTTTGTGTGCACGCCAGCCTGACTCCACAAGGAGCCAGAGAGAAGAGCAACCCCCCAGCACCACCGCCCCCGACCCAGGGGGGTTCAGTTTAGCCCCGTTGCAACACGTAGGTGGTTTGTTGTGTTTTCATCGCAGCGGGAAGGAAGCCAGCAGCCTGAGCGGGAGAGCCGCCTGTCCTGCGGGCTGCAGATGCTCAGGAAGCCGAGGCGCTGGTGCGGCTCTTGCCTAGGAAGCGCTGCCCCAGCGGCGCCCCCAGCCCCGCGGCCCCCGGCCCCGCCGCCGCACCAACCCCCGCCGCTTATCTGGGGGGCTGCCGGCTTCCTCGGAGAGCCTGCGCGGGGCGAGCCGCCGCTCTGCCCTTGCACAACCCAGCGCTTGCACAAGAGGGGCTTAGGAAAGGATCGAATGATTAACAGCCGATAACCGCCGCGGCCGCCCTCTGACAGCCTGGACCAGGAGAAAGTTACAAGGGAGGGGAAAAAACAGCAAAGAGAAAACCCAGCAGGGGAGAATCTGTTTCCTGCAGTGCTGCAGGGCTGATCTCAAGCCCGTGTCGCTTTTGCCAGCTAAAAACTTGGCTTTAATTCACACAATCACAGAAACACTCAGGGTGGAAAAGTCACTCAGGGTCACCAAGTCCAACCATGAACCCTGCTCTGCAAGGCTCACCCCTAAACCAGAGCCCCAAGCACCACAGCCAAACCACCTTCAAACACAGCCAGGCTTGGGGACTCAGCCACCTCCCTGCCCAGCACATTCCAATCCCTGACCACTCTTGATGGGAAAAATGTTTCGTACTGTCCAGTCTAAACCTCCCCAGTCACAGCCTGAGACCATTGCCTCTTGTTCTGTCACTAATCACCTGTGAGGAAAACCAGCACCAACCTCTCCACAACCTCCTTTCAGGTAGCTGTAGACAACCAGGAGGTAATTACTCCAGACCAAACCAACTGGGACTGGACCCTGTTGTAGAAGTCACTGTCTGACTCTCAGGGATGTGCTTGTATCTAATGATGACCTTTCACAGACCCAGGGGAAAAAAACCCCAGAGCTCCTTGCTTGTTGTGACCTCTGGCACATGTCCTGGCTCAGCACAGCTTGATGTGGGCATCCCTCACCACAGGACCAAAGTGATGCTCAGCTGGTTCACTGTCAACGTATTGCACTGAGGGGATCCAAGTATGGCTTGGTCAGGCACGACTCACTACCAAGGAAGAGACAGAGAAATCTGCCCAGGGATGGGGTAAGACCTCACCTGGAGTGTTGTGTCCAGCTATGGGACCCCCAAGACAAGAGGGACAAAGACCTCCTAGGGCTGGCCCAGAGGAGGCTCACAAAGATGATCAGAGTGCTGCAGCACCTCTGCTATGGAGACAGGCTGAAGGAATTGGGGCTGCTCAGCCTGGAGAAGAGAAGGCTCCATGGAGACCTTGGAGATGCATTTTGATATCTGAAGGGGACCTACAGGAAGGCTGGGGAGGGACTGTTTGGAAGGGCCTGTGAGTATAGGATGAAGGGCAACAGTTTGAAACTGGAGCAGGGGAGATTTAGGTTGGACATCAGGAGGAAGCTCTGCACCATGAGGGTGGTGAAACACTGGGATAGGCTGCCCCATTCCTGGAGACATTAGAGATCAGACTTGATGTGGCCCTGGGCAGCCTGACTGAGTTGGAGGTGTCCCTGCTAGCTGCAGGGGGCTAGGCAAGATGCCCTTTGAGGGTCCCTTCCAACCCAATGCAGCCTGTCAATCTGTAAAAGGCTCTACCTGGGAACCCAAGAGCAGCACCTATCAGTCAGGAGCCTTCTGAAGCTGCAATTGCATCCCCCAGCATTTTTGTCCCAGAATCACAGAATGGGAGGGGCTGGAAGGGACCTCCAGAGATCATCCAGTCCAACCCCCCTGCCAGAGCAGGAGCACCTAGGGCAGATCACACAGGAACACATCCAGGTGGCTCTGAATATCTCCAGAGAATGAGATGCCACACCCCCCCTGGGCAGCCTGCTCCAGGGCTCTGCCACCCTCACAGGGAAATAATTCTTCCTCCTGTTTCCATGGCACTTCCTCTGCCTCAGCTTCCACCCCTGCCCCTTGTGCTGGCATTGGGCATCCCCCAGCAGAGCCTGGCTCCAGCTTCTGGGCACTGCCCCTGCACAGCTTTAGCAACAACAGTGAGGTCACCCTCAGGCTCCTCTGCTCCAAACTAGAACCTCAGCTCCCTCAGGCTCTCCTCATCAGGAAGATCTTCCACTGCCTTCAGCATCTTTGTGGCTCTGTGCTGGACTCTCTCAAGCAGTTCCCTGAAATCCTTCCTGAGCTGAGGGGCCCAGAACTGGACACAATATTCCAGATGCAGCCTCAGCAGGGCAGAGTAGAGGGGGAGGGGAAGCTGTCACCTGAGGCTCTGGCAAAGGACCAGCACACCTTTGGGCAACTTCTTCAGCCTTTTGGGGAGGGTAGGGAGAACTCCACAGAAAACCAGTGGAGGATGCTGCCCTTGCCTCAGTGCCAGGGAGCCCTGTGCCAAGGTTTGGCCAGTGACACTGACAAGGATGACTACTCCCTCCTGGGGATGCTAAGACATAGCTCAGACCCAGAAAGCCAATGTTCTGTTATTATTCATCATCTATGATAAAGTGGAATGAAGTCAGAACCTCCTATTAACCCTTTGGTGGCTGCCCTCAGCTTCTTCCAGCCTCAGTTTTACCCACTAATGCAAAAAGCATTCTGCTGCCAGCTGCACCAAGAGGTTAATTAAACTGGAGAGAAGAAAATAAAGAGGCTTTTAGAATGAATAATTCAGAAGATCATTAAAAATCAGGCAGGCAGGAGGAGGATGATACTTGGAGATCCTAAATGTAAACACACACTCCTGGCTTGCTGGGAGACTGAGCAAATAAAGAGAGGTTCCCCTCGCACTGCTGCTGCCTGCTGCTGACCAGCAGAGCTGGCCTCTCTGCCTTCAAGGACTGCACTTAATTGATGAGGTAGTTGCAGGCTGTGCCTAGAAAATTTGCCACAGACCTGGAACAGAGAAAGGAAAATAGTGAGAAGTTCTAACCAGTGCCCCTGGGGAGCTAACAAACAGAAGCTGTCCACCTCTCCTGTGAGCACAGGCTGAGAGGGTTGGGGTTGTGCAGGCTGGAGGAGAGAAGGCTCCAAGGAGACCTCATTGTGGCCTTCCAGAATCTGAAGGGGGCTCCAAGCAAGCTGGGGAGGGACTTTTGAGGGTGTCAGGGAGTGACAGGACTGGGGGGGATGGAGCAAAAGCAGAAATGGGGAGATTGAGACTGGATGTTAGGAAGAAGTTGTTCCCCATGAGGGTGGTGAGAGCCTGGCACAGGCTGCCCAGGGAGGTGGTGGCAGCCTCATCCCTGGAGGTGTTTGCAGCCAGGCTGGATGTGGCTGTGAGCAACCTGCTGCAGTGTGAGGTGTCCCTGCCCATGGCAGGGGGATTGGAGCTGGCTGAGCCTTGAGGTCCCTTCCAACCCTGACAGTTCTCTGCTTCTAGTGTAAACTAACTTCTCTCTTTGTCAGCTTCCTCACTCTGGGAGACACTGAGTTGTGCTCCTGCTCAGCTTTGCTGCCCTTGGCTGTGCTCTTTGTTGTGGCTGAGCATCTTAAGTCTTTCTCTTGTCCCATATCCAAGTGGGTAGGGGGCAGGGAGCAGAGAAGCTGCCCTGGTTTTGTCCAGGGGGGTTCTTGTGCTGTTCATCAATTGTGAATCCCTGTCAATATTGTCTATTTTGTCCCCATTCCTTGCACTCCACTGTAGATTGCAGTTTTGCTGAGCTGGGCTGGCACATTTAATGTTGGGGGTGGAGGGGAATTTCCAACCCACCACAACTGTCAACAGCATTTCTGGGGCAGAGGACTGAGGAGGGTGAGATGGATGCTCCGAGGGGAGCCCTCTAATCAGCAGCTGGTAGATGAGCTGCAGTAGAAGGGGCACAGGGGTGATGCTAGCATCACTGTCCCACCGTGGAGCCATGCTCTGCAAACCTTCCTCTCTCTACATTTAAAGGGAGGATTTGACAATTCCAGCTCTCACAGGCAATTTCTTTTCATCATTAGCCAGCTGAGAACCAATTCTTTCTTTACCCCTTCTGTGTCCACTGAGAAGTGGCTGCTGTGGTGATGAAGGGAAAAAACCCAAACCCTTCTGCTTTCCCCAGGTCAGCTCAGGGGGTTGGAAATAAATGCTGCAAAACATTCCCTTGAATAATTCCTGTGCACAGACTGCTTTTCAGGTTGAAGAGCAATGAGACAGCAAAGTTTGGGGGTCCCAAGGGTGCTCTGAACTCCTGTCCCAGCCTGGCAATTCCAAAGGACAGAGGCTTTCCACACGCAGGCATCGATGTCAAGTCTCTGCCATCGTGAGAGAGGCTTCCTGGCAAGGTCAGCTGCTGTCAGGAGAGGTTTGCTGTGATCCTGCCTCTTCAGGGGATTCATGGGGGCACTTCCTCAGCCTGGGCATGGCCTGGCTAAAGAGCCAGAGGGGCAAGATTCTAGAAGACTCACAGAATGGCTCAGGCTGGAAGGGAGCTCAGCTGCCCCAACCTCCCCACCATGCCCAGGGACACCTCTCAGCTACACTCAAGGCCTCATCCAGCCTGGCCTTCAGCACCCCCAGGCAGGAGGCAGCCACAGCCTCCCTGGGCAGCCTGGGCCAGAGTCTCAGCAGCCTCCTGCTCATCTTCTTCCTCAGCTCCACTCTAACCCTGCTCTGCCTCAGCTCCAAACCATCACTGGGGGTGTTTAGAAGGAGATTTGATGGGATGCTTGGTGCCATGGTTTAGTTGATTAGATGGTGTTGGATGATGGGTTGGGCTCAAAGATCTTGAAGGTCTCTTCCAACCTGGTTTATTCTATTCTATTCATTCCCCCTTGGCCTGTCTCCAGACACCCTGAAGCAAAGTTCCTCTGCAGCCTTCCTGCAGGATCCCTTCAGGCACTGGAAGCCTGAGCTCAGTTTATCTTCTGTGAGGTTTGAGGGCTTAGCCTTCTCTGGTTTCTGATAGTGTTTGGTGATGTTTCACACAACCTATGCTCCACAGAGCAAGAGTTACCTACTACCAGAGAAGAACCTTGCTCTCTATCAAGCCAAGGACATGACCTGTGAGGTTTTGAAGTGTTTTTCTTTCTGATCACCTTTTCTGATCCAATCTGTCATTGACAAGGTGAGCCATGCATTTGATGCCATCTAACACAGTCCCTGCTACTGTGACCAACACTCTGACCTGGGAGGCAAACCACTAAGTGCCACATATTCTCCTCTGCTCCTGAGGTCAGACTTCTTTGCTAGTTGGGAGCCACTGCCACGGAGCTGACAGGCTCCAGCTGCTGCTCTGAGACTGTCCTGGGACACTCACCCCCCAGGCAGCCTCAGAAGGGCTGAGGGCTGTGCATGGAGGGTTTACAGGAGGTGTTTCAGTAGCCACTGCCCAGGCTCTTCCCAGGGGGAAAAACAGCAGTGCCAAGCACTGTCCAGGTCTGCAAGGGAAAGCAGTGGGCAGGAGGGAAAGCAGTCAGCCCTGGCTGAGCTCCTCCAAAGCTGCCACTCCTCCCATAGGCTTTGCTTTGCCTTGCCCCACTAAGATCTGCACCTCACAGTTAGGTTTGACAAAGCAGCCTGGCTCCTCTGCATGCCTCCCTGTGCCCTGTCCAGCCCAGCCCACTCCTCTGTGCCCTTGTGTTGCACTTACCCTGCCTTCCACCCCCCCTTCACGGCTTCCCAAATGCACTCTGCTTCCACACAGCTCCCCCCAGCCCCTGATTCTCTGGCAAGTGTGAACTGCCAACTGCCACACACCAGCCTGGTCCTAGGAAGCATTTCCTCCAGGCCATGAGCAGCCAGGAAGCTCACCCTGGCAGGCTTAGGAGCGTTCCTAGAGCTCTGCCAGCTCAGTCACCTCCAGGAGCCTGGTGGATACCTTCAGCCTATGCAATGCTCCTGCCCTAATCCTTGTGCTCTTCAGACTCCCTGGTCTAGTGAGGGCAGAGCCCAAAGGATGCCAGGGAAAGATGCCCTGGCATTTACCTTGTGAAGGGCACAGCCATCTCCATTCCCTGCTATCATGGCTTTCAAATGCAGATGTCTCCCAAATGTGCAGATTTCCTCCCCCTTTGCTTCCTCCAAGAGGAGAAGGCAAGTGACACGAGGAGTGCTGTGTGCCAGGGTTTGTTTTACAGGAGGGAGGATAGGGACATGTGCCAGGACAAGGTGGCACCGTTTAACTAACTTGCCTGAATATTCAGATGAAGCTGGTGGCACATCAGCTCCCTGCTTGCTCTTGGCATCAAGCTGTCCTGCTCAGCAGCTCCTCAGCTCCTGCTCATTCGTCCCCTCAAGATGGTGTGAGCCACAGTCACACTGGGGTGGGGTTCCCCCCCCCCCCCCTTTCCTCTTGAGGAATAAATCTTCAGATGAGATTTTTACAAGAGTTAAAGAGGAGTTCAGCTCTTCCCTCTCACCTAGTTTCTCCTGTTCTGCTCTTAGCATGGTGCAGCAGTTGAGCTCAAATAGGCTGCAGGAGTTGGGGCTGGAGAAGAAGAGACCTCAGAGCAGCCTTCCAAGGAGCTACAGGAGGGCTGGGGAGGGACTGATTGCCAGGGCTTGTTGAGATGAGAGGGAATGGATTGAAGCTTGGGGAAGGCAGATTCAGACTGGAGATTAGGAAGAAATTCCTTCCTGTGAGGGTGGTGAGACACTGGCACAGGTTGCCCAGGGAGGTTGTGGATGCTCAGGTTGGAAGGGAGCTCAGAGCTCATCTCCTCCAACCTCCCCACCATGGACAGGGACACCTCTGAACTAGGTTTGGCTGCTCAAGGCTTCATCCAGCCTGGCCTGAAATACCCCCAGGCAGGAAGCAGCCACGGCCTCCCAGGGCAGAACTTCTTCCTCAGCTCCACTCTAACCCTGCTCTGCCTCAGCTCCAAACCATTCCCCCTTGGCCTGTCTGCAGGCACCCTGAGGAGAAGTCCCTCTGCAGCCTTCCTGCAGGATCTCTTCTGGCCTTTTAAGTCACTAAACCCAGATATTAAGAACACAATGCTTAAAGCAGCCACAGGTAAGGCTCCTGCTGGGGGCCTATAGCTGTCATTCAGAGACTAAAAACCAAGCCTTGAAATTTAGGAAGAGTGGGGAAAAAATCATGTAAAAACCTGAACATCTTGCCAATCACTAATGATGGCATCTAGCCAGGGCAGGTGGGACTGGGAACCCCCAAAATTCACTGACCTCTGAATTCACTAATAAAGGCTAGGGGGGCATAAGAATGACCTGGGGGTGCTGGGGGAGGAGAAGCTCAGCAGGAGCCAGCAGGGAGCACTTGCAGCCCAGAGAGCCAAGCAGAGCCTGGGCTGCAGCAAGAGAAGTGTGGCCAGCAGGGCAGGGAGGGGATTCTGCCCCTCTGCTCCACTCTGCTGAGACCACAGCTGCAGCTCTGGGGCCAGCTCTGGAGCCTCTGTGCCAGGAAGGATCTGGAGGTGCTGGAAGGTGTCCAGAGAAGGGCCAGGAGGATGAGCAGAGGGCTGGAGCTGCTCTGCTGTGAGGACAGACTGAGGGAGTTGGGGTTGTGCAGTCTGGAGAAGAGAAGGCTCTGAGGAGACCTAATTGTGGCCTTCCAGGATCTGCAGGGGGCTCCAAGAAAGCTGGGGAGGGACTTCTGAGGGTGTCAGGGAGTGATAGGACTGGGGGGATGAAGCAAAACTAGAAGTGGGGAGATTGAGATTGGCTGTGAGGAAGAAGTTGTTCCCCATGAGGGTGGTGAGAGCCTGGCACAGGTTGCTCAGGGAGGTGGTGGCAGCCTCCTGCCTGGAGGTGTTTGCAGCCAGGCTGGATGTGGCTGTGAGCAACCTGCTGTAGTGTGAGGTGTCCCTGCCCATGGCAGGGGGTTGGAGCTGGCTGAGCCTTGAGGTCCTTTCCAGCCCTGACAGTTCTGTGATGCTATGAGAGCAGGACATGCAGAAACCAGAATCTGTGTCTTGTTTCCATCAGCCCAGAAATATTTCCATGCTCCCAAACCACCTTTCCAGGTCTTCTTTCCCCTCCCCACCTCCCAGCTCCAAGAGAAGTCATCAGAAAGTTTAATCCACATGTTAGGAGACTCACAATAGAAGTAAATTATCTTGCATTGCTCATGGTGGTGGCTGCCTGGAGTAAATTGATTTCTTGTGATGGTGAAACACTGGAGTGAATTGATTTGCAATAACCAGCAGCTGATTACCTCCTGTGCCTCCTCCACCCCTGTGAGAGGGACATTAAACCAGCAATATCTTGCCACATTCCAGCCTCACTCTCTGCTGGAGCACAGCTTGCAGCCAGAGCTTTCCAGAGCAGTGCTGCACAAGATGCAGCCTCTGGGCTCATTTGTGTTGTACACAATCCCCTCAAAGCTGAGCTAATAGTTCCAAGGCAGCTCAAAGAGCAGGGAGCCAAGAGAGAGGCAGCATCTCAATAAATATTTCAGGGCACATTTAAATGAGTTTACAGCTCTGCAAATACCACACAGCACAGTGCTGGGAACCTTTGCAAGAGAAGTCTTGGGGTAATGAGCACTGCTGAGTTAGAAGAGAACAGAATAAACCAGGTTGGAAAAGACCTTTGAGAGCATCCAGTCCAACCTATCACCCAGCACCATCTGATCAACTCAACCATGGCACCAAGGGCCTCATCCAGGCTCTGCCTAAACACCTCCAGGCATGGTGACTCCACCACCTCCCTGGGCAGCACATCCCCATGGCCAATCTCTCTTGCTGGGAAGAATTTCTTCCTCACATCCAGCCCAAACCTCCCCTGGCCATGAGTTCCTCATGGCAACCTCCTCCTCCCCTCTGCTGAGATCACACACATTAAAGACAAGACCTCAAGAGCAGCTTTACCTCCCTGCTCCTTAGAACAGGAACACAGACTTGCCCAGGCACTCAGTGTCTTAGCTTCCTGAGTCTCAAAGCACAACCCCAGGCAAGGAGACTGCTCACTTACCTCCCTAGAGGGACTCCTGCTTCCAGTAGCTGCATGGCAGAATCCCCCACTGCAGAGGCTTAAGAAGGTTGGCTGAGTTGTACAGCACAGGTGCTTGCAGTTCCCCAAGACAATTTCACCCAGCTGGGTGGGAGGGGGAAAAGGGGAGAGATGCTCTTAAAGGCCAACACTCAGGTTCGTCTATGCATGATAGTGAGAGGCAGGCACCACAACACTCTCAGCCCCTGCCCTGCTTGTGAGCCATAAACCTGCAGCAGAGGCTCACAGAGGTGCTCAGGAGTGTCCTGCATGCTTTGACAGGCTTTTCCTCTTTGTTCTGTCAGCTAAAGGAGCAGAAGACACATTAAGAGTCTGCTAGAAAGGCTCTGCTCTGTTTGGCACAGTAATAGTGATGGGGAATAAGAGGATGTGGCCCTGGAGCAGGCTGCCCAGAGAGGTTGTGAAGCCTCCTCTGGAGCCTTTCAGAGCCAACCTGGATGTGTTCCTGTGTGACCTGCCCTGGGGGATGCTGCTCTGGCAGGGGGTTGGACTGGATGAGAAGAGGCTGAGGCAGCTGGGGTTGCTTAGCCTGGAGAAGAGGAGACTCAAAGGAGACCTTCTTGCACTCTACAACTACCTGAAGGGAGGTTGCAGCCAGGTGGGGGTTGGTCTCTTCTTCCAGGCACCCAGAACAAGAGGACACAGTCTCAAGCTGTGCCAGGGGAGGATCAGGCTGGATGTCAGGAAGAAATTCTTCCCAGCAAGAGAGATTGGCCCTTGGGATGTGCTGCCCAGGGAGGTGGTGGAGTCCCCATCCCTGGAGGTGTTTAGGAAGAGCCTGGCTGAGGCACTTGGTGCCATGGTTGAGTTGATCAGATGGTGCTGGGTGATAGGTTGGACTGGATGCTCTCAAAGGGCTTTTCCAACCTGGTTAATTCTGTATTCTGTACCTCTGGAGGTGCCTTCCAGCCCTGATATTCTCTGACTCTGATCACCTCTGATTCCTGCTTGTCCTGCTTACAGCATGCCTCACATCTGCCTGTATTTATAAATCCCTGCTTTAAAAATAGCAGGTTTCCTTCCTGAGCAGGGCACACTCCTGAGGCTCACTGGCTGGCCTACAGCCTGTACATTCAGCTGCTCCAGCCCCTTTCTCATCAAGAAAATGGCTACACATGGAGTCCCCATACTGCATACAGCTACATAGAGGGGGATCCCTTCCAAAGAGAATGTGACTGTGTTGCTGGAGCACATTTGTTCATATGCCAAGCCATTCCCAGAAACACAGAATGCTTGGAAGGGGCCTCCAGAGATCATCCAATCCAACCCCCTGCCAGAGCAGCAGCACCCAGGGCAGACCCCACAGGAATGCATCCAGGTGGGGTTGGAAAGGCTCCAGGGAAGGAGACTCCACAACCTCTCTGGGCAGCCTGCTCCAGGCTCTGCCACCCTCACTGTCAAGAAGTTTCTCCTCATGTTGAGCTGAAATCTTCTATGCTCCATCTTGACCCTGTTGTTCCTTGGCTTATTGCTGTGCCCCACTGAAAAGAGCTTGGCCCCCTCCACTTGCCCCCCAGCCCTCAGCTATTGATAGACATTGATCAGATCCCTCTCAGCCTTCTCCTCTCCAGACTAAACAGCCCCAGGGCTCTCAGTCTCTCTTCCCAGGGGAGATGCTCAAGTCCCCTGAGCATCCTCCTGGCTCTCCCTTGGCCTCTCTCCAGCAGGTCTCTGTCTCTCTTGAGCTGGGGAGCCCAGAACTGGACACAGGATTGCAGCTGTGGTCTGAGCAGGGCAGAGCAGAGGGGGAGCAGAACCTCCCCAGCCCTGCTGGCCACACTTTTCTTGCTGCACCCCAGGATGCCATTGGCTCTCTTGGCCCCAAGGGCACATTGCTGTCCCATGGGGAACTTGCTGCCCACCAGCACTCCAAGCTCTTTCTCCATGGAGCTGCTTTCCAGCAGGGCAGCCCTAACCTGTCCTGGTGCCTGCTGTTATTCCTCCCCAGATGCAGGACCCTGCACTTCTCTTTCTTGAGCTTCATGAGGTTTGCCTGCACCCAGCTCTCTATCTCTCTCTATTAAAATCCCATCCAGTGAGCATCAGGCTCTGGTGTTCATGGGATGTCAAGTTAATTTCTGTACAGAGGGCTGGAGCTCCACTCCTGTGAGGACAGACTGAGGGAGTTGGGGTTGTGCAGGCTGGAGAAGAGAAGGCTCCCAGGAGACCTCATTGTGGTCTTCCAGTATCTGCAGGGGGCTAAAAGAAAGCTGGGGAGGGACTTCTGAGGGTGTCAGGGAGGGATAGGACTGAGGGGAATGGAGCACAACTAGAAATGGGGAGATTGAGATTGGATGTGAGGAAGAAGTTGTTCCCCAGGAGGGTGTTGAGAGCCTGGCACAGGTTGCCCAGGGAGGTGGTGGCAGCCTCAGCCCTGGAGGTGTTTGCAGCCAGGCTGGAGGTGGCTGTGAGCAACCTGCTGTAGTGTGAGGTGTCCCTGGCCATGGCAGGGGGGTTGGGACTGGCTGAGCCTTGAGCTCCCTTCCAGCCCTGACAGCTCTGTGAGTCAATTCTATGCATAGCTGCAGTCTGTTCCTTGTCATTTGTTGGCCAAAGGTCAATTCACCACAGGGGGGCAAGAAGAAGAAAAGTGAGGCAAAAGGCATCCCTTCCATCCCTTTCTTCTGTAAAGATGAAGCAGTAGGAAAGGAAAAGTACCAGGAGGGGAAGAATGTTCAGATCCGGACTGCTTTGTGTAAACTCCTCAGCTGTTCCTGTCCCTGCTCATAAACACTGCACGGTAAAGAGTGAGGGCTGTGCTGAACCCCTCTGCAACCAACAGCTCCCAGAGAGGAACAAAAACCCAAACCCAAAACAACAACAAAAAACGTTCAAAGCTTTGCCTTTTTTTCCTCCCCTCTGAGGGCATTTGCATTTCCAGGCTTTGTTGTGCTCCCTCCAGTCCGAGGCAGTGGTTGCTCTTTTGTCACTTAACCCTTTCCAGGATGCTTCTCCGTGCTGGAGCAGAGTCCCAAGGCTGAGTTAGGCAGAGGTTGCCAGGAACTGTGACATCCTGGATCTCTGGAAGCTTTGTGCCAAAATCATCCCAGACTTTCTGAGCCTGCATTTCACAGGATATCAGGGGCTGGAAGGGACCTCCAGAGATCACCCAGTCCAACCCCCTGCCAGAGCAGCACCATAGAGCCCAGCACAGGTCACACAGGAATGCATCCACATGGGGCTGGAGAGGCTCCAGAGCAGGAGACTCCACAGCCTCTCTGGGCAGCCTGCTCCAGGGCTCTGGGACCCTCACAGGGAAGAAGTTCCTCCTCCTGTTGAGCTGGAGCCTCCTGTGCTGCAGTTTCCATCTATTACATCCATCTGATGCTCTGTTTGTTTCTTTCACCCCTGCAGTCTTTTTCCTCAGCATTCCTGTGCCTTGTGCTGAGCTGAGGCCCTGCACCATGAGCCTGCAATCTGCCCTTCTGGCCAGGAAGGCCATTGGGCAGCTCAAGGAAGGTTCTCCCTTATTGCTCTGTACAACTACCTGAAGGGAGGTTGTAGCCAGGTGGGGCTTGGTCTCCTCACTCAGGCACCCAGCACCAGAACAAGAGGACACAGTCTCAAGCTGTGCCAGGAGAGGCTCAGGCTGGATGTTAGGAAGAAATTCTTCCTAGCAAGAGAGATTGGCCATTGGGATGTGCTGCCCAGGGAGGTGGTGGAGTCACCATCCCTGGAGGTGTTTAGGCAGAGCCTGGCTGAGGCACTTGGTGCCATGGTTTAGTTGACTAGATAGTGTTGGGTGAGAGGTTGGACTGGATGATCTCAAAGATCTCTTCCAAGCTGATTAATTCTAGTCTATTCTAGTCTATTCTCCCCCTCTCTGCTTTGCCATATGTGGACTATTGTGCTTAGTTCTGAGCTCCCCAGTTAAAGAGAGACAAGGAACTACTTGTCCAGCCCAGAGTGCTACCAAGCTGATGAGTGGACCTGAGCCTCCCTCTTATGAAGAGAGCCTGAGAGACCTGGGGCTGTTTATCCTGGAGCAGACAAGAGTGGGAAGGGATTTTATCAATGCTTCTGAATATCTAAGGCAGATGTGAAGAGGATGGGGTCTGACTCTGTTCAGTGGTGGCAGTGATAGGATAAGGGGCAACAGGCATGAAGTGGAGCAAAGGAATTTCCATCACAACATCTTCCCTCTGAGGATGATGGAGCACTGCCTAGAGGGGGAGTGGAGTCTCCTCCTCTGGAGAGATTCAACATCCTGTGCAACCTGCTCTAGGTGAACCTGCTTTAAGAGGAGGTGGTGCAGTTTGAAGGGGAACTTTAGGCTAGTCCCTGACTGCAGAGACTGAAAGGACAATAAATCAGCAATGGATATAAAAGAAAAATGATGCTGGGGTCTATATAATTCACTGGATTGCTAATGGGGTAGAGAGAAGAGGCACAAACAGTTCTCTCTCTTTTCTTCTCCTGTTGCTTCTCCTTGCAACTTCTCTCTCTCTCCTGTGGCCTTGCCAGGGGCATCTGTTTTGACTACTGTGTGAGATAACAGGAAGGAGGGAGTGAATCACAGAGCCACTCAGGTTGGAAAAGCCCCTCAGGATCACCAAGTCCAACCATGAACCCTACTCTACAAGGGTCACCCCTAAACCAGATCCCCAAGCACCACATCCAAACCACATTCAAACACAGCCAGGCTTGGGGACTCCACCACCTCCCTGCCCAGCACATCCCAATGGCAAATTTCTCTGTCTGGGAAGAATTTTTTCCTCACCTCCAGCCTAAACTTCCCTTGGTGCAGCTTGAGACTGTGTCCTCTTGTTCTGGTGCTGCTTGCCTGGGAGAAGAGACCAACCCCCACCTGGCTACAACCTCCCTTCAGGGAGTTGGAGAGAGCAAGAAGGTCTCCCCTGAGCCTCCTCTTCTCCAGGCTAAGCAACCCCAGCTCCCTCAGCCTCTCCTCACAGGGCTGTGCTCCAGACCCCTCCCCAGCTTTGTTGCCCTTCTCTGGACACCTTCCAGCATCTCAACATCTTTCCTAACCTGAGGAGCCCAGAACTGGACACAGGACTCAAGGTGTGACCTAACCAGTGCAGTGTGCAGGGGCAGAATGAGCTCCCTGCTCCTGCTGGCCACACTGCTCCTGATGCAGGCCAGGATGCCATTGGCCCTCTTGGCCACCTGGGCACACTGCTGGCTCCTGTTCAGCTGCTGTCCCCCACTGTCAGCCCAGAGGAGCTGCCCTGGCTTGGGCAGCTGCGGCAGGGAGCGCAGCAGATAAATGAATGAAACCTTCAGCGGCCCAGCTGTTTTCAGAATAAGCTGAGGCATTCAGTTCACACAATTGTTCTGCCTCTATTTAATACTCCTTTTCTTCCCACCCCCCCTTCTGTGTGTGTGTGTGTGTTTTCCTGCATGGTTCTTTCCTGTGCAGTGTAGGATATATTCCCTTACAGCCACAGCGTGCTTGAAACACATCTACAGGCTCAGCCCAGGGCATCAGTGAAAGATGGCTAACAGCCTTCCTTTTCCTGTGCAGCTGTTGTTTGCAGAAGGGGATGGGTTTAAAGTTGATTTATTTACCTTAGAGCTCCTTTTTTTTTTGGGGGGGGGGGGGGCCTTTTGGTATTTTTTTTCTCTCTTTAATTCTTTTTGGGGGTGTTTGTGTGTGTCCTTCTCTTAATCAGTGACCATCAGGGCGCTAGTTGTTGCTAGCAGCCTCGGGACAATGAACACACCTCATTGATACAATTAAGATGCTAATGGCAAAAACATCCTTGCCTCGCAGGTGGAAAGGTGGCTGACTTTTGTCCTCAGGCATGTTGATGTCACAGGGTTCCCAGTCATGAAAAATAAAGAATAAGGAACTAAGCTCCCTAGATGCAGTTAGGGAAATAAAATAACAAACAAACAAATAGAAACAACAACAAAAAACCCCCACCAAAACCTATATAAAAACACCCAAACAAACCAAAACACCACAAACAAACAATAAAGCCACAAATAAGCAAACAACAAACCCAAACAAAGAACCCACAAAAGCAAACAGCCCCCCCAGAGAAACAAAAAAACCCAAACAAACCAATTCCCCCCCCAAAAAAACCCAACTCCCCCAAACCCACCCCAAAGCAAGCAACACCTCCAAAAACAACCCTAAAAACAACCCCCCCAAAAAACAAATAAAAAGCCCTCCCCAAAAAACTCCAACCCCCCCAAAAACAAACAAAAAGCCCCCCAAAAAAGCCAAACAAACCCCCCCAAAGAAAGCCAAACAAAAAGCCCCCCACAAAAAAAGCCAACCAAAAAGCCCCCTCCAAGAAAAGCCAACCAAAAAGCCCCCTCCAAGAAAAGCCAACCAAAAAGCCCCCCTCAAAAAGGCCAACCAAAAAGCCCCCCCCAAAAAGGCCAACCAAAAAGCCCCCCCCAAAAAGGCCAACCAAAAAGCCCCCCCAAAAAAAGCCAAACAAAAAGCCCCCCCCGAAAAGCCAAACAAAAAGCCCCCCCCGAAAAGCCAAACAAAAAGCCCCCCCAAAAAAAAGCCAAACAAAAAGCCCCCCAAAAAAAAAGCCAAACAAAAAGCCCCCCAAAAAAAAGCCAAACAAAAAGCCCCCCCCAAAAAAAGCCAAACAAAAAGCCCCCCAAAAAAAAGCCAAACAAAAAGCCCCCCCAAAAGCCAAACAAAAAGCCCCCCAAAAAAAAAGCCAAACAAAAAGCCCCCCCCGAAAAGCCAAACAAAAAGCCCCCCCAAAAAAAGCCAAACAAAAAGGCCCCCCCCAAAAAAGCCAAACAAAAAGCCCCCCAAAAAAAAGCCAAACAAAAAGCCCCCCCAAAAAAAAACCAAACAAAAAGCCCCCCCCAAGAAAGGTCAAACAAAAAGCCCCCCCTCAAAACAAACCCCAAACCCAAACCAAAATCCTCCCACCAACCAAACCAAAATCCCCCCCAAACCAAACACCCCCTCCCCCCCCCCCAAAGAAAGCACACCCCCCCTCCCCACCCCCAAAAAAGCCCCAACCAAGCCAACTGAAACACCACCCCAACTCCCAGGCATAGCCCCCGCCCCACCGGCAGCAAGTGCCCCGCTGGGTTGTGCGGCGTTAGGGGTGGAACTCAGGCTCTGCTTTCACGGTTGCGGTACTGCTGACCCGCAGTCAGTCAGCGCTGCTGCTGCTCTCTAGCCTGCCCTCGGTGCTGGCCTCGGTCCTTTGGGGGCAGCAGGTGGGCTCAGGAGCCCTCTGAGCCCTTCAATGAGGATGCAGAAACCATAGAATCACAGAACATGAGAGGTTGGAAGGGACCTCCAGAGAGCATCCAGTCCAACCCCCCTGCCAGAGCAGCATCTCCCAGGGCAGGCTGCACAGGAGTGCATCCAGGTGGGGTTGGAAAGGCTCCAGAGGAGGAGACTCCACAACCTCTCTGGGCAGCCTGCCCCAGGGCTCTGCCACCCTCACTCTAAAGAAGTTTCTCCTTATGCTGAGGTGAAGCCTTCCATGTTCATCTCCATTGCTCCTTGACTTATTGCTGTGCACCCCGCAAAAGAGCTTGGCCCCCTCCACTTGCCCCCCACCCCTCAGCTATTGATAGACATTGAAGAGATCTCTCTCAGCCTTCTCTTCTCCAGACTAAGCAGCCCCAGGGCTCTCAGTCTCTCTTCCCAGGGGAGATGCTCAAGTCCCCTGAGCATCCTCCTGGCTCTCTGTTGGACTCTCTCCAGCAGGTCTCTGTCTCTGTTGAACTGGGGAAACCAGAACTGGACAAAGGATTGCAGCTGTGGTCTCAGCAGGGCAGAGCAGAGGAGGAGCAGAACCTCCCTAGCCCTGTGGAGCACTGCACAGGTACCACTGCAGCCCCAGTGCTGAGAACCAGCTGCTGAAAAGGCCTCTCTGGCATTTCACCCCAGGTACAACTTCTTCTATCTTCACAGGTCAGGAAAACTTCACCTCCTCACTGCACGCCAAGCACCCGGCTGAGGAGCTGCCTCCACCCGCGGGACAGCAGAGCCACGCCGGGAGCGGAGCAGCCACAGCCTCCCATCCCAGCTGGACTCTCGCTCCTTTCAAAGCTCTTTCCCACTCACTGCGCTGCTTCCCTTCTCCGTCTTGCTGGCGGAGGCTGCCTCTCTGTGGCGAGAGCTCGCAAGCGAGGAGGCTGTGCGGGATCCCCCTGCCTGCAGCCTGCAGGACCTGCAAGGGCATCGCTGGGCTCGCGTTTCATCATAAAAAATGCTGAGCTGACAATTATTTTCAGGTTCCACTGCCCTGTGCAAAACTATTTAGACACTGCAAACAGTATTCACCCAGGGAGAGGTTAGCTTTTTCACTTTCCTTTAAAAGGGTTCCTCAATTTGGTGAGCTTATCATCAAGTTCTGCCCCAGGTGGGTGGTGAGAGACTGGCACAGGTTGCCCAGGCAGGTGGTGGAAGCCTCATCCCTGGAGGCTTTTAAGGCCAGGCTGGATGTAGCTGTGAGCAGCCTGCTGTAGTGTGAGGTGTCCCTGCCCATGGCAGAATCCAGCACAGGTCACACAGGAACACATCCAGATGGGGCTGGAAAGGCTCCAGAGGAGGAGACTCCACAACCTCTCTGGGCAGCCTGCTCCAGGGCTCTGGGAGCCTCACAGGGAAGAAGTTCCTCCTCATGCTGAGCTGGAACCTCCTGTGCTGCAGTTTCCATCCATTGCCCCTTGTCCTGTCCCAGGGTGCAAGTGAGCAGAGCCTGTCCCCTCCCTCCTGACCCCCAGCCCTCAGCTATTGATAGACATTGATCAGATCCCTCTCACCCTTCTCCTCTCCAGACTGCACAGCCCCAGGGCTCTCAGCCTCCCCTCCCCAGGCAGTGCTGCAGTCCCTTCAGCATCCTTGCAGCCCTCCCTTGGACTCTCTCCAGCAGATCCCTGTCCCTCCTGAGCTGGGGAGCCCAGAACTGGACTTGCTATTTCAAAGTCTCTTCCATTTCTCTCTCTCACACATATACTCATGTATAAATTCTGCTCTTTGATTAATTTAATTTGTTTTGGGGGTGGGGGTCTCGTTTTTTTCTTTACATCAGAGCACAGATGACAAATATCTAACAAATCCCCCCCAGACAGTTCAATTTGAAGAACAGGCCTTGTCTTCAGCTCTGTGACCATGTTTTGTCTCTATTTCATGTGTCGTGCATGTGCTACCATTCACACAATCACAGACACATTCAGGTTGGAAAAGCCCCTCAGGAGCACCAAGGCCAACCATGAACCCTACTCTACAAGGCTCACCCCTAAACCATAGCCCCAAGCACCACATCCAAACCACCTTCAAACACAGCCAGCCTTGGGGACTCCACCACCTCCCTGCCCAGCACATTCCAATGCCTGACCACTATTGCCCGGATAAAATGTTTCCTACTGTCCAGTCTAAACCTTCCCAGTCACACTTGAGGCCATTGCCTCTTGTTCTGTCACTAATTACCTGTCACTAATTACCAGCAGCAGCCTCTCCACAGCCTCCTTTCAGGGAGCTGCAGACAGCCAGGAGGTCTCCCCTCAGCCTCCTCTCTTTCACACTAACCAGCCCCAGCTCCTTCAGTTGCTCTCCATCAGATTTCTTCTCCAGGCCCTTCCCAGCTTCCTTGCCCTGCTCTGCCCTGGCTCCAGCACCTCCACATCTCTCTTGTGTTGAGCTGCCCAGAAATGGCCACAGCACTCCAGGTGTGGCCTGAGCAGAGCTGAGTGCCAGGGGACAATCCCTTCCCTGCTGCTGCTGGACACAGCATTGCTGATCCCAGCCAGGAGGCCTTTGGCTTTTTTGGCCACCTGGGCACACTGCTTGTCCAGCAGCACCCCTAGGTCCCTGGGCAGCATATTCCAATGCCTGATCACTCTTACTGGATCACATTGCTAGAGACAGAAAGAAAAAGAAGGGCATTGCTGAGAAAAGGCAAAAAGGGCTCCTGCTGGTGCTTGGAAGTCCTGTGGAATGTGCAAGAAAGCAAGGCTGAGCTTCAGTTAGTAAGCAACCAAGAGAGGTACAACCCTATGAAGAGAGAAGTGCTCTTTCCTCTGAATGAGGATTCTGCACACTGCTGTAGCTGGTCCTGGGAACACCAGAGGTGTTTGGGGAAGCAGCTAATGCTGGATGACCTCTCTGGGCTCGGCAGTGGGCAGCATCTTCTTCACCCAACCCACAGACCCACCTCCCTGCACTGAGGCTGCAGGTGCTGCTTCCCAAGCTCTGGCTGCCTTCCCCTTCCCTTCCCAGCTCCTGCTCACCTCCTCCTGCAGTGACAGGCTGCTGGAAGCCCAGGGAGGTGGAGGAAATGGTTCTCAGCCCAGCGTGAGCCTCCCCAGGGTGGCACTACAATTCGGAGCCGGCTTTCCTCTGGGGAGATGCTGATAAGCTGCCAATCACCCTGCACTGGCTGTGAAGGGGAGGCACAGTGCTGCTGGAGAGGCATTTTCTCAGTGCTTTATAAATAATTGAGCACTGCTGCTCAGGCAAGCCCTTGAGCTTCTTCTGTTTAAGCCTTCCAGGAGTTTTGTTGTTAGCTCTCTGATGCCTCTTCCTGCCAGCAAGCAGTGGGGATTGGCTCCTTTGAAAACCCTTTGCTTTGGCACTGCATTGATTGTTGCTAAATAGCATCTTCCTCCTTGTCCTTGTAACAACTCTGCCTTCAGGAGGGGCCAGACCGAGTTTCTCTTGCCTCACATCAGACTTCAACCACAGTGGCAGCTGCCTGCTTCCAAACTTGGTGCCCATCCTGCCTGCTGAGATCTCATAATCCACCTGGCCAAATCTGGTCGGCTACTGGAGGCAAGAATAATTCCTCTCTCTGTTTCCTTACCTCTGCTGACTCTGCTTCATTTCCAAGGTAGGAATGTGGCTGTGCCTCAGAGGCACTGAAAGACAGGTGAGAGTCATCACTTTCTTATTGCTTTGCTGCACATAGGAATCACCTGATTGCTGACCCCAAAGTCTTAAACTCGGAGCTTCTGGCCTGCTGTCTTTGCTGAGGTCTGGGTAAGTGCTTGAGAACAGTTTGCTTTAAAATGCTGAAGGGCAGTGCAAAGCTCACCAAGAAACTTCAGCTTGCACTGTCTCACAGCACCACAGTGCCTTGGAGGTTGGAAGGGACCTCCAGAGGTCATCCAGTGCAACCCCTGCCAGAGCAACATCACCCAGGGCAGTCTGCACAGGAATGCATCCAGGTGGGGTTGGAAAGGCTCCAGAGGAGGAGACTCTACAACCTCTCTGGGCAGCCTGCTCCAGGGCTCTGCCACCCTCACTCTAATGAAGTTTCTCCTCATGTGGAGCTGAAACCTTCTCTGTTCCAGCTTGAACCTGTTGTTCCTTGTCCTGTTAGTGTGAATCACCCAAAAGAGCTTGGCCCCCTCCACTTGACCCCCACCCCCCAGCTATTGATAGACATTGATCAGATCCCACTCAGCCTTCTCCTCTCCAGACTAAACAGCCCCAGGGCTCTCAGTCTCTCTTCCCAGGGGAGATGCTCAAGTCCCCTAAGCATCCTCCTGACTCTCCCTTGGACTCTCTCCAGCAGATCCTTTCCTCTGCTCATGTTTTGACTGTTAACTTCATTGATAACTCCTGAATAAAAGCCATTTCACAGAATCAAACACTCAGGTTGGAAAAGCCCCTCAGGAGCACCAAGTCCAACCGTGAGCCCTGCTCTGCAAGGCTCACCCCTAAGCCAGAGCCCCAAGCACCACATCCAAGCCACCTTCAAACGCATCCAGCCTGGGGGACTCCACCACCTCCATTTCATCCTTCTCTTCATCCTGCTGCTGTTGCAGGACAGAAGAACATCTGCACACACTTCTTTAAGGCACAGGAATGGATGGGTTAGTCCAGCCAGCAGTGGCAGGAGGGCTCCTTGGTGCAACCCCAGCATAGCAGGCTGGGATTAGTTAACTCCTTGATGACCAAAGGTGCTGCTGCTTACTGAGGAACACTCACAAGCTGTCCCAGCTCGAGGACCTCACTCTTCACACAGAGGGATGATGACTGGTGAGAGAGTCACCCCAAAAGGCACCCAGGGAAGAGGATTCAAGGGGTAAAGGGTGAGCTACAGCCATGGGGGAAAGCAGAGTGTGCTGACTGAGAGCTCAGCAGGCAGCAGCACAGTGTCTTCTTCTGACAAGACAGATGACTTTCCCAGCAGACTTCCTCTGCTGTGATGTGATTTGATGTGGTGCAACACAAGACATACCAAATAGGAGAGAACTGTGACCTGCCTGAGGAGCTTGCTGAAGGCAAGATGAAGCACAGGCCACTGGGACCAACAGGGCACTCCCTGGAAGGCTTCATCAAGGGCTGGCTTTTAATTAGCAGCTGCACATTCCAGCAGTGTGGGAAGGCCACTCCCAGTGCCACCAAGAGCTCAGGACTGGCCCTGGGTAAGATGGAACTCAGGACTGGTCAGCAGTGGCTCCTCCTCAGGTCCTGTGTGCCACTGGTGCCTGCACCACCCCTTCAGGGCAGAGTAGTGACCACAACCCACACTGTCAGCCCACTGCACACGGTTCATCTGCTGCTCTGAGCTTCACATGATGAGAGCAGCAAGCCAGGAGCTGCTGCTGGGTGTGGAGGTCTCCTGGCTGCTCCCCAGGGGCAGGACTGGGCAGAGACAAGATGAAATTCCTGCTTTTGGAATGGGCAAGTTCTGGGTGGGTTTCAGAATCATAGAATCAATAAGGTTGGAAAAGACCTCAAGTCCAACCTGTCACCCAAGACCTCCTGACTAACTAAACCATGGCTCCAAGTGCCACATCCAGTCCCTTTTTGAACACCTCCAGGGACTCCACCACCTCCCTGGGCAGCACATCCCAATGGCCAATTACTCTTTCTGGGAAGAACTTTCTCCTCACCTCCAGCCTAAGGCCCAGTCTAGGCCAGCATCTCTGAGAGCTAGCCTAGGTGTCAGTGCAGAGGGTTGGATTAGCAAAAGGACCTTTGCTCCCCTCCATCCCTGTGTTTTCTGTCCCAAGGAAAGAAACCAATGCAGAAAGCTGAACTTCCCATCCTCTGTGCACAAGCACGGGGCAGTCACCGCGGCCAGGCTGGCCTGAAGATCTGTAAGGAATGAAAAGAAAAGGAAGAGAGGGGGGAAAAAAGAAGGAAGTGAAGCCTGAGGAAGCCTGCTGAAAGCTTCCCAAGCCTGGGGTGGGGAAATGAGTGCACGGTAAGCAATGCTGTGTGGGAAGCACTTCCGACAGCAGATGGCTCTGCAGCCCCGAGGAAAGAGCATCTTGCTGGGCAGGCTTCCTTCTCCTGGGTCACAACCACCCCGTGGTAAGCTACAGACCTGGGGAGGTGTGGTTGGAGAGCTGCAGCTTGGAGAGGGACCTGGGGGTAGTGGCTGATAGCTGACTGAACATGAGCCAGCAGTGCCCAGGTGGCCAAGGAAGCCAAAGGCATCCTGGCTTGGGTCAGAAACAGGGTGGGCAGCAGGGTCAGGAGGTGACCATCCCCCTGTGCTCAGCACTGGGAAGGTCACAGCTCAAGTGCTGTGTTCAGCTCTGGACCCCTCACTCCAGGAAGGACATTGAGGGGCTGGAGAGTGTCCAGAGAAGGACAATGAGGCTGGAGAAGGGCCTGGAGCCCCTGGGCTATGAGGAGAGCCTGGGGGTGTTCAGGCTGGAGAAGAGGAGGCTGAGGGAGACCTCCTTGCTCTCAACAGCTCCCTGAAGGGAGGTTGGAGTGAGGAGGGGGCAGCCTCTGCTCCTTGGTGGCAAGGGACAGGAGCAGAGGAGATGGTCCCAGGGGAGGTTCAGGCTGGATGCTAGGAGATAATTCTTCCCAGAGAGGGTTTTGAGATTCTGGAATGTTCTGCCCAGGGCAGGGCTGGAGTCACCATCCCTGGGGTTGTTCAAGCAGGGTGTGGAGCTGGCACTTAGGGGCATGCTTTAGTGCTGACCCTTCAGTGCTGGGTCGAGGGCTGGGCTGGGTGAGCTTGGAGGTCTCCCCCAACCAGATGCATTCTGTGATGTGACCATAGGTTGCTGTTGGAGAGCAGTAGATGTCAGCCCCTTAGAAAGCAA
The DNA here is from genome assembly GCF_026170545.1 of Melanerpes formicivorus. Lineage (NCBI taxonomy): Eukaryota > Metazoa > Chordata > Aves > Piciformes > Picidae > Melanerpes > Melanerpes formicivorus. The sequence goes on from NW_027142356.1 coordinate 38,653,450, forward strand.
GTTCCCTTCACTGCTTCTTTTGTTTTCTGAGTGCTGTGTCACACCACAGCCAGGTCCCCAGAACCCAGGTTATGGCTTTAGCAGAGCATTGTCCTTGGCAAGCTTTCCAAGTGCTCTGTACCTTTGCAGTATCTGGAGTTAGCACACTCAAAGCCAGGGTGATTCACTTCCTGCCCAGGGGCCAGTTGTTGTTTCATACCACTGCTTTGGTTGTTTATTTAGATATATATTTATATGGGGTTTTTTTCCTCTTTTTGGCTGCACCTTTACAAATATAATGGAAAAAAAAACTAATTAAAAAGAATAAGAATCACTGCTTGCAGCTAATGAAAGTGAAGGAGCTAAGAAGTGACTTGCCCAGGGCAGAGGATGTCAGCCACAGAGACTTGCTTGCCAGTGCCAGGTGCTGGCAGCTGTGGTCAGTGCCTGCATCTCTGCAGGCAGCTGGGCAAGGATTTGGAGCCGGCTCCAGAGCCACTGGGTTACTTTGGCAGGGTAAGCTCCTCTCCAGTGAGGAGCAGAGGGCAGAGATCTGCCCTTCAGCTTGCTAGATGCATCCTTCCCAGTGCAGGGCAGGAGGCTGTGGAGCTGCTTAGCTGCAGTGCTCACATTCAGCTTGGTTCCCACCAAGACCCTCGAAGGTCATCCCTGCAGAGCTGCTCTCCAGCCCTTTGGTCCCAGCATGTGGAGTCACAGAGCTGTCAGGCTTGGAAGGGACATCAAGGCTCAGCCAGCTCCAACCCCCTGCCATGGGCAGGGACACCTCACACCACAGCAGGTTGCTCACAGCCACATCCAGCCTGGCTGCAAACACCTCCAGGGATGAGGCTGCCACCACCTCCCTGGGCAGCCTGTGCCAGGCTCTCACCACCCTCATGGGGAACAACTTCTTCCTCACATCCAATCTCAGTCTCCCCACTTCTAGTTTTGCTCCATCCCCCCCAGTCCTATCCCTCCCTGACACCCTCACAAGTCCCTCCCCAGCTTTCCTGTAGCCCCCTGCAGATCCTGGAAGGCCACAATGAGGTCTCCTGGGAGCCTTCTCTTCTCCAGACTGTGTGCTGGTGCCTGGGGTTATTTTTCCCCACTCTGCATTTCCCCTTGCTGAGGTTGCTGTCAGCCTGCCCTGGCCAGGTCCCTCTGCAGGGCAGCACAGGGATCTGGGGTGCTTCAGCCACCCCCTCTGAGCCCACTCTGCCCCATCTGGGTCCTTCCTGAAGAGGTCACTCCTGCTGATCTCTGGTCATTGTGAACCCCTAGAAGGTTAAGAGAGAGAGGAGTGCCTGCCAGTGCCCTTGTGGCAACACTCAAAGTGTCACTGAACAGTCCCCTGCAGGAGAGTTTGGATCACCTGCACCATCCACAGACCATCAGCATGTGGCTTGGAGCCAGCCAGCAGGGCTGCAGCACCTCCCCTGGGGGGACCACCTGCAAGAGCTGGGGCTGTTCAGCCTGGAGAAAAGAAGGCTCCAGGAAGACCTTAGAGCATCCTTCCAGTACCTGAAGAGGGTCTCCAAGACAGCCAGGAAGGGACTTTTTACAAGGGCTTGTAGTGATAGGGCCAAAGGGGATGAATTTAAGCTTGAGGAGGGCAGGTTTGGAGTGGTCATTAGACAGGAATTCTTTCCAGTGAGGGTGGTGAGACTCTGGCACAGGCTGCCCAGGGAGGTTGTGGATGCCCCTGCCTGGAGGTGTTGAAGGCCAGGTTGGAGTCAGGGCCCTGAGCAGCCAGGTTTGGTGGAAGGTGTCCCTGCCTGTGGCATGAAGGGTGGAACTAGATGATCTTTAAGATCCCTTCTAAGCCAAACCCTATGATTCTGTGAATATGAGCAGCACAGGGAAAGAGCTGAGAGGGAAGGCAAAGGCAGGGGGGCTCAGGGCTAGGGGGAGGAATGGATGCCTCTACTTGAGCTGCTGGAGGACCACCAGAGTCACATATTCATAGCAGAGAAGAAAGCTACCAAGGACTTCCAGGATAAACTGGCAAGGAACCAGCCAGCAGGCTTTCAGCTGGCCCTCAGCTTGTGCACCAAGGTCAGTGGATGGATGCCAGGTGACTCTGAATGGCTCTGGAACTCACCAGAGCTCTTACTTACAGTATTGTGGCAGTGCAGCAGGGAAGGAAGCAGGTGCTGGTGAGGAAGGTGGGGGCAGACCATGATGAGCCCTGGACCTCCAGCCCTGCACCTTGCTGAGGGGCAGCAGTTGTGGTGTGACTCATGACACAGCCTGAAGAGCCAGCAAGTAAGTGAAGTCAGCTGGCAGTGGGCAACCATTCCCTGTCACAACTAAAGACATGGTCACAAGGCAGAAGAGGAGCAAGCATCACAAAGCCAAACCCTTCTCTGAAGTGGACACTGAGCAGTAGAGGAAGCATCTGAAGATATAAACTGGGTGCTGAGCAGCTCCCCAGGAGCCAGCAGTGCCTCCTGCAGCCCAGCAGGCAGCTGTGGGATGGGCTGCAGCCTGAGCAGTGTGGGCAGCAGGGCAGCAGAGGGAATTCTGCCCCTTGCTCTGCTCTGACCTCACCTCCAATCCTGCCTCCAGCTCTGCTGTCCCCAGAAGGGCACAGAGCTGCTGGAGTGAGTCCAGAGGAGGCCACAGAGATGCTCCAAGGGCTGGAGCAGCTCTGCTGTGAGCACAGGCTGAGGGAGCTGGGGGTGTTCAGCCTGCAGAAGAGAAGGCTCTGGGGGGACCTCAGAGCTGCCTGCCAGTAGCTGAAGGGATCCTGCAGGAAGGCTGCAGAAGGACTGTTTGCAAAGGCCTGCAGGGACAGGAAGAGGGACAATGGTTTGAAATTAGAGAAGAAGAGATCTAGCTTGGATGTGAGGAACAGGTTCTGTACCAGGAGGGTGATGGAACACTGGAACAGGCTGCCCAGGGAGGTGGTTGAGGCTCCATCCCTAGAGATACTCAAGGTGAGGCTGGACAGGGCTCTGGGCAACCTGATCTGGTTGGGGATGTCCCTGCTGAGTGCAGGGGGGTTGGACTGGGTGAGCTTTGGAGGTCCCTTCCAACCCAAGGCCAGTCTCTGATTCTTGCTGCACTGCCATCCTGGCACCCAGAGCCACTCTGGGTGGTTGTTTGCTTTGTGCTCTGTGGGAGGACAAAAAAGAAGAAGAGAAAACCCTGTTTCTCCCTGCCCTCAGCTGGAGCCATTTGATGGCTGCTTTCTGAGCTGCCTTTGCTTCCAATGCATTAACAACCAAAAATAAAGCCCTGGATAATCTAATTGCAGCTCAGGCTCAGAACATGTACCCCAGGCACACTTCAGCCCCACAGCAGCCACCCACAAGCTCTGGGGCAGCAGCAGCTTTTCACCTAGAGCAGGGGGGGTGACACTTGTGAACCATAAAGGCCTCTCAGTGTTACCCTGCTCTCTGCTGGCACAGGGCAGAGACTTCCTTGAACATAAATAACCAATGCTGCTCTCTCTCCCTGGTTGCACACCATGGCCAGAGAGGAGGGGGAAAAAACCAACCCTCCTTGAATCTCACATGCAGGGGAGGAATCTTAGAGAAAAGAAAACAGGAAAGCATTTGGAGCATTAAAAATAGGCTGCTTCCTGGAAGTAGGGACCCTGATGGTCTTGTTGACCTGTGGGTTGGGCTTCTTTTCATGTCAAATGTCAGATCACTGAATTGTCAGCGTTGGAAGGGACCTCAGGGATCAGCCAGTTGCAACCCCCCCTGCCATGAGCAGGGACACCTCATCCAACCTGGTGTTGAACACCCCCAGGCAGGAGGCAGCCACAGCCTCCCTGGGCAGCCTGGGCCAGAGTCTCAGCGCCCTAAGCTGCAAGTGAAAAAACCTTTACAGAATACAGAGTCAACCAGGTTGGAAAAGACCTCAGAGAGCATCCAGTCCAACCTATCACCCAACACCATCTAATCAACTCAACCATGGCACCAAGTGCCTCAGCCAGGCTCTGCCTAAACAGCTCCAGGGATGGGGACTCCACCACCACCCTGGGCAGCACATCCCAGTGGCCAATCTCTCTTGCTGGGAAGAATTTCTTCCTAACATCCAGCCTGAACCTCCCCTGGCACAGCTTGAGACTGTGTGCTCTTGTTCTGGTGCTGGCTGCCTGGGAGAAGAGACCAACCCCCACCTGGCTACAACCTCCCTTCAGGGAGTTGTAGAGAGCAAGAAGGTCTCCCCTGAGCCTCCTCTTCTCCAGGCTAAGCAAGCCCAGCTCCCTCAGCCTCTCCTCATCCAGTCCAACCCCCTGCCAGAGCAGCATCCCCCTGGGCAGGTCACACAGGAACACATCCAGGTTGGCTCTGAAAGGCTCCAGAGAAGGAGACTCCACAACCTCTCTGGGCAGCCTGCTCCAGGGCCACATCCTCTTATTCCCCATCACTATTACTGTGCCAAACAGAGCAGAGCCTTTCTAGCAGACTCTTAATGTGTCTTCTGCTCCTTTAGCTGACAGAACAAAGAGGGAAAGCCTGTCAAAATATGTGCCTGCTCCAGTCTCCTTTTCAACAGCTCCAGGGATGGTGACTCCACCACCTCCCTGGGCAGCACGCTCCCTAAACTCCTCTCCGGGCAGCGAAACTTCTACGGAGAGAAATACTCCGAATAGGATCACAGAGCCTGCTCCAAAGCCTCCTTCCAGCCCTGGCTTCAGGCACTCCGTGCCTCGCTGCCCTGCTGATCCCTGAAACGCAGACTAATTCCCCATGAAATCGGCTGTTTGTGCACACCTAAGCCCTGTCCTCGTGCTTTGCCTTGGGTAAACATCGGCCCAAAGTGGTTTGTAAGCCCGGGGTGTTTTCCTTCTGAAAGAAGATCCCCGAAGTAACTTCACCCCCAAGGGCGGTGCGAGGCCGAGCGATGATTGTCCTCTTCCAAGGGGCTTTCAACAGAGCACTTGAGGGTGAAGCTCTGCAGCTCCTCTGGGCCGTGCCGTGAATGAATCCCTTGTTTCTGGCCCTTAATTACCAGCTTTTGTGAGGCTGGGACGCTGCCCGTCGTTTAATTAACAAGGTAAATGCAGCCTCTTCTCTTCCTAGCGCGCAGCTCGCTTCCAGGGCAGATGAGGTGAGCGCTAATGGCATCCAAATGGGGACGGCAGAATCAATTTGCTACCCTGTGAACCCTTAACCTTTAAGTGCCTGGACACGGCTCGGTGTCCCAAACCTCCTTCCTCCAAGCACATCTCATTTCACACCCCTCAGCCCCTGGGACTTGTTCCTGCTCGTAAGGTTGTTAAGCCCTGAGCAGCCAGGATGAGCTTCATCTTCTTCAAGCTCCTAGGGCTGCGTGGGGAAAGACAAGGGAGGCAAAAGAAAATGAGGTTTCCAAGAGCCAAAAGGGAAGAGAAGGATTCTCTCTCACACCTTGTTATCTCTTCCCAAGGCTTTGTAGGAGGTGGTCCCAGCTGTGAGGTTCAGCTTGGCCAACACAATGAGGCACCTTCACCCTGCTGTGATCTTTGGCCCCTTTACAGGGGCAGTAGGGCCAGCTGGGCAGGAACAGATCCACTACCCTGCATGCTCATCTTTACCTGCCCCTACTTCATCCAGGAGGTGAAGGACCTAATTTTCCCAGGCCACTTGTCTCCCTCCCTGAACCTGTGCTGGGTGATCTCTCAGTCTCACTTACCCAGGGCAGAGAAGTGAATGTTCCAAGCATGACTTCAAATTCCACTGTGTCCCCACAAAGGTGGCTTGGGCTGTTGCAAAACTTGGCTCTTGTTATGCTCCCTTAAAGGAATCTTGAAAACCTGATCAAAATCAATGAAAAATACCAAGGAAAGTAAGAGACAAACAACCAAACCAAACCAAACAGAAGCACAAGAGGAACTTGCCTTAGAAAAATGGAGACAAGCCCAGATGATGACATAGATGCAAGCTAGCAGGAGGAGAAGAGATAACCTGGATTATCACATGAGGAACACAGTGTTGGGAACCACTTTCAGCTGCTGAGGTGTCAATGCCATGCACAACTCTTCCCCCCCCCCCCCCCCAAAGCTGTTCAAGCCACCCTGCTTCCAAAGGGCTCACTTCACTGTTCCCTCCAAGGATGGAGTCCTGGAGAACCTCACCAAATGCTTTGAAAAGGGAATGCAGCTTAGCTTCTGAATCATGAAGCAGCAAAAGGCTTCCTGCCTCAGCTGGGTGGTTGCATCCCTTTGGTCACTCCTAGAAGGGCTCAGGTTGGAAGGGAGCTCAGAGCTCAGCTCCTCCAACCTCCCCACCATGCCCAGGGACACCTCTCAGCTACACTCAGCTGCTCAAGGCCTCATCCAGCCTGGGCTTCAGCACCCCCAGGCAGGGTGTGCAGCCTGCTCCAGTGCTCATGGTGAATGAAGAGCTTTTCTCCAGACTCATCCAAAATTTCCCTTGCTCTTACCTCTGGCTGTTGCCTCTTGTCCTTCCACACTGTACCTCCAAGAAGAGCCCATCTCCAACTTCTCTCCATGCTACAAGAGGCACCTGAAGGTTGCAGTGAAGTCCACCTAAGCCTTTGCTTCCAGAGGATAGCCACCCCTAGCTCCCTCAGCATCTCCTCTCTGCTGGCTTGTGTTGAGCTTCCCATCTAGCAAGTCCTCTGTTGTTCCATAGACTGTTCCCAGCCTGTGCTGCTGGATGGAGTTACTGAGCCAGGACACAGGATGAGCCCTGGAGCACATGGCCTAGGAGGAACATCTGAGGGGGCTGGGGGTGTTCAGGCTGGAGAAGAGGCTGAGGGAGACCTCCTTGCTCTCTACAGCTCCCTGAAGGGAGGTTGGAGTGAGGAGGGGGCAGGCTCTGCTCCTTGGTGGCAAGGGCCAGGAGCAGAGGAGATGGCTCCAAGCTGCCCCAGGGGAGGTTCAGGCTGGATGCTAGGAGATTATTCTTCTCAGCCATTGGGATGTTCTGCCCAGGGCCGGGCTGGAGTCACCATCCCTGGGGGGGCCTCAAGCAGAGTGTGGAGCTGGTGCTTAGGGACATGGTTTGGTGTTGAGCCTGCAGTGCTGGGATGAGGGTTGGACTGGATGAGCCTGGATGTCCCTTCCAACCAGATGCACTCTGTGAGTCAGCCTCAGTTCTCTGCAGGGTTTATCATTAGAGCAGCACCAGGAGTGCCTAAGGTGCTGGTGCTGATGTGCTCTCTTCTCCCTCTCTGCACTCTGGAATTCTGCCTGTTAAGATTCAGGACTTAAGCACTTCTTAATTTCCCTCCCCCCCACCCCCCACACTGTCTGACTCAAATTTGAATTTGCTTTCTCATTTGCCTTTAGCAATTACAGTCCTGAGGGCACTGCTGTGTTGTTATTAGCCTGCTATGGTGACCCTTCCTCCAACCTCAAGGAGCAGAAGGTGACCTCCTCCTCCTCCTCTTTCATTTGCCACTTATTACTACGGGAAGAGCCTCATTTAACTGATCCATCACCTCATGGAAGAGCAAGGAGGTTATGGCAAGGTAAGCAGCAGCGAGAGGAGGTGGTCAGGGTAGCCATCAGAAGCCAATAAACCACATCTGATGCTGACCTCAATTACCACTGCCATGCACTCTCCTCTTGGCAGCACTATCAAGTGACTGCCCCGACGCAGTTCAAGCCCAGAGCTCTGTTTTCAAGGGGTGCTGGTGACAGCTCTGCTTTCAAAACAAACAATTAGAGGCCACAAATCAGGACAGCAAGTTGAAAGGTGGTCCCCTGAGCATGTCACGATCCTGAGCTTGAGCTCTCAGATAAACACAGCGCTGCTACAGGGAGGCTGGAGTTGCTTTTCTCCTGGCAGATGATAAACAGGTGGAACCTGCAGCTTGGAAACCCTGCACACATCTGCAGCTGGGGGGATGGCACAGGCCCTCTGCCAGCTTAGGAAGGCAGGGAATAGAAGATACTCACTGAGCAGCAGACTTAACCTTTGAGGTTAGAAAGTTCAAACCAGTTTGCTGAGGGAGAAACTAAAGGCTTCCATTAACAAGTCTCAGGAGGGGGCTGGGCAAGGAGAGGAGCCTGGATCCTGGGGGGCATTCAGAGGAGTGTGGCCAGGGAGCTTTTCCTCCCTCTCTGCTTTGCTCTGCCCTGCTGAGACCTCACCTGGAGTATTGCATCCAGCTCTGGGCTCCCCAGCTCAGGAGGGACAGGGATCTGCTGGAGAGAGCCCAAGGGAGGGCTGCAAGGATGCTGAAGGGACTGCAGCACTGCCTGGGGAGGAGAGGCTGAGAGTCCTGGGGCTGTGCAGTCTGGAGAGGAGAAGGCTGAGAGGGATCTGATCAATGTCTATCAATAGCTGAGGGCTGGGGGTTAGGAAGGAAGGGACAGGCTCTGCTCAGCTGCACCCTGGGATAGGACAAGGAGCAGTGGATGGAAACTGCAGCACAGGAGGTTCCACCTCATCATGAGGAGGAACTTCTTCCCTGTGAGGGTCCCAGAGCCGTGGAGCAGGCTGCCCAGAGAGGTTGTGGAGTCTCCTTCCCTGGAGCCTTTCCAGCCCCATCTGGATGTGTTCTGTGTGACCTGTGCTGGATTCTATGGTGCTGCTCTGGCAGGGGGCTTGGACTGGGTGGTTGTGACCCTCGGCAGTGGTCTCCTGAGGTCCCTTCCAAACCCTGACACCCTCTGATCCTGTGACTAACAGAAACTCCTGCAGTCAAGAGCTGTCTCCACGGTGAATAACTCAGGCTGCACTGAAATGAGGATTTTGGTTCCTTTCTGAAGGAACATGACAGAAACAAATCTTCCCCTCCTCCCCATGGGTGGGGTGAAGCCTCTGCTCACTTTGGGGCACTACCACAGTGTGCAGACTGGGGTCCCTGCAGGTGGCCACTGGACAGAAAGATGAGATCTAGAAGCACAGCTGAGGTATCCCAGCCACTACTGGGTGCTCAGGGCAGCTGAGGAAGCATTCCAAGAAGCCTTCTCTCATACAGTGTGGCCACTGAGTCATCTGCACCAGGTGCTTGGCTCTGCAGAGCTAATGCAGATAGCCCTGTAGAGAGTTCCTGTTGCTGACACAGCCAGGAGTGAATCTACTTGCCTGAAATCACCCAGGCACAATACCAGAACCCCCAGAAATATTCTCCAGGGTGCTGAGAGACTTCTCTGCCTTCTGACAGGTTGGATTTGAGCCTGCATCTTTTTCATGCCCTCACCAGAGTTAGCAGGGGAGGGAATCCTCCACACAGCAAAGTGTCAGCTACAGTCCATAGAATCACTGAATTAACCAGGTTGGAAAAGACCTCAGAGATCATCCAGTCCAACCTGTCACCCAGCACCATCTGATCAACTCAACCATGGCACCAAGTGCCTCATCCAGGCTCTTCCTAAACACCTCCAGGGATGGTGACTCCACCACCTCCCTGGGCAGCACATCCCAATGGCCAAGCTCTCTTGCTGGGAAGAATTTCTTCCTCACCTCCAGCCTGAACCTCCCCTGGCACAGCTTGAGACTGTGTCCTCTTGTTCTGGTGCTGGGTGCCTGGGAGAAGAGCCCAACCCCCACCTGACTACAACCTCCCTTCAGGGAGCTGTAGAGAGCAAGAAGGTCTCCCCTGAGCCTCCTCTTCTGCAGGCTAAGCAACCCCAGCTCCCTCAGCCTCTCCTCACAGGGCTGTGCTCCAGACCCCTCCCCAGCTTTGTTGCCCTTCTCTGGACACCTTCCAGCAGCTCAACATCTTTCTTGAATTGGGGAGCCCAGAACTGGACACAGGACTCAAGGTGTGGCCTAACCAGTGCAGTGTACAGGGGCAGAATGACCTCCCTGCTCCTGCTGGCCACACTGTTCCTGCTGCAGGCCAGGATGCCATTTGCCTTCTGGGCCACTTGGGCACACTGCTGGCTCCTGTTCAGCTGCTGTCAACCAGCACCCCCAGGTCCCTCTCTGCCTGGCTGCTCTCAGCCACTCTGACCCCAGCCTGTAGCACTGCCTGGGGTGGTTGTGGCCAAAGGGCAGCCCCTGGCACTTGTTCAGTGCCATCCTGTGATGCTGTGACTCTGATAGTAGTGCATGGAATGCAGCAGCATGCTCTGCACTTCAGCACAGTGCCTGCTGCAGGCAGTTCTCCTTTCTCTTTTGCCCTGCCATGGGTTTGTTAAGCACAGAAGCCCACCATGGGGTCAGATATCTCTGTTGGCTGCAGAGCCTATGCTGAAGCCATGGTTTTGTTTCCCCTTCTGTTCTTACCCAGGCAATGGATTTCAGTGCTCAGCTCTCACTCCACACATCCCAGGTATCAGCATGGCTCCAAACCAGTGCAAGGTTTTTCCACTCAAAGAGTTAAAAGGAGGAGAAATCTTCCAGCACTGAGGATCCCAGGGCTGTAGCTGAGAAAGGGGCAGCGTGTCCTGAAATAGACAGGAGAGGAGCAGAGCTGGGAGCAAGCTTCCGTGTGAACCTCTGGCTCCTGTAAATGCCAGAGCCTCTTTCCTTTCAGAGCCCAAGTTTACCTTCCTCATCTGGCTTGTTGCTTCCTTTAGCTGCCCTGGGAGGGGACTGCTGTTTTGCAGGGAGAAGCCAGAGTTATTGTTGTCTAATTTGCCCTGGGTGGTTGCTTTTTTTCCCCCTTTGCAGACACTCTCCCATGGGCTTCAGAAACTGTGAGAGCAGAGAAAGCTGATTTGCTTTTTTTCCTATGCACACTCTGTGAGCTCTTGCAGGGGCAGCAGCAAGGAAAACCTTGACTGGGTTCAAATCTTCCAACTAGAGAAGGGCAGATTTAGGTTGGATGTCAGGAAGAGTTGTGGTGTGACTCATGACACAGCCTGAAGAGCCAGCAAGCAAGTGAAGTCAGCTGGCAGTGGGCAACCATTCCCTGTCACAACTAAAGACATGGTCACAAGGCAGAAGAGGAGCAAGCATCACAAAGCCAAACCCTTCTATGAAGTGGACACTGAGCAGTAAAGGAAGAATCTGAAGATTTAAATTGGGTGCTGAGCAGCTCCCCAGGAGCCAGCAGTGCCTCCTGCAGCCCTCAGGCAGCTGAGTGCTGGGCTGCATCAGAGGGGTGTGGGCAGCAGGGCAGCAGAGGGAATTCTGCCCCTTGCTCTGCTCTGCTCAGACCTCACCTCCAATCCTGCCTCCAGTTCTGGTGTCCCCAGAAGGGCACAGAGCTGCTGGAGTGAGTCCAGAGGAGGCCACAAAGATGATCCAAGGGCTGGAGCAGCTCTGCAGCAGGGCAGGAGAGGAGATCCTGGAAAGACTTCACCTGAAAAGATTAGTCCTTAAGTGTTAAGCATCCAAACAGTTTTTTCCTTGTGTCCCCACTTGCACCCTGACAACCTTAACATTTTGGTCATTCTCCCCACTGTAAAAGGATAGGATGGGATAGGATAGGATAGGATAGGATAGGATAGGATAGGATAGGATAGGATAGGATAGGATAGGATAGGATAGGATAGGATAGGATAGGATTAACCAGTTTGGAAAAGACCTCAGAGATCATCCAGTCCAACCTATCACCCAACACCATCTAATCAGCTAAGCCATGGCACCAAATGCCTCACCCAGGCCCTTTTTAAACACCTCCAGTGCTGCTGACTGCCTTCAGAGCAAGGCTGTACATAAAACCTTGGTCTTCTCCTTCCTGAGTTGGTGCTGGGGGCAGATGGAGATGCACAGTCAGGCTGTGACTGGCATTGTCAAAGCAGCCCCTGCACCAAATGTTTAGTGCTCTGCTAGGAAAGCAATGCAGGCAACTCAGCTGACAGCTGGGCTTCTCCCACCTCAGCCCTTCCTAGGCAAGGGCATTTTAAAACAAAGCTCGTTAGAAGAAGGTCTCAACACTACCTGAGATCAGAATGAAAGGGGGAAGCAGACAATTCAGCTCTCGACGCCTGGAACCAGCACAGCTGAGCTGGCTGCAGCTCCCACCCTGAGGCTCCCTCACCAACTCCATTGTAAGCTTTTCCCCAGCAGTGAGGTACATGAAAAAGCACAAAATGGAAATTCATGGGCCTACAGGAAAGCTGAGGAGGGACTTCTGAGGGTGTCAGGGAGGGATAGGACTGGGGGGGATGGAACAAAACTAGAAATGGGGAGATTCAGATTGGCTGTGAGGAAGAAGTTGTTCCCCAGGAGGGTGGTGAGAGCCTGGCACAGGCTGCCCAGGGAGGTGGTGGCAGCCTCCTGCCTGGAGGTGTTTGCAGCCAGGCTGGATGTGGCTGTGAGCAACCTGCTGTGGTGTGAGGTGTCCCTGCCCATGGCAGGGGGTTGGAGCTGGCTGAGCCTTGAGGTCCCTTCCAGCCCTGACAGTTCTATGATTCTAAGTTCCTGCTTCCCAATGCTGTCCAGGAGGTTTCCCTCTCTGGGCATGGGCTGGTGTAGTGCTGAATGAACTTCAAGCTAGAAGCATGGAGCAGCAAGAAAACCATGGTTTGGGTTTTTTCCCTTTCCTAATGATCACTTCACATCCACCTTATGTTTTTCTTAAGGGGGAAGGGAAAAAAAAAGGCAGTAACCAGTTTGACTTCTTTAGCAAGGTTGTGTGGAAATACAGGATGTGTATATTTAGCAGGAGTCAATCTGCTGAGAATGAGTAGGAAGCCATCAGTTCCTGAGCCTGTAGTAGATTTCCTCTGCACAACTTGTCAGCAGCCTGCTGGAGCTGAGGATGTTCTGACTGTGTGCTTGAAATGTCAGGAATGTGCTGTTTGTGTGCAGCCAAAAGGCCAACAGCCAGGGGCTGAAGCCTCTCACCCAGAGGCTGCAGGGCCAGGCTGGATGAGGCTCTGGCCAGCCTGATCTAGTGTGGGGTGTCCCTGCCCATGGCAGGGGGGTTGGAACTGGATGATCCTTGTGGTCCCTTCCAACCCTGACTGATACTATGACTCTTCAAGGAGCTGCTGACAAGAGCTGGGCTGCAGGCAGCGTGGTGGCACTGAAGCATCACCACAGAAGCAGTCAGGTTGGAAGAGACCTCCAAGATCATCAAGTCCAACCAATCACCCAATCCTATCTAATCCAAAGTCAGGCTGCAGGCACACCTGTGAGGTGTGGAGTCTGACCCACTGGTCCCTCAGCCCCTCTTTGGGGACACAACTCGTTTCCCAAGGGCTCAGGACAACTTTGAGAGCATTCCCTTTACTAACTGGTGAGGTGCTCAGCACAGAGCAGTTTGAGAGTCTGCTGAAAACCAGACTCTTAAGAGTCTCAGAAGCAGCTTCTTCACAACCTCATGTAGAATCATAGAGTGGTTTGGGTTGGAAAGGACCTCCAAATGTCATCCAGCCCAACCCCCTCTGCACTCAGCAGGGACATCCCCAGCTAGACCAGGTTGTCCAGAGCCTTGTTAAGCATCTACCTTGAATATATGCAGGGATGGAGCCTCAACCTCCCTGAGCAACCTGTCCCAGTGTTCCACCACCCTCCTGGTGCAGACTTGCTCCTCACATCCAATCTCAATCTGCTCTGCTCTAGTTTGAAGCCATTTCCCCTGCAGGCCTTTGCAAACAGTCTCTCTCCATCCTTCTTGTAGCCCCCTTCAGGTACTGGCAGGCTGAGGATAGAATTTTGTAGTCCTCTCTTCGCTCTCTTATGCATCTGCCTCACCAGACACAGCTCAATTCCAGCAGAACTAGAAAGATTGCTCCTTAAAATGAGTGCAAAGCTGGTCCCACAACAGCTCCCACAAAGTGTGTAGCCATCAGGGGACTCCACATTAGCCAACACTGATTTCCTTTACATCCACACAATTAGGCTGAGATGCAAATGGCTAATAAAGCTTAATAATCCCCCTGGAAGTAAAAATCAATAAGTGAGCAACATGAGCCAGAGAGCAGGCTGGGAATGCCTGGAGCCATTGCTTTTGATGGCAGTACCAAGCCACACATTAATAACTGCAGCGCTTCAGCTGCACGCTGCCTGCTGCTTTAGCACTTAACCATGCAGTGCTGTTAAATAGATGCTGCCAGCCTCAGAGGTTTATCAGCCAGCAGAAAGATGTCTTTGTGATTGTAAGTTCAAACCACACAATAAGTGCACCCAGAAAGTCCCACTTGTGAAGTTATCTCCGGAGGGCTCTGGTTTATGGCTGTCACCCGCAGTTTAAGGAGGGTTTTTATACCCCTGAGCCTCAACTCAGTAAGTAACTGATAAGATAGGCCCTGCTTTCACTCTCTTCTGCTGCTTTTTGGTGGGCAGTGGTGGCCCTGGCTGTGCTGCATCGGAGCCACACTGCCTCTGCTCTCTGCATCTTATCCCTCCCCTCAGCCAGCCAGGAGCCAGGGCGAAGAGCCTGGGAAGGAGGCAGCGCTGCTCACACAGGACACCAGCCCAGCCCTGCCTGGCCAAAAATAGCAGCCCTGAGAAGATGCCAGCACAGTCAGGTCTTGACATTGATGTTTGCCAATACTGTGGCAGATCCCTCACAGCAAGCTGGTTGACACAGCTCTGTCCTCTGCTCCCTGCCCCGCACCCTCCTTCCTCCCGACGGAAGCCTGGGGACCTGCCTGGGAACTGTGCCAGGCAGATGTCACCTCCTCACCCAGGAGCCTGCCTACAGGTTGGGGAAGATGCAAACAGATCTTACCATGGGCTAGGAAGAGTCTGGATCGAAAGGGAAGGACTGGATAGCTGTCTGTAAAATCCAGCAGAAGGCTGGAGCACAGGCTGAGGGAGCTGGGGGAGTTCAGCCTGCAGAAGAGAAGACTCTGGGGGGACCTCAGCTGAAGGGATCCTGCAGGAAGGCTGCAGAGGGACTTCTCCTCAGGGTGTCTGCAGACAGGCCAAGGGGGAATGGTCTGAAGCTGAGGCAGAGCAGGGTTAGAGTGGAGCTGAGGAAGAAGTTGTTGAGCAGGAGGCTGCTGAGCCTCTGGCCCAGGCTGCCCAGGGAGGCTGTGGCTGCCTCCTGCCTGGGGGTGCTGAAGGCCAGGCTGGATGAGGCCCTGAGCAGCTGAGTGTAGCTGAGAGGTGTCCCTGGGCATGGTGGGGAGGCTGGAGGTGGTGAGCTCTGAGCTCCCTTCCAACCTGAGCCGTTCTAGGAGTCTGTGATTCTAAATAACACGGAGAAACCAGGTGTGGAATTCTTGGTTGGTATCCTGGAAAGCAGCTGAAGCTGTCAACTGAAAATCATCCAGTATGTCAAGAGTGCTTGCTGCAGGATGTCACAGATGCTAAGAGTTTGACTGGGTCCATCCCAGGCCATCAGACACAAGGCTGTAGAGTCTCCTTCTCTGGAGCCTTCCCAGCCCCACCTGGATGTGTTCTGTGTGACCTGTGCTGGGTTCTGTGGTGCTGCTCTGGCAGAGGGGTTGGACTGGATGATCTTTGCAGGTCCCTTCCAACTCCTACCATCCTGTGAGCCTTCTATGATACCACATGGCACTGCCATTTTTCCTGGCACCAGAGTCCATGCCTGATGCTGGAGCTGATGACAGAGTGTCAGCATGTTCCCATCCCTGCTTGCCCCAAGGCTACAACAGGACTCTGGATGTGTGTTCACCCTCACACAAACAGTGGGGAGGTTCCAGCACTGACAGGCAGAGCCCTTCTGCTCTGCTGAAGAGTCTTTGCTAGGGCAAACACAAACTGGAGCATCAGCAGCTCCATCTGAGCATGAGGAGGAACTTCTGTAATGGAAAGGTGCTGAGCCCTGGAGCAGGCTGCCCAGAGAGGTGGTGGAGTCTCCCTCTCTGGAGATATTCCAAACCTTCCTGCCCATTGTGACCCTGGGCAAGCTGCTGTGGGGCGCATTAGGGGGTGGTGGACTCAGTGATCTCCAGAGGTGCCTTCCAAGCCCCACACTGCTGGGATGCTGTGTTGTGTTAGAGCCTCTGTTCCAATCCACTCCTTCCTCCCCAAGCTCACAGAGCAGCCGTCCTTCACCACCACATGTCACCCTAACAAGCTGCAAGGCAGAGATAGTTCTCTTCTGAACCAACTGGTGGCAGTCAGTGAATGATGCCTAGGTAGCCAGAACACTGATCCTCATCAGCCTGATACCTTTAACAGCTAATTAAATCTGTGTAGGGATTAGGCTTTACATTGTCTAGTTTTGTGGTAACCAAACCTGAGCTCCCTAAGCTTCCATTGCCCAGCTCCTTATCTCTGATGCTGAGATCTTTATCAGCACCATATGTTACCAGCTCCTGCTATGTGCTCTGATGACCTCCCGGGATTTAATCAGCCTGAGTGTCAGGGGTTGAGGAGCTCAGAACATATATTATGACACAGACTGCAGCCCTCAGCCAGGCAGGATGGAAACCCAGGGCTGAAGCCCAAAGGAAAGGTCTGTGCTGCTTGACTTCTGTCCCTAATAAATCTATCAGTTAGGAAGAACAAAAGTTCACTCTGTTTTCCTTGCCCTGGCTGTTGCTGTGCGAGCTCCCAGGCTGTGAGGTGGCACAGGCTGTGTGCTCAAGCACCAGTGATGAGGTGGAAACCTCAGATGATTCACAGCTTGGGAAGCTTTCCCACGAAGCTAGCAAACCCCAGCTTTCAATCTGGAGTTGTCTGGAGCGTGTCACCCAGCTGCACTCTCCAGCCTTAGAGCCAACAGGGAGGTGCAATTAGCAGGCAAAGTTTTGTCCTCAATTTCAATAACTCTCTGCCTGATGTCTGATTTTAGTCCCCTGCTGCTTTTGGGTTTAGCAAGCACTCAGTCCCAGAAGCCACCAAGCATGGTGCTTGGGGACAGTGGTGTCAGGAGACCTGGGGGCTCATTGTAACACTCCTCATGCTTGTGTGAAATGCAGCTGCTGGTGACTGGAGGTGCAGCCATGAGAGCAGCTTAGGCAAGGACCAGCCATGCCAAGGCATTCCCACACCAAGAGGGGGGCAGGTTTTCAGCACCTTGTGCAAGGAGCAGCCCGAGCTGCCATGCCTGGCCGCCCCGGCACGCTTCAGGCAGGCTGTGTTTACACTGATAAGAGCCAACATCAGCTATCTCCAAGCCCTGAACCTGGCCTGGCTCTGCCTGATTGCCCACCTCCAAACCCACCAGCAATTACAGCCCACTCTGGCAGTTCTTCTGAACAAGAGGAGTCAACCCCAGCACTGCTTCTCCCCACTCCTCCCAGCAGTACCTTTGGATCCCGTATCTCACCAGCATCCCTTCTGTTTGCAGCTCATTGGGCTCAGATCCAGGCTGGAGCCTCCCATGGTTTCATGGATAAGGATGCTGAGCCCAATGCTGACACTTCCCTGCATGGCTGCAGAATGGAGATAAAGCCAGGGGGGGTTAGCAAGGTGTTTGCAAATCTCTGCTCTCTGCCTGCTGTTGCCTGAACAATATCCTTGGAGGCAATTCAAAGCATCTCCCAGGACAGATGGGGCCTGAGCGGGGTTTAGCTGAACATGCTGCCTTCAGAACACAGCACAAAGCCCAGGTGCCTGAAAGGATGTACTGCCCATGGGCTAAGAAAAGAATTGTGCTACTGGATGACAAATACATGAACACATTTACAGGAGCTTTGCTGGCTCCTGAAATTAGAACCAGAGAATTGTCAGGGTTGGAAGGGACCTCAAGGCTCAGCCAGCCCCAACCCCCTGCCATGGGCAGGGACACCTCACACCACAGCAGGTTGCTCACAGCCACATCCAGCCTGGCTGCAAACACCTCCAGGGATGAGGCTGCCACCACCTCCCTGGGCAGCCTGTGCCAGGCTCTCACCACCCTCATGGTTTAGTTGATTAGATGATAGGGTGGTAGGTTGGACTCGATCTTGAAGGTATTTTCCAACCTGGTTAATTCTATTCTAAACTCTTGCCTGGGAAGTAACAGAAACCTTAAATACATACATGAAAATGTCCAGTCCTTCCTCAAAGCCCTTACAACAGATTCAGGAAGCTTCTTCCTTGTTTTCCTACCTGACCTCCCAGTTCCTGCTTTGCTGTCTGTAAAACACTTGAGATGCAGGGAGAGGACTGGAGAAACATATGGAGCTTGACACAGCACTGGCTTGCACTTGGGGTTTGCATGGGAAACATGAAAACCTTTTCACTGTGAGGGTCCCAGAGCCCTGCAGCAGGCTGCCCAGAGACGTTGGGGAGTCTCCTCTGGAGACCTCCAAAACCCACCTGAATGTGTTCTGTGTGACCTGCCCTGGGTGACCCTGCTCTGGCAGGGGGTTGGCCTGGGTGAGGTCATTGCAACCCCTAACATTCAGTGATCCTGCAGTGTGTACAGGGTACTAGACCCACAGTGAGCCTGAGAAGAGTTTAGCAGTGAGATGTGCCTCTTCCTGGACAAGTGCTCTCCCCACACAGCAGCCTACAAACTGCAATAAGAGAAGCTGAAAGAAACTCTGCAGTTTGTGGTTTAACTTCTCTTGTGCCTCTTTTTTCTCCCCCCTACCACATAAGCTGTTTGGATTCTTTGAGTCTTGATTCTCCCAAGGTGGTCAAGCCTGGCCCTGGGAACAAAGACCTACATAAAGTGGGCAGCAGATTGTAAAGGTTTAGAGCTGCAAGTAGAGATTTAAGATAAAGAAAGATGCTGCCAGGCAAGAGCAGGGACATCATCTCAGCTGTGAGAAGCGAGGGGGAAGAAATGCAAGTGGGAAAAGATGAATAAGGCTGGAAGGGAAACTGCTACACCCCAGGCAGAAGCCACCATGCAATTAGGTCAGCCATTCCCCAGCTGAACCTAATCGACTCTGCCAGAGGAGAGCCAGCCTGGGCAAGCTGAATACTCCTGCAGAATCCCTTCAGCTACTGGCAGGCAGCTCCGAGGTCCTCCCAGAGTCTTCTCCTCTCCAGGCTGCACAGCCCCAGCTCCCTCAGCCTGTGCTCACAGCAGAGCTGCTCCAGCCCTTGGAGCATCTTTGTGGCCTCCTCTGGACTCTCTCCAGCAGCTCTGTGTCCTCCTTCTGCTGGGGACACCAGAACTGGAGGCAGGATTGGAGGTGAGGTCTGAGCAGAGCAGAGCCAAGGGGCAGAATCCCCTCTCTTGCCCTGCTGGCTACACTCCTAAGGCTGCAGCTCAGCACAGGATTTGCCTCCTGGGCTGCATGAGGGCACTGCCTGACCCAGATGCACTCACCTCAAGCCAAAGTGCAGGACCCTGCAGCTGGGTGATGCCAATCCCAGGCACAAATCCAGGCTGGGTGCAGAGTAGGCTGAGAGCAGCTGTGAAGGGAGCTGGGGGGGTGTTGGTTGATGGGAAGCTCCCCACGAGCCGGCGGTGCCCTGACGCAGCCCAGCAGGCAAACGATTAGCAGTGGATGAACTTCACTGTCAAACACATGGAAGAAAAGTGAAGAGGTCTGCTTGGAGCCCTCACCTCTACCTTGCCAGGCTTTTGGGTTGCTTTTTTAACCAGGTGAAGAGTTTTGGCTGTTAGAAACACGGTGCCCCCTGCCCCCCCCCCCCCGGTACAAAAGATGAGGAGGACGAGATCCCTTAGATAATATAGATTTATAGTCGAATATATTACATTTATTTCTACATAGAGAGGCTATAAATACTGTATATGCCTTATATCCGTGGCTCCCAGCTTCTGACATCAGGGTGGAAGTAACAAACAAACAAACAAACAAACAACAACAACCCCAATCCCACATTATAAAAATACAAAACGAAACCCCCCAACCCCCAAAAGGACTCAGTAGAAACAGCTTTACAGTTTGAACACCTTGTAGCCTGCACTGTGTCTACCAGGAGAGCTCTGGGACTACGAGAGCACAGGTTAAGAGGTTGGCCAAGGCTCAGGCACAATCTTGCCACTGGGAGAAGGTCAGAGCTGCCATGAAACCAGTCACGGATTCCCAAGGCTGTTAAACCTGAGCGCTCTGCCGCGGCGAAGGGCAAGGGTCAGACCCACAGCTGAGGGGAGAGGGGTGAGATGAGCTGGCAGGGTGCCCTCAGCATGCCCCACCAAGGCCACAGGGCTCCCTGTGGTCCTAAAGGTAGATTCCATGGCCTTTTTGACCTGCTGCAGAGGCTGCCCCCCGTGGTGATTGCCTCTGGCCCTTTCAGGCTAGCATGGCTGGAAGGTGCCAGAGAGGACAGGAGGCCATACCCAGAGGTGAGGCATGCCCTTGGCACCCGTGTCCTGTCGCTTGGCTCGGTGCTCTGCCTTCTCCCTGCTAACCAGCCTCACC
The DNA here is from genome assembly GCF_026170545.1 of Melanerpes formicivorus. Lineage (NCBI taxonomy): Eukaryota > Metazoa > Chordata > Aves > Piciformes > Picidae > Melanerpes > Melanerpes formicivorus. The sequence goes on from NW_027142356.1 coordinate 38,673,428, forward strand.
ACACAAGCCTTGCAAGCAAGTGCAGCTCATGAGGTGTGGTACAGCAGCTTTGTTCTGCGCCAAGGACAGAGACCATCGGCCCCACCTATATTTAGCCCAGCCTATGTTTAGCCTCAGGCCATCAGCACATGCCAAAGCCTTGAGCTGGAGGTTCCTTGTTTTGTTTGTGGAGGTGCAAGCAAGGGATAATTCTGAGAAACAAGAAGCTGGTGCTGTGCTGCTTCCTTCCTGGAGTCCAGCCACAAGGGATGGAAGAATAACCAACCCAACACCACCGAAGCGGAGCAGGGCTGTGCCGGAGCTTCCTACAACTCGGAACAGTTGGGCTGGGCGCCGCTGCCTGCACCAGGCAGACCCTCTGCATGCCACCAGGTCCCAAAGGCCCCCACACCGCCTCTGCCATCAGCTCAGCACAGCCCACTCCCCACAGCTGGGGCTTTGCACCCTTGGGTGCCAACGTCTCCGGAGGAAAGCGCCCCGGAGCCTGGCACGGCGCAGTCCTGCTGGCAGATGACTCTGCCTCCTCTTCAGGACAACCAAATGTCCTGCTCTCAGTCCTGCAGCTGCTGCCTTGCCACATCCAACCCAACAGAGAGTCCAAGGGAGAGCCAGGAGGATGCTTAGGGAACCTGAGCATCTCCCCTGTGAAGAGACACTGAGAGCCCTGGGGCTGTTTAGTCTGGAGAGGAGAAGGCTGAGAGGGATCTGATCAATGCCTATCAATAGCTGAGGGGCAAGTGGAGGGGAACAAGCTGTTCTCAGTGGTGCACAGGAATAAGACAAGGAACAACAGGGTCAAGCTTGAACATAGAAGGTTTCACCTCAACATGAGGAGAAACTTCTTGACAGTGAGGGAGACAGAGCCCTGGAGCAGGCTGCCCAGAGAGGTTGTGGAGTCTCCTTCTCTGGAGCCTTTCCAATCCCACCTGGATGCATTCCTGTGCAGACTGCCCTGGGTGATGCTGCTCTGGATGATCTCTGGAGGTCCCTTCCAACTTCTAATGTACGGTGACACTGTGATACATCAAACCCGTGTGCCAGCAGGCCTGGCTAAGAAGGCACATCCCAGGGGGCACCCGGAGTCGCTGGCTTCGGCTTAGAGCAGTGGGGAGGTGAGCGGCAGTGCGGTGCCATCATGGGGCAGGTGGTGAGTGCTGCAGAGCAGAGCTGTTGTAGGGCAGGCTGTGAGCATGGCAGAGTGGCAGCAACATGGCACGGTTGTAGGGCAGGCTGTGAGCATGGCAGAGGGGCAATGAGGCTTCCCAGCACACAGGAGTTCAGTCTCCTCACTGTAGTAGAAGGCGGTGTCCATGTCATCTGAGTGGCACCCTGACTGGTACCCACTGGTCTGGATGGAGGCTTTGGACATGAGGGACTCTTGCTGTTGCTGGGCACCTAAAGCTGCCAGCTTCAGCCTAGAGCAGTGGGGAGGTAAGTGGCAGCATGGCATTCTTGTAGGGCAGGCTGTGAGCAGGGCAGAGCAGCGGTGGCACTGCACCATCGTAGGGCAGGCTGTGAGCAGGGCAGAGTGGCAGTGGCACTGCACCATCGTAGGGCAGGCTGTGAGCAGGGCAGGGTGGCAGTGGCACTGCACCATCGTAGGGCAGGCTGTGAGCAGGGCAGAGGGGCAGTGGCACTGCACCATCGTAGGGCAGGCTGTGAGCAGGGCAGAGGGGCAGTGGCACTGCACCATCGTAGGGCAGGCTGTGAGCATGGCAGGGTGGCAGCAGCACTGCACCATTGTAGGGCAGGCTGTGAGCAGGGCAGGGTGGCAGTGGCACTGCACCATTGTAGGGCAGGCTGTGAGCAGGGCAGAGGGGCAGCAGCACTGCACCATTGTAGGGCAGGCTGTGAGCAGGGCAGAGGGGCAGTGGCACTGCACCATCGTAGGGCAGGCTGTGAGCATGGCAGGGTGGCAGCAGCACTGCACCATCGTAGGGCAGGCTGTGAGCAGGGCAGAGGGGCAGTGGCACGATGCCATTGTAGGGCAGGCTGTGAGCATGGCAGGGTGGCAGCAGCACTGCACCATTGTAGGGCAGGCTGTGAGCAGGGCAGAGGGGCAGCAGCACTGCACCATCGTAGGGCAGGCTGTGAGCAGGGCAGAATGGCTGTGGCACGATGCCATTGTAGGGCAGGCTGTGAGCATGGCAGGGTGGCAGCAGCACTGCACCATCGTAGGGCAGGCTGTGAGCAGGGCAGGGTGGCAGCAGCACTGCACCATTGTAGGGCAGGCTGTGAGCAGGGCAGAATGGCTGTGGCACGATGCCATTGTAGGGCAGGCTGTGAGCATGGCAGGGTGGCAGCAGCACTGCACCATTGTAGGGCAGGCTGTGAGCAGGGCAGAGTGGCAGTGGCACTGCACCATTGTAGGGCAGGCTGTGAGCATGGCAGGGTGGCAGCAGCACTGCACCATCGTAGGGCAGGCTGTGAGCAGGGCAGAGGGGCGGTGAGGCTTCCCAGCACACAAGAGTTCGGTCTCCTCGCCGGAGCAGTCGGCGGTGTCCATGTCGTGTGAGCGGTACCCCGACTGGTACCCGCTGGTCTGGCTGGAGGCTTCGGAGGTGACGGACTCCCTGCTCTCGCGGGGCACTCAGAGCTGCCAGCTGCGGCCTAGAGCGGCGGGGAGGCGAGGGGCAGCGTGGCGCCGTCGTAGGGCAGGTCGTGGGCGCAGCAGGGCGGCGGCGAGGCCTCCCGCCCGCACAAGAGTTCGGTCTCCTCGCCGGAGCAGACGGCGGTGTCCATGTCGTCCGAGTGGTACCCGGACTGGTACCCGCTGGTCTGGATGGAGGCTTCGGACACGACCGACTCGTTGCTCTTGCTGGGCACCAGCGTGCTGCGATAAACCAGGCAGAGACAGGAAGCACAGCGGGTTAGAGGCTGGAAGGGACCTTCAGAGATCGTGGAAAACAGAGAGCTGTGGAGCGTGGCTGCTGGAAGGCAGCTGGGGGGTTCATTCCTACCAGCAGCTGCTTCCCATAGACTCATGGAATCACTAAGGATGGAAAAGACTTCTAGGATCATCCACTCCAACCACAACCCAACTCCCATGGCCACTAAACCATGTCTTGCAGCTCTACATCTCAAGTTCCTTGAACACCTCCAGGGATGGGGACTCCACCACCTCCCTGGGCAGCCTGCTCCAACCCCTCACCACTCTCTCACTAAAGAAGCCTTCCCTCAGGTCCAACCTAACCCTCCCCTGGCACAACTCAAAGCCATTTCCTCTCACCCTGTCTCTGAGTACTTGGGAGAAGAGACCAACCCCAGCCTCAATCCAGCTGCTCTCAGGGAGCTGTAGAGAACAATAAGATCTCTCCTCAGCCTTCTCTTCTCCAGACTGAGCACCTCAAGCTCCCTCAGCTGCCCTCCAAACTCCTCCTCAGCCTTCTTGCTCTTCTCTGGATACCCTCCAGCACCTCAATGTCTTTCCTATGTTATAGCACCAAGAACTGAACCCAGAACTCAAGCTGTGACCTCTCCAGGGCTGGGTACAGGGGCACCATCACTGCCCTGCTCCTGCTGGACACTTGTTTTGATCCAGGCTAGGATGCCCTTGGCCTTCTTGGCCACCTGGGCACACTGCTGGCTCCGGTTCAGCCACCTGGCCTCCAGTTCCTTTTCCACCAGGATGCTTCCCAGCCACTCTGCCCCAAGCCTGCTGCATTGCTTGGGGCTGTTGTGACCAAAGCACAGGGCCTGACACTGGCTCTTGTGGAACCTGATTCCACTGGCCTCAGCCCATCTGTGTAACCTGTCCAGATCTCTCTGCAGTGCCTTCCCACCCTCCAGCAGATCAACACTCCTGCTCAATGGAGTGTGGTCTGCATACTTGCTGGTGGTGCCCTCCATCCCCTCACCCAAATCAGCAACAAGGATATTAAACAGAACTGGCCCCAATAGCAAGCCCTGGGGGACACCATCAGAGCCACAAGCCAAGCAAGAGGCTTGCACTGAGCAAAACTGGCTCCCAGCCTTTGGAAGCATGCTTTTGATTATAAGCAGAGACCTTTGTCATCAGCCCTGACTGCACTAATGTGTGAATAGGAGACTGCATTTTATGAGACACAAGGAGTTAGATGAAATGGAGAGGGGAAAATCAAATAAATCAGAGGAGTTTCACACATCTCAGCTGTGCTGCAGCCATAACTGCACTGGGCCTTGTGTTGGCACTTCAAGATGTTCTGGAAGTGAAAGGAAGAGAAGCTCTGAGAGAGCATACGTGAGCTTCCAGCAGCACTGTGCTTCCTGTGAGCTGCACAATGAAAGCCCTGCACAATGCTCTGAAAATACAACCCAGGTACATCCTGAAACCTCCAGAGTCAGCTTCAGGGCAAAGAAAATAAGCAAGCCAGAAGGGAGGAGAAAATAAAAGAGAGGAGAGGAGAACAAAAGAAAGAAGTGTGTGTGTGGGGGGGGGACACCAAGGAGGGGAGGGGGGAAAGCAAAGTGCAGTGTTCTTTGTCATCACAGATCCTCACAGCTAAGCTCAATTGTGCACACCAGCTCAGTTCCTTCAAGGGGGACTAGGGGGAATGGATGCAAGCTAGAGGAGGGGAGATTGAGATTAGATGTCAGGAAGAAGTTCTTCCTTATGAAGGTGGTGAGAGCCTGGCACAGGCTGCCCAGGGAGGTGGTGGCAGCCTCATCCCTGGAGGTTTTGAAGGCCAGGCTGGATGTGGCTGTGAGCAACCTGCTGTAGTGTGAGGTGTCCCTGCCCATGGCAGGGGGGGTTGGACCTGGCTGATCCCTGAGGTCCCTTCCAACCCTGACAGTTCTGTGATTCAAGGGGTGCTGGATGCTTTTCCAGCTGCTCAGTGCGAGTCCTGTCTGCTGGCTGGCTGATGCATCCAGCAGCTGCATCACCTCTCCTCTCCTGGTACCAGCATGGATGAGCAGCCATAGAGTGCAGAGTTTTCCTTTGAGTTTTCAAAACTAGAGTAGGACAAGATCTGGTCATCTACAAAGATTTTACAGACCAGTCAGTCTTGAGCAATGCTGCCGGGCTTTACAAGGTCATGGTCAAGTCTGTGTGCAGCCCAAGCCTTACCTGAAGGGGATTTTCACTTGTTTGTCACTCTCTTCCAAGGTCTTCAGCTCTTCTGAGGCAAGAACCATCCCACTATCTGTCTGGTTCTCCTGCAGAGGTGTCAGAATTAAATGGAAAGCATTAATAACAACAACAACAACAGTACTGCTACTACTGATGGTACTACTACTAATAATAACAGTAATCCTACTACTAGTACACCACTCTTCAGCCCTCAGCACAGGAAGGACATGGACCTGGTGCAGAGGGTCCAGAGGAGGGCCATGAAAATTATCAGGGGGTTAGAGCAGCTCAGCTGTGAGCACAGGCTGAGGGAACTGGGGGTGTTCAGCCTGGAGAAGAGAAGGCTCCAGGGAGACCTAATAGCAGCCTGCCAGGACCTGAAGGGGGCTACAAGAAGGCTGCAGAGAGACTGTTTGCAAAGGCCTGCAGGGACAGGACCAGGGGCAATGGCTTCAAACTAGAGCAGAGCAGATTGAGATTGGATGTTAAGAACAGGTTCTGCACCATGAAGGAAGTGTAACATTGGAACAGGTTGCCCAGGGAGGTGGTTGAGGCTCCATCCCTGGAGATATTCAAGGTGAGGCTGGAGAGGGCTCTGGGCTACCTGATCTAGCTGGGGATGTCCCTGCTGAGTGCAGGGGGGGTTGGACTGGGTGACCTTTGGAGGTCCCTTCCAACCCAAACCTTTCTTTTCAAAGCAAACCAAACCACCACAAAACCCCAAAACAACCCAACAAACATCTCCAGGAGGGAAAGCCACGGCAAGAAGAGACCAACTCACCTCCTGAACCACTTTCACAGTGGTTACCAGTGGGACATCCTCAAAGGTTTTCACGCTGACGGGGCGGCTTTTCCTTTTGCTACCTTGTCGGTACTGACTGAAAAGCAAACAGAACACACCAAGGCTTCATGTCCACTGCCCACAGCTTGGCTGCAAACAGCACAGACACAGCAGAATCCCTTTTGTCTCCCCACAGAGGAGTCCAAGCCTTTTGTCAAAACACATTATGCAAACCTCCAAACATCCACCTAGAGGAAAGGACCAAGAGCCCAGAGCGTGGCATGTCCCTGACCTCCTGCTCCTGGCAACCTTCATCCCTGAGCTGAAATTCTAAGAACTGGCTTTGAGAACACAGCTCCCCTCCTCAGTTTCACTGGAGGGCTTCACTTCCTGCAAGCTTCTCTTAGAAGTGTAATAAACAGAGGAGCCTGGAGCCCAGACAAGAGCCTCTTCCTTTGGACCACACTTCTGAGACCCCTGGCTGGACCTAGGACAACAACAGCAGACTCAGCAGCCTGACGCCCTGGAACTGTGGGGATCAGGACAGGGAGTGCTGCATCTCTCTTGCAGGCTCTTCTCCAAAAGAAGCCCTCTGGCCAGGATGACAGCCATAAAAATGAAATAAGATGAAATAGGACAAAAAAACATTAAAAATAAAGTGGAATTGCCTTTCATGGAGGTACAAACAAAACAGCCACCCTCAGCTTTCGGTCCGAGGGGTTATGGAGTAAAACAGATGTTGTCCCAGATACACAGGACAAATTTATGCTCCTGACTCTAGTGAAAGAAAAATCCATGTTGTCAGAAGGGAAACCTGCAGCCAGCTGAAGCACAAAGCTGGAGGCAGCTAAGAGAATCACAGAGAATCATCACAGAGTTGTCAGGGTTGGAAGGGACCTCAAGGATCCAAGAGGCAAAGAGAGAGCTTCCTGCATGCCCTGCTGGGACACCTCACACCACAGCAGGTTGCTCACAGCCACATCCAGCCTGGCTGCAAACACCTCCAGGGGTGAGGCTGCCACCACCTCCCTGGGCAACCTGTGCCAGGCTCTCACCACCCTCATGGGGAACAACTTCTTCCTCACAGCCAATCTCAATCTACTCATTTCTAGTTTTGTTCCACACACTCACCCCCACCCCCACCCCCAGTCCTATCCCTCCCTGACACCCTAGAAACTCCCTCCCCAGTTGTCTTGTAGCCCCCTTCAGACACTGGAAGGCCACAAGAAGGTCTCCTGGGAGCCTTGTACTCCATTGTCCACACAGGCACAGAACCGCAGGTAGTGTGTGGTGAGGACTGGGAATCCCAGCCTGCTGCTCTGAAGAGTCTCCTGCCCCTGCTCAACAGGAGAGCCTACAAGGACTGCAATGAATGAGATCCCCCTGGTTAAGCCAAGCTATTGTGCAAACTGGACCTGGAACAGTATGGAGGCAGAGAGAGGCCACGTGCAGAGTGTGACTCCTGCCTGGTGGCAGTGAAGCCTCAGCTGGTGTCCTGAGAGTATTTCCTGCCACGTGTTTGCATTTTGTCATCCACTGTCCCAGCAAAAAAAAGGCCAAAAGGGCCCTGCAGGAAATCCAAACAGATCTTCCCTGCCCTCCATCACACCAACAGCTCTCCCTAAAGATGAAACTTAGGTTGGTTTGTCTTGACTTGCTCCTGGCAACTCCATGCTGGCCATTGGCAGCTACTTCACCTTCTTGTAGGCACTTAGTATCCTTTGTTTGATTGCTCCTAGGATTCAAGTAAATCAGATCGAAGGGCTACTCCTTTGCTGCTCTTTCTGAAAACAAGCACTGTCTTTACACCTCCTTACATCTTCTTTACCTCCCCTGACTCTTCTTAGTGCCAGTTACTGGAGGTTCTATTTGCTCAGCCAAATGAAGTAGGTGTAGGGAGGTCCTGCTGCTTTTCATCCACCTCAGCAACCCAAATATTCTTTCACACCCTCTGTTTTGGCCTGTGTTTGCTTTTCCTCCTCCAGCTTAGAGATTGAATTGATCAGCCTCTCCTCACAGTCAGCACCCTTGTGAAGGCAGAAAAAGACATCACTGAGCAGATCAATCTTTCCCACCATCTGTAGAGTAAGATCCATGCCTCCTAAATAGTTTTCAGCTACCAGAACAGAACAAAGCCTCTAAGGGATGTCTGCAGCCCCCCACCTTGCCTCTCCTAGAATGGTTTCCACAAGTCCTTTCACAAGCCTGTCACACTGGGAGATGTGAGAAGAGATTCAAAGTCTCTTTAGAAGGTTGACAGGTCTGACTTCTGCTCATAACAGGAAGTGGGGGGCCAGGAAAAGCCACACAGGAAATATCAGAAGTGGAAAATAAGTGTGATGTTTCTAGTGTTAAATCATTCTTTTTTTGTCTTGGAAATACTTATAGTGTGGACTGCCCCACTGCTAAAAACATCAGGTTGGGAGCTCAGCTGCAGGACCAGAAGTTCAACCAAAGAGTGAGCTGCATTCTGCCTACCTGCTCTTTCCCAGGGCCACTTGAAAATGTCCTCCTACCGCCCCCAAAATAATCAGGAACTTTGTCTTTGGTGGATGCAACACAAGCAGGGAGGGGGAGGGCTCCACTTGGTGGAAACCACATAGAACAGAGCAGAATTAACCAGGTTGGAAAAGACCTTTGAGATCAAGTCCAACCTCTCACCCAACACCATCTGATCAACTGAACCGTGGCACCAAGTGCCTCAGCCAGGCTCTTCCTAAACACCTCCAGGGATGGTGACTCCACCACCTCCCTGGGCAGCACATCCCAAGGGCCAATCTCTCTTGCTGGGAAGAATTTCTTCCTAACATCCAGCCTAAACCTCCCTTGGCACAGCTTGAGACTGTGTCCTCTTGTTCTGGTGCTTGTTGCCTGGGAGAAGAGACCAACCCCAACATGAAACAGAGTTCACAGAATCAACCAGGTTGGAAAAGACCTCAGAGATCATCAAGTCCAACCTATCACCCAATACCACCTAACCAACTAAACCATGGCACCAAGTGCCTCATCCAGTCTGTTTTTAAACACCTCCAGGGCTGTGACTCCACCACCTCCCTGGCAGCCCATTCCAATGTGCAAACACTCTTTCTGTGAGGAGTTCTCTGCTAACATCAAGCCTTAACGTCCCCTGACACAGTTTCTCTCTGCCCTGACCCATCTGGGTCCACCTCCTCCTCCTGGGACTGCAGCAAGTGGCCCAAGGCTCCCAGCATCTAAGTGGCTGAGTTTGATCTTAGGCAGCATGTGGTGAGAAAAATACTTTTACCCTTACATCCAGTGCCTGAGGTCCTCACAAGGACCAACATAAGCCCTGCTTAGGTGCCTCAGCACAAACTCCTTACTGCCACAACACCCAACAGCATCCACCACTAGTGGTCCATCGTGGATGCCACAGCAGCCCACTGGAAGCAAGGGGTGGACATAAACCAGGGACAGACTAATTAGGTCCCATTCCCCTTGGCTGTCAGTTCATGACCTATTTACCTATTTACCTGTCAGTTCATGACCTATTTGCACTTCAGGAAGGGAAATGGCACAAAGGTTTTTAATAATAGCTCTGTTACCATTAACAGTGTAGGGATCTGAAATACAAGGGAGTGAACACAACTGAGAATGGTTTGGGGAGGAATGAACCTGGAAGGTCATCCAGTTCCAGCTCCCTTGGCATGGGCAGAGACACCCTTCACTGGCCCAGGTTGCTCAAGGCCTCCTCCAGCCTGGCTTTGAGCACATCCAGGGAGGGGGCAGCCACAACCCCCTGGGAAACCTGTTCCAGTGTCTCCCTCACCCTCACTCTTCCTCATTTCCTCCTCACCTCCAGTCTAAATCTGCCCTCCTCGAGCTTCACTCCATCTGCTCTCATCCCATCACTGTAAGCCCTCAGGAAAAAGTCTCTTCCTGGAACTGGATTGGGAACACTTTGTATTTGCTCTGGTTCCTACACATTACATTGTGGAGGGTTTGGGGTTTTTAAATGAAAATATAATATCTGGGGGGGGAATCCCTTAGCTATTGCCTACAGATTCTACAGACACCTTCTTATCTCTGTGCAGTAGGTTAAATATGGACCAGGCAGCTGAAGCCTTTTCCTTTTCATGAACAAAACCTGCCCAGGGGCCCCAGTAGGATGTCAGCCATGTAAAATACCTAATTCCTGCTGTGTTGTCATAATGAAATTTGGGATCACAGACTTCCTCTTCCTCCCTACAGGAAGCAGGTGAAGTGGGGAGAGAGAGCCCTGAATCCTCTTCCATGTTGAGCGACACTGACAGAGGAAGGACAACGTAGTCTTTGCCATCCTGTGGAATGCAGTGAAACAAAAGCAAACATTAACTAGGTCACAGAGACAGACAGACAGACAGACAGGACCAGCTACACACAGAGGATGCATCAGTCCTGCACTGCTGACCTGGTTGTTTTCATAGAATCACAGAATCAACCAGGCTGGAAAAGACCTCAGAGATCATCAAGTCCAACCTATCACCCAACACCTCATGGCAACTAAACCATGGCTCCAAGTGCCACATCTAAGCCTTTCTTAAACACCTCCAGTGATGGTGATTCCACCACCTCCCTGGGCAGCACATCCCAGTGGCCAATCTCTCTTGCTGGGAAGAATTTCTTCCTCACCTCCAGCCTGAACCTCCCCTGGCACAGCTTGAGACTGTGTCCTCTTGTTCTGCTGCTGGGTGCCTGGGAGAAGAGACCAACCCCCACCTGGCTACAACCTCCCTTCAGGTAGCTGTAGAGAGCAAGAAGGTCTCCCCTGAGCCTCCTCTTTTCCAGGCTAAGCAACCCCAGCTCCCTCAGCCTCTCCTCACAGGGCTGTGCTCCAGACCCCTCCCCAGCTTTGTTGCCCTTCTCTGGACACCTTCCAGTACCTCAACATCTTTCCTAAACTGAGGGGCCCAGAACTGGACACAGGACTCAAGGTGTGACCTGACCAATGCTGAGCACAGGGCAGAATGACCTCCCTCCTGGCCACACTGTTCCTGCTGCAGGCCAGGATGGCATTGGCCTTCTGGGCCCCCTGGGCACACTGCTGGCTCATGTTCAGAATCAGATCACCCAGTCCAACCCCCCTGCCAGAGCAGCATCACCCAGGGCAGGTCACACAGGAATGCATCCAGGCAGGTTTGGGATGCCTCCAGAGGAGGCTCCTCGAGGTCCCTGGGCAGCCCATTGCAGGGTTTTGTGCCCCAGCTGGTGGCTCGAGCAAGCAGGGAGCACATTTCATGTACCTGGCGGACACTGGCTTGCAGCAAGTTGCCCAGGTGCTCCACCAGCTCTGAGAAAGTTGGCCTCTGCTTGGGCTCTCCGTGCCAGCAATCCAGCATCGTTTGGTACCTGGAAGGACAAAGCCCAGTGACTTAGCCAGCGCCTGCTGCTTGCTCCAGCGCCTGCTGGCATTCCCAGGTGAGTGAGGGCAGGTGGAAGAAGAGTTTCTCACATTTCTGGTGTTGTGTAGTCTGGTGCCCTCATTCTGGTGCCTTCCTTCAGCCTCCTGCAAAACTCTTCATCAATTTTCACTCCTGGGTAGGGTGAGGCACCTAAAATGGGAGCAACAGGAACCTCAGTGCGTGAGATTCTTACGCCCTGGGGTTCATCTCCAAGCAAACCATTGGAGTTAATAAGGCAGTTCAGTGTATTTAGCTGTGCAAACGGTTTCTGTCTATGATGGGAAGGAGTGAATGAGGCACATCATCACATACTGATCCTGTATGAAGGAGCATTTCAAACCCATGATCCAACATTGGCATTTTAAGGAGATTGGAGTCTTTTATTTTGATGGAGAAAATAAACAGGAGATTACCAAGAGGGAAAACACAATCCTAAAGAAGATGCAGGCATGGGAGGCTTGGCTGAGACACCTGATGGCTGTGTGGCCATTCAGTGAGACCTGGACAGGCTGAGAGCTGGGCAGAGAGGAACCTCATGAAGTTCACCAAGGATAAGTGCAGAGCCCTGCAGCTGGGCAGGAAGAATAACCTGCAGCAGCACAGGCTGGGAGGGGATCTGCTGGAGAGCAGCCCCAAGGAGAAGGACCTGGGAGTGCTGCTGGGCAGCAAGTTCTGCATGGGACAGAATGTGCCCTGGGGGCCAAGAGGGACAATGGGGTCCTGGGCTGCATGCAGAGGAGTGTGGCCAGCAGAGCCAGGGAGCTTCTCCTCCCCCTCTGCTCTGCCCTGCTGAGACCTCACCTGGAATATTGCATCCAGCTCTGGGCTCTCCAGCTCAGGAGGGACAGGGATCTGCTGGAGAGAGCCCAAGGGAGGGCTGCAAGGATGCTGAAGGGACTGCAGCACTGCCTGGGGAGAAGAGGCTGAGAGCCCTGGGGCTGTGCAGTCTGGAGAGGAGAAGGCTGAGAGGGATCTGATCAATGTCTATCAATAGCTGAGGGCTGGGGGCCAGGAAGAAAGGGACAGGGACAGCCTCTGCTCACTTGGACCCTGGGATAGGACAAAGGGTAATGAATGGAAACTCCAGCACAGGAGGTTCCACCTCAACATGAGGAGGAACTTCTTTACTGTGAGGGTCCCAGAGCCCTGGAGCAGGCTGCCCAGAGAGGTTGTGGAGTCTCCTTCTCTGGAGCCTTTCCAGCCCCATCTGGATGTGTTCTGTGTGACCTGTGCTGGATTCTATGGTGCTGCTCTGGCAAGGGGGCTGGACTGGGTGATCTCTGGAGGTCCCTTCCAGCCCCTAACATCCTGTGATCATTTTGACTGTTTTCTTCAGACACTATGGTTTGAGTTGAGGATGGAAAGCAGCTTCCACGAGATGAAAGCAACTCACCTAATGAAAATATCTCCCACAGCAGAACTCCGAAGGACCACACATCACTCTGGATGGTGTAGACTCGGTCAAAGATGGTTTCTGGTGCCATCCATTTGAGGGGCAGCCTGGCCTGAAAGTGTTTCCATAACAAGAAGGTTTAGCAAAACACTGAGTCCCCACCACAAAGCCATTGAAAGGGGAACAGAAGGAGTCCTCCCTTCACGTTCATCCTCCCTCCAAGAGTAAAGCTCTTCCCAGCAGAGAATCTGAAACTCACATCTCCTTTCCTGACGTAGTCTGGGTCCTTGTAGATGTCCCTAGCCAAGCCAAAGTCGCAGATTTTGACCACATTATTGTCTGACAGGAGGATGTTACGAGCAGCCAGGTCCCTGTGGATGCACTGCCAAGAGAAGTAAACAACATCAGGCACTGGCTGCCGGCGCAGCCCTGCCCGCAGCGCTGATCTCTTTCACATCTGCGCTGTCCAGCCCTGAAAGGCTCAGAACCTCCTGAGAAACAGAAACCTCAGCAGCAGCAGCACTTAGGGATTTTATTCTTGTCATTATTATTATTTTTAAGTGCCTTTTTGATGGTCACAACTGATTTGGCTCGAGGAGGGCTTGTGCTCCCCAGGCCAAACACAGAGCTGTTTACCCTCCTTCCAGAGAGGGCCTTTGAAGTTAGCTAATTCATTATCATAGGGAGCCGACAGAAAGCAGCTTCAGATCTGATTACCTCTGGATTCACTAAGGGTGATTCACTCAAACCTGTGTCCCCCCACTCTCTTTCTGAAAAACATGGCCACAGTGAGATGCTGCTTTGATTCCAACACAAACTAATCTTGACTGCAGAGAGGAAAGTCCAACTCTTTGCCTAGGTACAACAGCTTAGCCAACAGCCCAAAGGCTTCTAAGCTCAAGCCCCAGTAGCTTGAAGTAAAAACAAAAATCAAACCAAAGCAAAAAACCCAAACAAACCAAAAAGCCCCACAAATAACCACAAAACAAACAAACAAGCAAACCCCAGGCTTTAAAAGTGGCTGCAGATTTGCCTCCAGTATGGATTACAAGGGCAGAGGCAGGAAAGCCAAACTCCAGAGTAACCACAGAAACACTCAGGGTGGAAAACACCCTCAGGATCACCAAGTCCAACCATGAGCCCTGCTCTACAAGGGTCACCCCTAAACCAGAGCCCCAAGCACCACATCCAAACCACCTTCAAACACAGCCAGGCTTGGGGACTCCACCACCTCCCTGCCCAGCACATTCCAAGCCCTGACCACTCTGGATGGGAAATAAAAATGTTTCTTTCTGTCCAGTCTAACCCTACCCAGACACAGCCTGAGGCCATTGCCTCTTGTTCTGTCACTAATTACCTGGGAGCAGAGACCAGCAGCAGCCTCTCCACAACCTCCTTTCAGGGAGCTGTAGACAGCCAGGAGGTCTCCCCTCAGCCTCCTCTCTTTCACACTAACCAGCCCCAGCTCCTTCAGTTGCTCTCCATCAGATTTCTTCTCCAGGCCCTTCCCAGCTTCCTTGCCCTCCTCTGCCCTGGCTCCAGCACCTCCACATCTCTCTTGTGTTGAGCTGCCCAGAACTGGCCACAGCACTCCAGGTGTGGCCTGAGCAGAGCTGAGTGCCAGGGGACAATCCCCTCCCTGCTCCTGCTGGACACAGCATTGCTGATCCCAGCCAGGAGGCCTTTGGCTTTCTTGGCCCCCTGGGCACACTGCTGGCTCCTGTTCAGCTGCTTGTCCATCAGCACCCCCAGGTCCCTTTCAGCCAGCAGCTTTCCAGCCACACTGCCCCAAGCCTGGAGCATTGCTTGGGGTTGTTGTGCCCCAGGTGCAGGACCTGGCACTTGGGCAGGCACCAGCCAGGATGTATGAAATGCAGAGAGATGCATGTTTGTAGGAAAGCCTCTGAAGTCTGCTCCTGAACAGCCAGCCTGCACTCTAGAGCAGTTGCACTCCCTGCTTCTATTTCCTTTCCCCATCTCCAAGTATGTTTTTGTTTGTCTGTTTCCATACAGCTGCAGGAACTTCCTCACTCTTGCTGGAATTTACAGCCTTTGAAACATGTATCTAGGGTCACAGCACAGAAAAGCACTTCTAGAAGGCCAGATGCTATTGACTGCTAGAGATGCTATTGACTGCCAGGGTGCCTCTGGCAAGAAGCTCTCCAAGGAGTCACCCATGAAGATTCTGTCTCTCCTCACAGTGCCCTTTCAATCCCACTGCACAAGTACAGGCAGCCTCCTCAGAGCAAACTCCTTTAGTTTAGCTTCATTTTCCCCCCCCCAGCAAGAGTGGTCAGGGACTGGAATGTGCTGCCCAGGGAGGTGGTGGAGTCCCCAAGCCTGGAGGTGTTTCAAGGTGGTTTGGATGTGGTGCTTGGGGCTCTGGTTTAGGGGTGACCCTTGTAGAGCGGGGCTCTGGGCTGGACTTGGTGATCCTGAGGGTCTGATCCAACCTGAATGTTTCTGTGATTCAGTTACCCTGGGATTTGTCCCTGGTTCCTTTAAGCACCCCTGTAGATCAGCTGCCCTCCTCCAACTGCTTAATCCATCTTCTGTGGCTCTGTGACCCATAAGCCTTGCAGAGCTGACTATTAACATTTGTGTCAATCAGTGCATGGCTTGTTTCCTTTTCAAGCCCTGATGGCTTGGCTATGTCTCAGGGCACAAAGAATGCTGAAGGTGTGGCTTCCCCCTCCAGCCCTCCAGCAGCCTTTCCTCCAGTCAAATAAATACCATGCCACTCTTCCTGAGGGCTTCCTTACTTTGCGTGAAGCCAGGAACTCCATCCCCCTGGCCACCTGGAAGCTGTAACAGATGAGGTCCTCCATGGTCAAAGGGTTCTTGCAAAGGTCTTCAGGCCCAGCTGCAAAGAATCAGATGGCAGCAAGACATGTCACTCTTTGTCACCCATAACTGCTCCTTAGCTACAGGTCCCTCCTGACTTTCTGCCACGTCGAGGTGGAAGAGCAAAGCAGCTCTCTTTTTGGCCGGGTAGTTAGCACTAACAGCCCATTGCACACCAGCCCCAGGAACTTTGAGAGGATAGGTTATAAGCTCCAGAGCTCCTCACTTGTTTCCAGAGTTCCTCTCACTGGAATGATGTGCAAAAGAAACCCCAAGGGAAAACAACCAAAGCTCAGCTCCCAAGTTCCTGGGACAGCAAAGGCTTGCTTGTCATCTCAGGAGGTTCAAGAGAAGTGTGGCCAGCAGGGCTGGGGAGGTTCTGCTCCCCCTCTGCTCTGCCCTGCTGAGACCACAGCTGCAATCCTGTGCCCAGTTCTGGGCTCCCCAGCTTAAGAGAGACAGAGACCTGCTGGAGAGAGTCCAAGGGAGAGCCAGGAGGATGCTTAGGGGACTTGAGCATCTCCCCTGGGAAGAGAGACTGAGAGCCCTGGGGCTGTTTAGTGTGGAGAAGAGAAGGCTGAGAGGGATCTGATCAATGTCTATCAGTAGCTGAGGGGTGGGGGGCAAGCGGAGGGGGCCAAGCGCTTTTCAGCAGTGCACAGGAATAAGCCAAGGAACACCAGGATCCAGATTGAACATAGAAGGTTTCAGCTCAACATGAGGAGAAACTTCTTGACAGTGAGGGTGGCAGAGCCCTGGAGCAGGCTGCCCAGAGAGGCTGTGGAGTCTCTTCCTCTGGTGACTTTCAAAGCCCATCTGAATGCATTCCTCTGTGACCTGAGCTAGATTCTATGGTCCTGGCAGGTGGTTGGACTCAATCTCTTTGGGTCCCTTCCAACCCTTGACATCCTGTGTGATCCTCTGTGAACTGTGGAGTCCCTCTGGACCAGTCTGATCCCATCCCTTGCTGAAATCAGTGATCCCTGATAGACATTGGTAGCACTGAGCACTTGGTGTTGTCTCTGCCAAAGGAGAGCATGCTAAAGGCATCAGTGGAAGCACAGCAGAGGGTGTGTGTACCCTGGAGAGGCCTTCAATGAGAGGGTAATTCAGGTTTCCTGTTCCTGAGTGACCACCTGCACAGTGGGAAGGCAAATCAGCCTCTCTGCAACAAGCACTGAAGCAGAGGGTGGTGCATGATATTTGACTTTGAGTAAACATTGAGGACACACAGCTAGAGCCTTAGGGTCTCAGAATAAGAGAGCTGTTTGGGTTGGAAAAGCCCTTTGAGACCACTGAGTCCAACCACCAACCCAACACCACCGTGTCCCCAGGTGCCCTGGCCACACATTTCTTGAGCACCTGCAGGGATGGTGACTCCACCACCTCCCTGGGCAGCCTGTTCCAACCCCTGACCACCCTGCCAGGACAGAAAGCTTCCCTAGTACCCAACCTAAACCTCTCCTGTCACGATTCCAGGCCATTTCCTGTCGTCTGACCGAGGCACACTGCCGTGATGAGCAGGGGAATGGTTTTCTGTTCCTCCTTCCCCACTCTGCCTCTCTCTGCTGAGAGCTTTCTGAGCACCATGAGACACCACAGACTCCTGCTTTCATCACAGCATACAAATCCCATCACAGGGAACCCTCTAAGGACCCTTTAGCATCCTGGCACATCCCTCTCTGCCCTGCCTGGGGGGTTTGTGCTCTGGGGGCGTTCAGCAGGTTGGGCTGAGGGGGTTGGTTCTGCACACTGTGTCGGGGGAGCTTTGGAAACCACACGGGCCCCAGGGGAGCTTCAGGAATCGCATCAGACCCCACCAATGGCAGAAGAAGACACATCCTACCATCCTCCTCCTCCACATCGCTCAGGGAGCGCTCCTCCACGAAGCCAGAGCTTGCTGAGCTCTGGCTGCTCGTGATGCTGTCCAGCCGCCGCTTCAGGTCTGCGGAGACCTCGCCCACGTAGTTCTCCTTCCCCGGCCGGAGCCTGCTGCTTTTGGTCTGGAAAGGTGAAGGCAGAGTGGGAGAAGTCAGAAGCAGAAAGCCTACCAGAACTGATGTGTCCCAGGAGTTCACAATCAGTTTTTCACCTCCCTTTCAAGCCCTTTGCAAAGGGGAGCTCCATCACAGCACCCAATCTTTGCATCCCAGTTTGAAAGGAGGATGGAGGCTGCCTGGCTGGACTCAGCACTGGTTAGGCCACACCTGGAGTCCTGTGTCCAGTTCTGGGCTCCTCAATTTAAGGACACTGAGACTCTTGAAGGTGTCCAGAGAAGGGCAACAAGGCTGGGGAGGGGTCTGGAGCACAGCCCTGGGAGGAGAGGCTGAGGGAGCTGGGGTTGCTTAGCCTGGAGAAGAGGAGGCTCAGGGGAGACCTTCTTCCTCTCTCCAACTCCCTGAAGGGAGGTTGTAGCCAGGTGGGGGTTGGTCTCTTCTCCCAGGCACCCAGCACCAGAACAAGAGGACACAGCCTCAAGCTGTGCCAGGGGAGGTTTAGGCTGGAGGTGAGGAGAAAGTTCTTCCCAGCAAGAGAGATTGGCCCTTGGGATGTGCTGCCCAGGGAGGTGGTGGAGTCACCATGCCTGGAGGTGTTCAAAAAAGGATTGGATGTGGCACTTGGTGCCATGGTTTAGTTGTCAGAAGGTGTTAGGTAATAGGTTGGACTTGATGATCTCTGAGGTCTTTTCCAACCTGGTTGATTCTCTGATTTTCAAACTCATTTCTGGATGCCCCTGAGAGGTGCTCTGATTTCTGGAGAGGGCTGGGAGGATCCATCCTGTCCGAGGCTCAGAGCACTGTGTGTACCCAGTGCTGAGCATCCTGCTTGGGGCCCTTACCATATTTTTTTTCCACCCACAACCTTTGGGCTGTGCTCTGCCATGCTGGCAGACCTGAGCCTTCCTGCAGTGCCTGTGTTCAGATCAGAACTTCTTCAGACTGCTTCTTGATGCTCCTCACGCTCTATGCTGGGGGCACCACTGCAGGGCAGGGAGGGCAGCCCAGTGCTGCACTCATCCGAGGCAGTTCTGGCAGGGACATGCCAGGCTGGCAGGGTGACAGCACCAGCAAGCCCCCAGCCATGAGCACACAGGCTCACAAGCTCAAGCACACCCTGCCACTCCACAGCATGGCATCAGCCTACTCCCACGTCCCCCCAGCCACCTCCTGGGGTAGTTTCAGGCTATGCCTTGAAAGGTTTCCACAGGTCTTGGACAGAAAGCAGTAGAATGTAAATGAATCACCACTGGGTGTCAAAAGGAAGATGATGACAGGGTCTGAACAATCCCTCTGGACAGATAATAGACATCAAGCTAGATGTGCTCACTAAAATCCTCTCTTTCCAGCCTCCTCACTCTGGCTGCTGCCTCTGCTGGCTCTCTGCTGGCCTTGGCTGTGTTCTTTGTTTTGGCTAAGTCTAACAAACAATTCTCTGCTCTCTCTCTTGGCCCCATGAGTCCAGGGGGGCAGAGGGAAGGGGGCAGGGAAGGGGAAGCTGTTGGCTCCCCTGGTTTTTGGCCAGGGGGTGGTTCTTGTCTTGTTTATCAATTGTAGATATTGCCTATTTCATCCCTATTCCTTGCATTCCACTGCAGACTGTGGCTGTGCTTGCAAACACAGCTTCCTCTGCTTCCAGCTGGGCTGGGCTGGGCTGGGCTGGGCTGGCCACTTCATGCTGGGAGGGATTTTCCACCCAGCACACCTCCCCGTGCTGGGGAATAAATGCCCCCTTTGGGGCTGCCCAGGGTGCTCGTGTGGATGCTGCCAGCCCCCCTCTCATCCACTCAAGCCTCTTCCTACTGCTACAGCTTCACCTCCTGCTGCTGCAAAGGGCCTTCTGCTTAACCTCCACCCTGGCCAAAACTCCACCAGCCCTCAAAAATCTGATTTCTTCCTTTCTCCTCCTAAGCCAGAGTGCCCCCAGGGAGGGTGCCAGTCACACAGGCTTCCTCCACCACGTTTCCACTTTCTCCTGCTTCAGCTTGGTGACTTTTCTGCCCTGGCAGGGCTGTTATTCTTCTGATGTCAATTCCCATCCCCATCACTTATGTAAGCAAAGGTCAGCACCTTTGTGCCTCTTCTCTCAAGGCCTCTCAGATGTTTGTTTATCCTTTTTACCTCACAAGAGGATGCAGTCAGTTGCCTTTGCCAATATAAAATAGTAAACAATGTCTCCAAGGACAGAGAAAAACAACCCCCCTGGAGAACCAAGAAGCAGTCTGAAGAAGTCCTGATCTGAACACAGGCACTGCAGGGAGGCTCAGGTCTGCCAGCATGGCAGAGCACAGCCCAAAGGCTGTGGGTGGAAAAAAAATAAGACAAGGGTCCCAAGCAGGATGCTCAGCACTGGGTACACACAGTGCTCTGAGCCTTGGACAGGATGGATCCTCCCAGCCCTCTCCAGAAATCAGAGCCCCTCTCAGGGGCACCTAGAAACAAGTTTGAGAATAGAAGAGAATAGAAGAGAATAGACCAGACCAGACCAGACCAGGTTGGAAAAGACCTCTGAGATTATCCAGTCCAACCTACCACCCAACACCATCTAATCAACTAAACCATGGCACCAAGCACCCCATCCAGTCTCTTCTTAAACACCTCCAGGGATGGTGACTCCACCACTCCCCTGGGCAGCACATCCCAATAGCCAGTCTCTCTTTCCATGAAGAACTTCTTCCTAACATCCAGCCTGAGTCTCCCCTGGCACAGCTTGAGACTGTGTCCTCTTGTTCTGGTGCTGGCTGCCTGGGAGAAGAGCCCAACCCCCACCTGGCTACAACCTCCCTTCAGGTAGTTGTAGAGAGCAATGCGGTCTCCCCTGAGCCTCCTCTTCTCCAGGCTAAGCAAAATGCCAGCCTCCATCCTCCTCCTCCTTCCCAACTGGATGCAAAGAGTGGGTGCTGTGATGGAGCTCCCCTTTGCTAAGGGCTTGGGAGGTGACACACTGCCTGTGAACTCCTGGGACACATCAGTTCTGTAAGATAACTAAGAGCCAAAAGGAGATGTCTAGCCTGGTCAGCAATGAACCAAGGGCGCAGGAGAAAGACTCATCAGGTGCTAGAGGATCCTAGCACCTAGCTAGAGGGTATCTGATGGATGCCCTAAGCAGGCACTGCAAGCTATTTAAGGTGGTCTGGAGCTTAACTAAGAAAGGAAAAAATTCAGGCTGATAATCAGAGAAAACTTCCTGGCAGATAGGGCCAAGTGGAGAACAATCTGCCAAGGGAAATAGTGGAAGCCCAGTTCCTTTGCACATTTTAAGCTAACAATAACAAAAGAGCTCCACTGCAGGGGCCAGGGGGGAAGCTGGATGACCTCTGATGTCTTTGCCATCTCTCATTCCCATGAGAAGGCTGAGATCCTCAGCGTCCCCGAGGGCTGGGACTTCAGCCTGCACCAGAAACAGAAACACTCTGTGTGGAAAAACCCCAGCAGAGCAAACCTGAGCCTGTCCATCCCCCGGGCTCCTTACCTTGTAGGGCACAAACTCACTCCTCTTGCTGCGGAGGTAAGCTGACAGGTTGCCAAACTTGCAGTATTCCACAATCACCATGAGTGGGCCTGGGCAGAGCATAAAGCAATTCCTTAGGGAGAACAGTCAGGGTCCCACCTGGCCTCACTGCAGGGTTTGCTGCTAGGAACACAGACATTTCCAAACACCTTCTGCTACCCAGAGGTTTGGGGGTTTAATGCCAGTAATTAAATATATATATACACACACACATCTAACCCCAGGAGGAAATGCTTCCTTTTCTGCTGTGCAAGGAAGGAAAAGGAAGCACAGGCTCACAGGATGCCAGGGGTTGGAAGGGATCTCAGGGGATCATCCAGTCCAACCCCCCTGCCAGAGCAGGAGCACCTAGGGCAGCTCACACAGGAACACATCCAGATGGGGCTGGAAAGGCTCCAGAGAAGGAGACTCCACAACCTCTCTGGGCAGCCTGCTCCAGGCTCTGGGACCCTCACAGGGAAGAAGTTCCTCCTCATGCTGAGGTGGAGCCTCCTGTGCTGGAGTCTCCTCTTGTCCTATCCCAGGGTGCAGCTGAGCAGAGCCTTTCCCCTCCCTCCCTCCCCCCAGCCCTCAGCTATTGATAGACACTTATTAACCCCTCTCAGTCTTCTCATTCCAGACTAAAAAGCCCTAATTCCACATGGGAAAGCACACAGTGATGTGCTTAAAGCAGCACTAACTGTGCTCACTGATGTAAGGATGCAACATGCAGCCTGGAGTGACCTTCAGTGCAATGAAGTTCACAGGGTGAATATCCATGAAGTTTGTGCAGGCACTTCAGGCCCTGAACACTTAGCCCAGGACTCTGCTTCAGGCCCTGAACACTTAGCCCAGGACTCTGCTTCAGGCCCTGAACACTTAGCCCAGGACTCTGCTTCAGGCCCTGAACACTTAGCCCAGGACTCTGCTTCAGGCCCTGAACACTTAGCCCAGGACTCTGCTTCAGGCCTGGATGCCTGACTGTCCAATCCAAATGTGGTGTTTCATGCTCATGCCACAATGATGAATTCCCATCCTAGCTTCCATCTCTATTTACTGATGGAGCAAGCAAGGAAAGAACTACTTCTGTATGATGCTTCCCCTCAGCTACTGCACTGCTGCCATGGAACTTTCACCACTGAATTTCTGATCCCAGAGGGAGCCAGCAAGTCAGCTCCCCTGAAGAGTTATTACTGAGTTACTTTACACTGAATTTGTTCCAAATTAGCTTGCAGGGCTGGGTTTGTTGAACAAAACATCTGTCCCTGATTATAGAGCAGAATGGGTTCATCCAAACTGCAACCTCCCCTCCTACACACACACACAGAGGCACCCAGAGCCCATCCAGAGCCAGCGAGGGGAAGTCACAACTTGTAGTCATGTTCCAGCTGGTGACAAGGCTAAGAGCAACTTGCTAAACCAGGTGCTGGACTCAGACCCAGAGTTTGTCCCACAAAGGCTGTCCACTGTGAAAGCAGATCTGAGGCACAGCCAGACAAAGTGGCAGCACCACTAGGGGATGGAGCTGGATGTAGAAGCCAGGGCTTGAGAGCCCTTACTGCCCCTCTGGACCTGCTCCCTCTGGCCAGATTTCACCTTTTGGTTGAAATTGACTGTTGCTTTCAACCCTTGATTCTGCTACTCAGTTTCCTCTGCCAGCAGAAGTGGCACAAGCAGGGTTTTCACCAGCACCTCCCCACCCCCCGAGCAGCTCCTCACCCCCTGGCTTGGTGCAGGCTCCAAGCAAGTTGACGACGTTGAGGTGGTGACCGATGTGAATGAGGATCTTCAGCTCTGACATCAGTGCTCTGTGCTCACTATGGGTTGCACCCTCTGCAGGGGAAAACCAGCACAGGATCAGGAGCAGCACAGGCAGAAAGGTTTGCCCTGTTTCTGTACTCTCTTCTCTTATTTTTCCAGTCCACCTAGTGAGAAGCCTGGTTGGTTGGTAGCCTGGCTCAGCTGTGCTGCAGGACACTGCTGGAAGCTAGGGAGATGCTTGAGAGGGTGGATTCTGCTCTGCTTTTAGAGCTTTTCCAGGGCAGTACCTCAGAAGAGAGACACAGCCATCCCAGCTTAGCAAACGGCTTTTTTTTTCCCCTCCCTACAGTGTTTTTGAGCAGTTTGCTCTCTGTCTTTTGGCTCTTACAGGCAAGAATAGCTTGAAACCTGCTGGATGTGCTGGAATGTGTCCAGAGATCAGAGGGCTGCAGCTCCTCTGCTGCAAGGAATCACTGAGAGAGTTGGGGTTGTTCAAGCTGGAGAGGAGAAGACTCCAAGGAGACCTCATTGTGGCCTTCCAGTAACTGAAGGGGGCTACAAGAAAGCTGGGGAGGGACTTTTGAGGGTGTCAAGGAGTGACAGGACTGGGGGGAATGGAGCAAAACTAGGAGTGCATTTAAAAAGGGCAGTGCAGACACAGGCAAGATGCTTTTCTCTACATCTAGCAAACCCATGGAGAGGAGCACACTGCTAAAACAACAACTAACAACAACTAAAACAGAGCCTCAGTGGCTCTGGGCAGCACAGGACACCAGAGGGGCTGTGCACCATCGGTACAGGCAGTTTGCTTTTCCCTCTCCCCTGGTTGCAGCGTTATCCCTATGCCATCCCTGTGCTGTGCATGCCAGGTGGAGTTGCAGTCAGCATCTTTACCTTTCAGCATTTTGACTGCCACTGTTCTGCAGGTGGCAGTTTTGTCGATCCCGAAGGCGTCTGCCTCGATCACCTGGCCGAACGCTCCGCGCCCAAGGGGTTTGCCTGCAAGGGAGAAGGTGAACACACTCTGCTTTGGCTGCCTGCTGGGCACACTGGGCTAAAGGTGCAGGACAAACAGCAGCCCTGCACTGGGATTGTGCAGCAGAAATTCACAGCGAGTGGATGCTGGGAAGAGGATGAATCTTAACAGGCAGAATTCCAGAGTGCAGAGAGGGAGAGGAGAGCACATCAGCACCAGCACCTTAGGCACTCCTGGTGCTGGTCTGATGATAAACCCTGCAGAGAACTGAGGCTGACTCACAGAGTGCATCTGGTTGGAAGGGACCTCCAAGCTCATCCAGTCCAACCCTCATCCCAGCACTGCAGGCTCAACACTAAACCATGTCCCTAAGCACCAGCTCCACACTCTGCTTGAGCCCCCCCAGGGATGGTGACTCCAGCCCTGCCCTGGGCAGAACATCCCAATGGCTGAGAAGAATAATCTCCTAGCATCCAGCCTGAACCTCCCCTGGGGCAGCTTGGAGCCTTCTCCTCTGCTCCTGGCCCTTGCCACCAAGGAGCAGAGCCTGCCCCCTGCTCACTCCAACCTCCCTCCAGAGAGCTATAGAGAGCACGGAGGTCTCCCTCAGCCTCTTCTCCAGCCTGAACACCCCCAGCTCCCTCAGAGACACTTCATGGGCTGTGTGCTCCAGGACCTCCATGAGCACTATATCCTATGGGCCCACAGGGCCCATCTGGAGGTGATGCCCCAAGGCAGACCCATGGCAAGTGAGGACCTGAACCATCTCCTAGCACAGGGCTGGCTGCAGCATCACTGAATGGTTCACGCACTTCAGACACACCCAACAGCATCTCTGCATGACTCCTGCATTGAATCCCAGAAACATTCAGGCTGGAAGACACCCTCAGGATCACCAAATCCAACCATGAGCCCTACTCTGCAAGGCTCACCCCTAAACCACAGCCCCAAGCACCACATCCAAACCACCTTCAAACAGCCAGGCTTGGGGACTCCATCACCTCCCTGGGCAGCATATTCCAAGCCCTGACCACTCTTGCCCTGAAAAAATGTTTCCTACTGCCCATTCTAAACCTACCCTGCTGCAGCTTGAGGCCATTGCCTCTTGTTCTGTCACTAATTACCTGGGAGAAGAGACCAGCAGCAGCCTCTCCACAACCTCCTCTCAGGGAGCTGTAGACAGCCAGGAGGTCTCCCCTCAGCCTCCTCTCTTTCACACTAACCAGCCCCAGCTCCTTCAGTCAAACCTCGTAAGATTTACTCCCCAGGCCCTTCACCAGCTGCATCTGCACCTGCATTCCCAGCAGCATCTCTGCATAGCTCCTGCCCTGCACACCCCCAGCCAGCAGCATCTCTGCCCTGCACACAACCCCCAGCAGCATCTCTGCCCCGCAGCATCTCTGCATTCGTCATTGGAATGTGCTGCCCAGGGAGGTGGTGGAGTCCCCATCCCTGGAGGTGTTCAGGAGGGGACTGGATGTGGCACTTGGTGCCATGGTCTAGTCATGAGGTCTGTGGTGACATGTTGGACTTGATGATCTTTGAGGTCTCTTCCAACCTTAGTGATACTGTCCCCCAGCAGCACCTCTGCCCAGCAGCACCTCTGCCCAGCAGCACCTCTGCCCTGCACACCCCCAGCCAGCAGCACCTCTGCCCAGCAGCACCTCTGCACCTACCCAGCTTCAGGCGGTCCCTGGGAAATTCCCACTTGCTGGCATCGTAGGGGAGCCGTTCACAGTGCTCATCTAGGGGGACTTCATCAGGATCCATGATGATTGACAGGTAGCCAGTCTTCATGTCCCCTCCATTGGCCTGGAAAATGGGATGAGCTGTAGTTGCAGGGGTTCTTCTGCAGGCAAAGTGCCATTTTCTCACCCTGCAGCGTGCCCCTGGGCCCCAGAGACGCCGGGCTAGCCCTTCCCTGCGCCGTGGCACCACGAGTGTGAGCATCATTAACGACTCGCATTGCCAACAGCTGGGACACTGGGTTTGCTTTGGGAGGGGGGTTTGTTTGCCTTTTATCAAGGGCCTGCTCAATTAAAAACAAATTTGTATGCCCTGGGTTCCAGGCAAGAATGTGGTGGCATGGAGAAGAGGGAGGGGGAGGGGGAAAAGTGCCTGTTGATTTAAGAACAATGGGAAGAAACAACACAAAAGGGCCTGGAGTCAGCTCTCATTTGTCATGCAAGAGCAGGGCCGATAGGGCAGGAGGAGAAGTTGTTTCCTTTACCCTTTTAACGGTCCGGAGGATGATTACCAGCAGCAGCCAGAAGAACATGGCAATCACCGCCGTGCCAACCAGGATAATGAGCTCCAGGTTTGTTTTCTCTTCAGCGCCTGGGAAGAAATCAACGAATCTCTGAGTGGCAGCCGGGAGCGCATCGGCGTCGTTCCTTCATGAAGAGCGGAGAAGGGAGGCCCTCGTCGGGAAGGTTCGTGTTAAAAGCGCAACCCCGAGCGAAGGAAGCGAAAGCAAAACAAAGCCAAAGGCTTGGGGGGGATTTGGGTTTGGTTTGTGTTGGAATAGGAGGCTGAGATTCGTGCTGGTTTACACCCCAGCCCATTTCTTAGCTTGGGTCTTGTTCCAAGAACAGTATCTGGACCTCCATCAAACGGGGAAAAAAAACCAGTAAAATCTCAGATTTGAAATGGAAACAACAAGAAGAAAAGCAAAACATTGCTCTGGAAAGCTCAAACTGAAAGACTCTCTCTGTGTCTCTCCAGAAAACAAACCAACCTCATTAGATAGTAAATAAAGAGCTGTGAGAATGACTCTGAGAACAATCTCTCTCTTGTCTCTCTGCATGCTTCAACTGGGGCATGGCAAACGTGGTCCTGCTGGAACACAGGGAAACAAACCCCTGCTTACAACCTCCCTCTGCCAGGAAAACAGCATCCAGCAGATGCCACTTGAACCTGGCCCTGCTGAGGGCCACCTCTGGAATGTTGTGTCCAGTTCTGGGCCCCTCAGCTCAAGAAGGACCTCAGGGAGCTGCTTGAGAGAGTCCAGCACAGAGGCACAGAGCTGCTGCAGGCAGTGGAACATCTCCCTGGGAGCACAGGCTGAGGGAGCTGGGGCTGGGAGCTGGGAGCAGAGGAGCCTGAGGGCTGCCCTCAGTGCTGGGGATCAAGATGTGCAGGGCTGGAGCCAGGCTCTGCTCAGGGATGGCCAAGCACAGCACAAGGGGCACTGGGGGCAAGCTGGAGCAGAGGAGCTGCCAGGGGAACAGAAGGGAAACTTTGTCCCTGTGAGGGTGGCAGAGCCTGGAGCAGGCTGCCCAGAGAGGTTGTGGAGTCTCCTGCTCTGGAGCCTTTCCAGCCCCCCCTGGATGTGTTCTGTGTGACCTGCCCTGGGTGCTCCTGCTCTGGCAGGGGGTTGGACTGGGTGATCTCTGGAGGTGCCTTCCAACCCCTAACATTCTGTGAGCCTGTGACTTACTACTGCACAGGAGGAGCTCTCTTCTTCAGCTCCCATTCCCCACACCACACTCCTGTGGTTCATCCCTTGCAGCACACAGATTTCCACCCCCACCCCCCCACTCCATTGCAGGACCCCAGCCAGCTGCACATTGCATTTCTGGGGAGTGAAGCTTTATCTCCTACCCAGGTTTCCAACTTCTGCAGATATGCCCCAGCCACATTTCCAGCAGCAGCTGAAACCTGCCTTGTCAGCTGCAAATAATCTTCACCCCATGTAAACAGATTGCTCAACACCTTAAATTCCTCAGGGCACCTATAGGAATAGCAGGATACTGCCTTCATCATCATCACAGAACAGATAGGAGCATCACCCTGACCTGCAGGGCAGAGGATTGTCAAGGATTCAGCGCCTGCACTGTGCAAATGCACTCATGCAAGGGCAAGGAGCTGTTTGAGGATTCTCATTGAAGCTCCTGCTGGAGAGTCCATCATGGTTCCAGCTACTCAGCCTGCAGGCTGACCTCTGGCAAGGATTTCTTGGCTATCAGTGTGAGTTTCATTGCAATGTGCCACAACAGGACTGGAGCAATGAGAGGGCTCAAAAATGCTCCTTTCAGAGCTTGCTGGGCTGTGTCTGGAGTGTCCTAATGTAAACCCACCACCTGTTCATAGAATCCCAGGCTGGCTCAGGTTGGAAGGGAGCTCAGAGCTCCTCCAACTTCCCCACCATGCCCAGGGACACCTCTCAGCTACACTCAGCTGCTCAGGGCCTCATCCAGCCTGGCCTTCAGCACCCCCAGGCAGGAGGCAGCCACAGCCTCCCTGGGCAGCCTGGGACAGAGGCTCAGCAGCCTCCTGCTCAACAACTTCTTCCTCAGCTCCACTCTAACCCTGCTCTGCCTCAGCTTCAAACCCTTCCCCCTTGGCCTGTCTGCAGACACCCTGAGGAGAAGTCCCTCTGCAGCCTTCCTGCAGGATCCCTTCAGCTCCTGGCAGGCAGCTCTGAGGTCCCCCCAGAGCCTTCTCCTCTGCAGGCTGCACAGCCCCAGCTCCCTCAGCCTGTGCTCACAGCAGAGCTGCTCCAGCCCTTGGAGCATCTTTGTGGCCTCCTCTGGGCTCCCTTCAACAGCTCTGTGTCCTCCTTGTGCTGGGGACACCAGACCAGGAAACAGGACAGCAATCACAGACTGCACAAAGCCTTCACTCTGCTTTCTCTTGGATGCTGTGACAGTGATCACACAGCTTAGCAAGTTCCAGAGCACAGCATGGAAAGTAGGTGGCCAAGATAAGCGAGGTGCCCCATGACACCTGGGGGTTTGGCTGGGCTCTGGGGTAGAGCTTTGCATGTCATGTAGAGTGGAGGAGTTTCCTTTGCAACCACAAGTAAGACAGGGTCAGCTCTTGCTGCAAAGCACTCCCCAGGCAGTGTGGAGAGGGAAGAGTCCATCCCAACAGCCAGGGTGGCTTTGAGACTACCCAGGCTGAGCCTGCTGGGAATGGCCAGGACTCGCAGCACATCTCCCAGGGCCTTCTCAGACCTCCCCTGAGGACACCCTGTGGATTTCAGGGGGTGACACAGATTTCATGCCCAGCCTGGAAAGAAGCTGACACCAACCTTCCACTGAAAAATGAGCCCCTGCAGCTGTGCAGCCCAGGACATTGCAGGCCAGGCAGGTGTAGAGCCCTCCGTCCTCCTTCCTCACCCGGCGGATGGTCAGGGTTTTGTTTCCATCTTTCAGAACGATCCCTGGAACACAAATCATGGCTCTTAGCCCTGCTGCCTTTATCACAGGCTCACAGGATTGGAGGGGGGTGGAAATGGCCTCCAAAGATCACCCAGTCCAACCCCCCTGCCAGAGCAGGAGCACCTAGGGCAGCTCACACAGGAACACATCCAGGCAGGGCTGGAAAGGCTCCAGAGAAGAGAAGGAGACTCCACAACCTCTCTGGGCAGCCTGCTCCAAGGTTCTGTGACCCTCACAGGGAAGAAGTTCTTCCTTATGCTGAGGTGGGACCTCCTGTGTTGGAATTTCCATCCATTGCCCCTTGGCCTATCCCAGGGTGCAGCTGAGCAGAGCCTGTCCCCTCCCTCCTGACCCCCAGCCCTCAGCTATTGATAGACATTGATCAGATCCCTCTCAGCCTTCTCCTCTCCAGACTGCACAGCCCCAGGGCTCTCAGCCTCTCCTCCCCAGGCACTGCTGCAGTCCCTTCAGCATCCTTGCAGCCCTCCCTTGGGCTCTCTCCAGCAGATCCCTGTCCCTCCTGACCTGGGGAGCCCAGAGCTGGATGCAATATTCCAGGTGAGGTCTCAGCAGGGCAGAGCAGAGGGGGAGGAGAAGCTCCCTGGCTCTGCTGGCCACACTCCTCTGCATGCAGCCCAGGACCCCATTGTCCCTCTTGGTCCCCAGGGCACATTGCTGTCCCATGCAGAACTTGCTGCCCAGCAGCACTCCCAGGTCCCTCTCCTTGGGGCTGCTCTCCAGCAGATCCCCTCCCAGCCTGTGCTGCTGAAGTTTATTCTTCCTGCCCAGGTTTTGCCACTTTGTGTCCCAAATTCAGGATGCAATTTTGGTTTGTGGTGCAAAGCTGCAGTGAGTCCCAAGGAAGGCAGCCCTGAAGTCACAGGAAATGCACAGCAACAGAGCACTGAATGCCCATAGCTCACCTGAGTCTTCCACCAGGGTTTCATTGTTTTTAAACCACAGGATGTGGGGAGGGGGAATGCCATGGGCTGTGCAGGACACCTCTATGGTTTCACCAACATTTGTTGTCTGATTTTCCAGATTTCCTGCCAGCGTGGGTGCCATGGGCTCTGTTGGGCCAAAAAGACAGCAAGATCACTGCCCACTGAACACAACCAACCATTTCTGCAGCAGTCTCAGAAGCACTCAGGTTGGAAAAGCCCCTCAGCATCACCAAATCCAGCCATTAACCCTGCTCTGGAAGGGTCACCCCTAAACCATAGCCCCAAGCACCACTTCCAAACCACCTTCAAAGACAGCCAGGCTGGGGACTCCACCACCTCCCTGCCCAGCACATCCCAAGGGCCAATCTCTCTTGCTGGGAAGAACTTCATCTTCACCTCCAGCCTAAACCTCCCCTGGCACAGCTTGAGACTGTGTCCTCTTGTTCTGGTGCTGCTTGCCTGGGAGAAGAGACCAACCCCCACCTGGCTACAACCTCCCTTCAGGGAGTTGTAGAGAGCAATGAGGTCTCCCCTGAGCCTCTTCTTCTCCAGGCTAAGCAACCCCAGCTCCCTCAGCCTCTCCTCACAGGGCTGTGCTCCAGACCCCTCCCCAGCTTTGTGCCCAGGGAGGTAGTTGAGACCCCTGTCCAGCCTCTGCACAACCTGATCTAGTTGAGGATGCCTCTGCTTACCACAGAGGTCCCTTCCAACCCAGAGCATTCTGTGATTCAGCATCTTGGCTAAATTGAGGAGCCAGAACTGGACACAGGACTCCAGGTGTGGCCTGAGCAGTGCTGGGCACAGGGCAGAATGACCTCCCTGCTGCTGCTGGCCACACTGCTCCTGATGCAGGCCAGGATGCCACACCCCCCCACACCCTTTCTGGTGCCCAGTGAGTGCTCTGTACCTTGGACAGTGAGGTGCTTCACCAGGCAGTGCTGTGTTTTGGCCTTCTTGTCCTGAGCGATGCAGACGTAGTCGCCGCCGTCCTGCAGGGAGATGTTGCGCAGGACGAGCTCCAAGGTGACGTTTTCCCCGTCGGTGTTGGAGACCGTGGCGTTCAGCTGCTGCAGGGCGTTGAGGTTCTTGCAGACAGGCATGGGCAGCCCTCCAAAGGGAGTCTGGGAGGCCTGGGCGCTCAGTTTGTACCACGACAGCTTCTCAAAGGTGAACTTGTCGGCTGTGCACTGCAGGGACATGTTGTCCTTCTCTGTCAGCTGACTCCGAGGCTGCAGGTTGATTTCCAGACCCCCTGCAAGTTTACATAAGTAAAGGGGGTGAAGAAAGGAGAAGAGGGGGGAAGAAGAAAGGAAAGGAGAAGAGGGGGGAAGAAGGAAGGAAAGGAGAAGAGGGGGGAAGAAGGAAGGAAAGGAGAAGAGGGGGGAAGAAGGAAGGAAAGGAGAAGAGGGGGGAAGAAGGAAAAAAAAAGAGGGGGGAGAAGAGAAAATTAAATAGCTAGGTAATAAGCAAGAACTAAATAAAATTAACTGAACCCCTCTTGGGTTGCAGATTTCTTTGGCAGCATTCATCTGCAGAAGCCATTTACAAACACAGCCTTCTCCTCATCTTATCTGGGGTCATGGTTTGGGGCTGACCCCTCAGTGCTGGGCCAAAGGCTGGACTGGATGATCTCGAAGGGCTCTTCCAAACAGACACATTCCTAGAATCACAGACTGGGCTGGCTTGGAAGAGACCTCCAAAGCTCATCCAGTCCAACCCCCTCTGCACTCAGCAGGGACATCCTCAGCTGGATCAGGCTGCCCAGAGCCCTGTCCAGCCTCACCTTCAATATCTGCAGGGATGGAGCCCCATCCACCTCCCTGGGCAACCTGTTCATACTCTGTGCACCTGTGATTTTGTGATTATCCAGGGGTAAATGAGGTGAAAAACCCAACAGCCACCAAACAAAACCAGCTATTGGGTTGGTTCATTCAATCAATCCTCTAAAGAGTAGCAACTCAGTAAAAGCAAAGTGGCTGAGAGGCAGCCCTGTGCAATGAAGACAGCTCCTCCTCCTCCTGCAGGAACTCACAGCAACAGAGGATTGTTTTTACTATTATCTTGCAGCTCATGTCCAGTCTCCTTCTCTGGAGACTCTCAAAGCCAAGCTGGATGTGTTCCTGCCTGGCCTGCCCTGTGCCATCCTGCTTTGGCAGGGGAGGGTTGGACCTGAGGACCTCTGGAGGTGCCTCCCAAGCCCTAGCATTCTGTGACCCTGTGTGAAAAATGACATTTCAGGATGCAGATGTGGGGCGTGGGCTTCAAGGAGAGAGGGAAGCTCTCTGTCACTGGTTTCAAGCAGGTTAGCCTCAGCTTTTACAACACATTGTCACTCGTTGTGGAATGTGCTGCCCGGGGAGGTGGTGGAGTCCCCAAGCCTGGATGTGTTTCAGGGTGGTGTGGATGTGGTGCTTGGGGCCCTGGTTCAGGGGTGAGCCTTGCAGAGTAGGGTTCATGGTTGGCCCTGGTGATCCTGAAGGTCTGCTCCAACCTGAGTGCTGCTGTGATTCTCTGACACTAGGCTCTTTTAAGTGACTGCAAAGCCCAACAGCAGCCACCCATGGGACAACAGTGTCCACCTGCATCATTTGCATGGGACCCTCACTCCACTGCTGCCAGCAGAAGGTGGCTGAAGTCAGCTTGGTGACTTCAAAGACTTTAGGTGAAGCTAAAA
Source organism: Melanerpes formicivorus (assembly GCF_026170545.1). Classification (NCBI taxonomy): domain Eukaryota; kingdom Metazoa; phylum Chordata; class Aves; order Piciformes; family Picidae; genus Melanerpes; species Melanerpes formicivorus. The sequence continues at coordinate 38,705,902 of NW_027142356.1, forward strand.
CCCCAGAGGGTTAAAGGGTTTTATAAAGGACACGAATCAGCCAACAGCTTTCAAGCAGCTATCAGAGCAAACCAGAGCCACCATCAATCACTGCACAGGATGCACTTACTGGTCACATGAAAGGAGATGACCCTCTCGCTGGAGCCAGCTCTGTTGGTAGCCATACATCTGTACAAAGCAGACACGTTGGCTGCTTGGATCGTCAGGGTGCTCACAGTCTGCAAGAGAACAATTTCACAGCCTGGTCAGTGCTCGAGCCTGACCGCCCCAACACCTCCGCGAAGTGATCTGCACAACAAAAAGCCCTTCCGCATCCCTGGCACAGCAGGAGGAGGGCCGCCCCCACCCCTGACATTCACACTCTCTGTCTTTAAGGCCAAAACAAAGAAGAGAAAGCAGCTCTGCCAGCAGGCAGGCTTCGGGGTCTGTGTTAGTAAATGCTGCAACTACAACTTCTGTGCTTCAGCCTCTCCAGAGTCTCCTCGCTGCAGTTCATTGGCAGGGTTAACTTCAGGCTGCTGAAAGGCAAGTGCTGAAAGCTAGGCGAGTTGCTCTCCTCGGTGGAGGCTCACTTTGTGTCAGTGCCTAAGGGACTTGGAAGTGTGCAGCTCTCCATAGATCCCCAGGTTTAATGACTGGGGACAAGAGCCTCACCCTAAGTGATTGTGGCACTCCAGAAAGAGAGATTGGCCATGGGAATGTGCTGCCCAGGGAGGTGGTGGAGTCACCGTCCCTGGAGGTGTTTAGGAAGAGCCTGGCTGAGGCACTTGGTGCCATGGTTTAGTTGATGAGATGGTGTTGGGTGATCGGTTGGACTTGATGATCTCCAAGGTCTTTTCCAACCTGGTTTATCCTATCCTATCCTATCCCATCCTATCCTATCCCATCCTATCCGATCCCATCCCATCCCATGGTTTAGGCTGATGCCTAGGGAAATTATCCACAGATTTGAGTAGAAAAGGGGTAGAATGTGAATGAATTACCACTGGATGTAAAAAGGGGGGGAAAAAATTATAAGGTGTAAGTAATCCCCTTGGGCTGGTTCCTAGCATAAAGTTAGTTGTGGAAACTACCTCTCTCTCTTTTCAGCTTCTAGTGTGAGGGCTCCCTGCCCATGGCAGGGGGGTTGGAACTAGATGATCCTTGGGGTCCCTTCCAGCCCTGATAATTCTGATTCTTTCTCTCTAGCAGATGCCAGCTGCTTGCTTCTGCTGGCTTTTGCTTAGCTGTTGCTGACCTTGGCTGCATTCTTTGTTGTGGCCAAGTAGAATCACAGAATCAAGAAGGTTGGAAAAGACCTCAAGTCCCACCTGTCACCCAGCACCTCATGACAACTAAACCATGGCTTCCCATCCAATCCCACTACTGACAAGCTACCCTCTGCTCCTCTCTCTCTTTTACCTTGTATAGGGTGGGGGAAGCTGTTAGTAGCCCCTGGTTTTGTCCAGGGTGGGTTCTTGTGTTGTTTATAAACCCATGTAGATGTTGTACATTTTGTACATATTCCATGCATTCCAGATTCCTGGACTGTAGTTGTTCTTGGCAGTAGAGCTTCCTCTGCTTCCAGCCGAGCTGCTCTGGCCAATTTTATCTGGGGGGGCCTAATTTCAACCCACCAGAGTGATGTGTCTCCTGATAGGGTCTGAACAGGGTCTCACCATCCCCAACCAAGAGAAAGGAAAACTCCTGCTCACCTTTGTTTTCCCAGCAATAGTCACAACCCGGTGCTTGATCTCCACCTGGTTGCCACCTCTCCTCTCCGAGATCACTTTCCACTTCCTGCAGGCATAGGGGTTGGCTCCTGAGCGAACCTTCCTGAGGTGGAAGTAGAGGCACAGAATGAACTCAAAGGGAATTCAAAATCCATACAAAAGTAACCAGGCTGGAAAGGACCTTGGAGATCATCAAGTCCAACCTCTCATCCAACACCATCTGATCAAAGAATACAATCATAGAATCAACAGGGCTGGAAGAGTCCTCCAAGCTCATCCAGTCCAACCTATCACCCAGCCTTATCCAGTCAACTAAACCATGGCACCAAGTGCCTCAGCCAGGCTGTTCTTGAAGATCTCCAGGGATGGTGACTCCACCACCTCCCCGGGCAGCACATCCCAATGGCCAGTCTCTCTGGGAAGAATTTCTTCCTCACCTCCAGCCTAAACCTCCCCTGGCACAGCTTGAGACTGTCCCCCCTCATTCTGGTGCTGGTTGCCTGGGAGAAGAGACCAACCCCCACCTGGCTGCAACCTCCCTTCAGGGAGTTGTAGAGAGCAAGAAGGTCTCCCCTGAGCCTCCTCTTCTCCAGGCTGAGCAACTAAACCGTGGCACTGAGTGCCTCATCCAGTCTCTTTTAAAAGACTCCAGGGATGGTGACTGGTCTATGCATTAGGACAGATGAAGAGTCACCCTTCAGGACTCTGCTCTTCAGAGTGTGCAGACACTTCTCTGGAAGCCAGATGCCATCACTGCATCTGGGAGGGAAAAGTGTGCTTCTGGAAACACTGCCATTAAACCCCTCCCTATAACCGTCTGAGCCCTTTGTGCTCTGGAAAGCAAGGCACCCCCCAAGCCTTAAAGGTGACTTTCCCAGTGAATCTGCCTGTGTCAGCTCAGCCAGGATGCTGGGAGGGAAGCAGCTATTCTGGGAACAAACCTCCATTCATAAATGGATGATTCAAGTTAATTTAGTTCAAAGGAAGGCAGAGAGACAGAGAAATCGCCCAGCTCCCTACAAGGATTTCTTGAGGACAGTAGCCATTGTGTAGGAAGCAGCCAGGCACCAAAGGAAGCAACTAGTGGAAATCATTTGAACAACAACAACAGGAAAGAAGAATGCTGGGTTTTTTTTGTTGTTGTTGTTGTTTCTTTCTTTAAAGGAAACCTGGGCTTATGGCAGGCCCAGATAAGGGAAGCTGCGTGAATCTCAGTCAGGCACTCTCTCTATCATTCCCCAACATCAATCAGTGCACTTCCTGCCCCCAGATACACTTTCACACAGATAAAGAGCACCACCACACTCAGCACTGGAGTGTAAGGGAAGAAAACAACCCACCACAAGGACCTGTAATTAGCATAAACAGCAAATTCCCTCTGTTTGGGACAGAGCTTGGGGCTTGCTGTCCACAGGGATACCTGAGGGGAGGGCACAGAGGTTTGAAACCTCACCCAAGCCAAGATGCCCTTCAAGAAAGTATGAAAAGAGGAGAAGCCTGGAGAAGAGAGGCTCAGGGGAGGCATTCTTGCTCTCTACAACTACCTGAAGGGAGTTTGCAGCCAGGTGGGGGTTGGTCTCTTCTCCCAGGCAACAGGCACCAGAACAAGAGGACACAGTCTCAAGCTGTGCCAGGGGAGGTTTGGGCTGGAGGTGAGGATGAAGTTCTTCCCATCAAGAGAGATTGGCTATTGGAATGTGCTGCCCAGGGAGGTGGTGGAGTCACCATCACTGGAGGTGTTCAAAAAAGGCTTGGATGTGGCCCTTGGAGCCATGGTTTAGTTGTCAGGAGGTGTTGGGTGATAGTTTGGACTTGATGATCTCTGAGGTCTTTTCCAGCCTTGTTGATTCTACGAAAGCAACACTGCTGGCTCCTCACTGTGGGTGGCCCTTGCCTCTGCTGACAACAATGACCCTGGCAGAGCCTGCCTGCCTCAATCTGCCACTAAATACAGCAATCTTTTCTTCACTGCAGTCAGCAACAAGCCTGGGCAAGGGATGTCCCCCAAAATACCCAACCCAACCTTACACCCCCCCGAGAACCCCACGTGCCTCAAGAGCTACAGAAGATGGCAAGGGCTTGGCACTCACTGGGGGCTGAAGGTGCACTCCTCCTCCAGCTGCCAGTGCCAGAGGATGGTGGTGGGTGGTGGGACAGCATAGATGGTGCAGGTGAGGGCCTGTGTCGAGCCATACTTGTAGGAGTCCACGGGAGCCAGCAGCGCGTTCTCGCCGATCTGGGGGGGCACTAGGAGAGAGAGCAGCAGGTTACACCTCCTGCCAACGGCTCCCCCACAGCACTGCCTGCACACAGACACACAGCAACCACTTCACACAGCTCCCCAGCACAGAATCACAGAACTGTCAGGGTTGGGAAGGACCTCAAGGCTCAGCCAGTCCCAACCCCCTGCCCTGGGCAGGGACACCTCACACCACAGCAGGTTGCTCACAGCCACATCCAGTCTGGCTGCAAACACCTCCAGGCAGGAGGCTTCCACCACCTCCCTGGGCAACCTGTGCCAGTGCCTCACCACCCTCATGGGGAAGCAGCTTCCTTCAACAGCCAACCTAAATGCCCCCTCCTCTAGCCCAGCTCCATTCCCCCTATTCCTATCACCCCCTGGCACCCTATAAAAGTCCCTCCCCAGCTTTCCTGCAGGCCCCCTCAGACACTGAAGACCATAACAAGGTCTCCTCAGAGCTCTCCCTTCTCCAGACCAAACAATCCCAACTCTCTCAGCCTGTCCTCGTAGGAGAGGTGCTCCACATCTGAGCACAGTGCAGAGCATCTCCAAGGATGTGAACCTTGAGGACCAGCCCCTCGAGGTGCAATGCCTCACCAAAACGTCTCTGGTTAGCCTTGGGTTAAAACCCAGCCCTTGCACCATGCCCAGCCTGTAAATGCAGACTGCTCCCCAGCCCTCACCCCACTGCATGTGGCCTCGCTGCCCTTTGCAAGAGCTGCTGTCTTCAAAGCATCGAGGCTGTTTCCTGGGGAGCTGAGAGGGAGAGGAAGAGGAGGAGGAGGAAGAGGAGAAGGAGGGTTGCACAGGGCAGGGCAGAAGAGAGACAGCCTGCGTGGGGCAGGAAGGATGGGTGAGGCGTGACAGGGCTAGGGTGGAGCAGGGGAGGGGAGGACCCTTGCAGCTCAGCCAGCAAGGGGGCAGGAAAAGAGCAGGGTGCAGAGGCAAAGCAATAACATACAGAAAGAAACCAACCCACCACACCACACACAAAGCATCGTCACAAGAACACCAGGAGCCTGCAGCCTCTGGAACCAGGAGACACAGGTCACCTCTGCTCTCCTGAGGTTCAAGTGTTCTCTGCCCAGCCACCACCCCCACCTAAATCTACATCACTCTGGGCTAGGCTTAATCCCAAGGCTTTGAGCATGCTGCAGAGTGGATTCAATCCCAAAGATGGGAGCACCCCACAGGGTGGATTCAATCCCAAGGCTGGGAGCACCCCACAGGGTGGATTCAATCCCACAGCACCCCACAGGTGGAAGGAGGGCACCCCTGGGGTAGGTCTCTTACCATTCACAAGCAGAGCAAAGGTGTGTCTCTTCTGCATCTTGTTGGTAGGGTTGGTGAGGACAGCAGTGTAATTCCCAGCATCTCTTTCAGTTGCTTCAGAGATCACTAAGGTGTAGCCAAGTTTCACTGTGTGGTTGGCATTGAGGGCTTTCCCATTTTTGTACCTGAAGAAAACACAGAGTTGCTTTGAATCCCTCTCCAGTCCCCACAGAATGCTGCAGAGGTTTGCCTTGACTAAGGAGGTCTCAGCTTCCCAAACTTGTCCCAGCTCTTACCATTTCACCTCTGGTGGAGGATATCCTTTGAACTTGACAGGGATTTTGACTGTATCACCCAGTCTTGTCTCAACCACGTTCTCCATTCTCTCCAGATGAATGAAAGGACTTTCTGAAAATAAAGAGAGGGGCAGGGGCAGGAGAGAGAGGGGCAGGGGCAGGAGAGAGAGGGGCAGGGGCAGGAGAGAGAGGGGCAGGGGCAGGAGAGAGAGGGGCAGGGGCAGGAGAGAGAGGGGCAGGGGCAGGAGAGAGGGGGGCAGGGGCAGGAGAGAGGGGGGCAGGGGCAGGAGAGAGGGGGGCAGGGGCAGGAGAGAGGGGGGCAGGGGCAGGAGAGAGGGGGGCAGGGGCAGGAGAGAGGGGGGCAGGGGCAGGAGAGAGGCAAATTTAAAGGTCTTTCCACATGGACAGAAGTGTAACTGCTCTCCATTTGGGTTAGCACTCAACAAGCAGATGACAAAGAGGGGAGAGTGGCAGGATGCCCCTGGTAAAGCACAGCTGGCTCCAAGCTGGGCTCTGTAGTGATGAGCCCACCATGAAATCCCAGCCCATTCCCTCACACACAGGAACAAGCCAGCTCCCTCACCAAGGAGGTCTGGGAAGCTTTCAGGATGGTGTGGCAACTGCCAGCCCTCGGGCCAGACCTCCATGTATATGTACACACAGGTAAAACTGACTCTAAGTAGTCCAGAAACTAACAGTAGGATGGTATCACAGTACAGGAGAGGTTGGGAGGGACCTCCAGAGATCAATCAGTCCAACCCCCCTGCCAGAGCAGCATCACCCAGGGCAGACCACACAGGAATGCATCCAGGTGGGGTTGGAAAGGCTCCAGAGCAGGAGACTCCACAACCTCTCTGGGCAGCCTGCTCCAGGGCTCTGCCACCCTCACTGTCAAGAAGTTTCTCCTCAGGTTGAGCTGAAATCTTCTATGTTCAAGTTTCTCTCCATTGTTCCTTGGCTTATTCCTGCACACCACCCAAAAGAGCTTACCCCCCTTCACTTGCCCCCCAGCCCTCAGCTATTGATAGACATTGATCAGATCCCTCTCAGCCTTCTCTTCTCCACATTAAACAGCCCCAGGGCTCTCAGTCTCTCTTCCCAGGGGAGATGCTCAAGTCCCCTAAGCATCCTCCTGGCTCTCTGTTGGACTCTCTCCAGCAGGTCTCTGTCTCTCTTGAGCTGGGGAGCCCAGAACTGGGCACAGGATTGCAGCTGTGGTCTGAGCAGGGCAGAGCAGAGGAGGAGCAGAACCTCCCCAGCCCTGCTGACCACACTTTCCTTGATGCACCCCCGGATCCCATTGGCTCTCTCGGCCACAAGGGCCAAGACTACCCCACCACTCAAATGTGTGTCTGAACCACTGCAGCCACAGAATACTCCTAAATGATTTACTTTCTATCAATTACAAACTGCACAGACTAAGACTTTTGAGTATGATTTAGGATGATATGGACTTAGTATCTGTTACCCTCACTATCTATAGCAGATCATCTTGGTTTGGCTTCTGAAGAGACACAGAAAGAACCCAGGAGAAAACTGAGTCTCTCCTGAGTCAGTGTGCCACGTAAATCTTTTTGAATGTTAAGGAAGACCACAAAACAACCCCCAACAAAAAGCCATTGATATTCTGGCCCCTGAAATGAGACCTGAGGAAAACCAGGCTCCTGCTAAAGACAAACCTCTTTGTCTGCCTCAGCTGCTAGAAGTGGGACATTCTCATGCTGGCAGGTTTTGTTCTGGTCATAAGGCAGTGGAGCCACTGGGGCTGTGCCCAAGAGAGGCTTGAGAACAGGCTGGAGGATGTAGCCTCCTACTTATCTGTGCACTTAGCCAGAGTTGTTTCCTTTGGATCATTTCCTTCCAACCAAAACTCCAACTGATTCATCTGGCACTAAAGTAAACACTCAGAAGTTTTCTCAGCTTCATTCATAATCCCCCAGGCCAGCAGAGCCACCAGAACCCAGCCTAAGGTCACCTGGACCGAGAGCAGGCAGCCCTTACGCAAAGTCAGCTCCACAAAGGCAGCATGACAGCACCTCAAAGAGGTTAGCACAAGAGAGGATCATAGAACTGTCAGGGTTGGAAGGGACCTCAAGGATCATGAAGTTCCAAGTCCTCACACCTCACACTACAGCAGGTTGCCCAGAGCCACATCCAGCCTGGCCTTAAAAGCCTCCAGGGATGAGGCTGCCACCACCTCCCTGGGCAACCTGTGCCAGGCTCTCACCACCCTCATGGGGAACAACTTCTTCCTCACATCACAGAATCACCAAGGCTGGAAGAGACCTCAAAGATCACCCAGTCCAACCTGTCACCACAGACCTCATGACTAGACCATGGCACCAAGTGCCACATCCAATCCCCTCTTGAACACCTCCAGGGATGGTGACTCCACCACCTCCCTGGGCAGCACATCCCAATCTGAATCTTCCCACTTCTAGTTTTGCTCCATCCCTCCCAGTCCTGTCACTCCCTGACCCCCTCAAAACTCCCTCCCCAGCTTTCTTGCAGCCCCCTTCAGATTCCAGAAGGCCACAATTAGGTCTCCTGGGAGCCTTCTCTTCTCCAGACTGAGGCTTGCTTCAAGCCCATTTTGCTGTGGGGTTCTACAGCTCCCAGTGACTTCCAGCACCCTGTGATAGGACAAGGGGCAATGGATGTAAACTCCAGCACAGGAGGTTCCACCTCAACATGAGGAAGAACTTCTTTACTGTAAGTGTCACAGAGCCCTGGAGCAGGCTGCCCAGAGAGTGGAGCCTCCTTCACTAGAGACTTTCCAGCCCCATCTGGACCTCTGCTGGATTCTATGGTCCTGCTCTGGCAGGGGGGTTGGACTGGAAGACCTCCAGAGGTCCCTTCCAACCCCTAACATCCTCTGAGCCTGTGATAAAAGCCTCATCATGAGCTGAAGGTGGGGTATAAAACCAATCCAAGAGCAGCTGCAAGCCGCAGTTTGGTTCACTTCTGTCATTCTGCTGATGGCCAGGATGCCTTCTGCGTCCCAGGAGTCACTCCCGAGGCTGCAGCAGCCGGGCACCGGGAGGGGACGGCGGCATACCGTGGATAAGGAAGTAGCTGCTGTTCTTCATGTTCATGCGGCCGCTGGACGCTGCGCAGGTGTACCGCCCCCTGTCGCTCAGCGCCACGCTCTCGATGGTCAGAGTGCTCACAAACCTCTTCACTTCCCCTGCAGTGGTCTTCAAATCCCTTATGGTGGCACGTTTTTCCTGGAGTAGAGAAAAGAGAGAGAGGAGATGTCCACAGGATCATGTTAAGGGTTGGAAGGGACCTCCAGAGATCATCCAATCCAACCCCCCTGCCAGAGCAGCACCATAGAATCCAGCACAGGTCCAGATGGGGCTGGAAAGTCTCTGGAGAAGGAGACTCCACAACCTCTCTGGGCAGCCTGCTCCAGGGCTCTGGCACCCTCGCAGGGAAGAAGTTCCTCCTCATATTGAGCTGGAACCTCCTGTGCTGAAGTTTCCATCCATTGCTCCTTGTCCTGTCACAGGGCACAACTAAGCAGAGCCTGTCCCTTCCTTCCTGACCCCCAGCCCTCAGCTATTGATAGACATTGATCAGATCCCTCTCAGCCTTCTCCTCTCCAGACTGCACAGCCCCAGGGCTCTCAGCCTCTCCTCCCCAGGCACTGCTGCAGTCCCTTCAGCATCCTTGCAGCCCTCCCTTGGACTCTCTCCAGCAGATCCCTGTCCCTCCTGAACTGGGGAGCCCAGAGCTGGATGCAATACTCCAGGTGTGGCCTCCCCAGGGCAGAGCAGAGGGGGAGGAGAACCCCCTGTGGTTTTCCCTCTTTGCACACCTGCTAACACAGAGCTGTGTCATCACCTGCTCTGACCAGATCATAGAAGGGAGAGCAACATTATACCAAAATCAAATTTCCTGGTGATGCTGGCACCTTGATGTCCTTATGGACTTACCTTGATGGAAGGGTAGTCCCATTTGAAGTCAATTCCTACGTTCAGCTCTGTCCTTACAGTGCAGTTGAGGACAAGTTTTTCTCCCACTGCCAGCTCCACTTGGTAGTGTGGGTTCATCGTCAGGTCGTAAATTCGGTATCCTGGAGGAGGGACAAAAGGCAGACACCAGACAGGGGAGTAAGAAGAGGCTTCAGTGCCAAGTTTCCCAGAGGAACTCACTGGAACCCCAGCTACCAAGAGGTCCCTCAGTGCCCCAGTGCAGCATGATGATGGGCGTACAAGGAAGCTGGGAGGGAAGGGATGAGCCTGCCCCGAGTGTTTCCCATCTGAGAGGCACATCAGCCTTGATCAGAGCTCCCCAGGTCAGTGGGACTAGGCAGGAGGCAGTGAGCCACACAGTTCCTCTGCCTTAGACACTTTCTTCTTACCCTGGTGAGACCTGAAACCAAAGGAGAGAGATACAACCCCCCCACACACCACCACCACCTCCCCAGCAGTAAGCAGGAAATTTGTTAATAACAGCTTGGCACTGGCAAAACGACTCAAAGTTTATTTTGTGCAACAAAACACTACAACATATCCCAAACTGGAATGTTCTGAATGCAGGAATTCTGCTCCACACCACCAGAGTGAAGACTCATTCATCTGGGGGGGAAACAAAGCTCTGCTGCACAGAGGAAAGGGTGGAAGGCTTCGACACCTTCCTGCCAAGCAAGGCGAGACTGCCTTGGTGCCATCTGGCCACTTGAAGTGGCCACTGTGTCCTCAGCCAAAGGAGCTTCCACAGCCTGAGCTTCCACAGCATCATCTTTAGTCCTGGGGTTGGATGAACTATTGGCAAAACTTGCCAGGAGAGCATAAAGCCCTGTGAGAGGCTCAGGAGAGAGCTCTGAAGGAGCATAAAGCCCTGTGAGAGGCTCAGGAGAGAGCTCTGAAGGAGCATAAAGCCCTGTGAGAGGCTCAGGAGAGAGCTCTGAAGGAGCATAAAGCCCTGTGAGAGGCTCAGGAGAGAGCTCTGAAGGAGCATAAAGCCCTGTGAGAGGCTCAGGACAGAGCTCTGAAGGAAGCAAGACAACCTAGCTCCTATTGTGAGCTTGAGATCCCTATTCCCTTGGTAGCCCCTCAGAGCAATTCCTTCCCATCTGCTGCTGCTGGATGCCTGCCTCTAGTTGCCTTCAACTCTGATTTGGGTCCTGGGTAAGTGAATAAAGCACAGGCTGGAGTGATTTGAGGCAAAAGGCTTGCATTGTCAGGGAATAAACCCGAGTCAAAATCCCTGCTCTCTGTGTAAAAGCCTAAAAATAGAAGGCCTTATCCCTGTGACGAACCAGAAAGCACACAATGCAGCACATTTAAGAGAAGAGTAATTCATACCACAACATCCACTGGGCATTAGCTGCACTGTCAGCCCTGCACAGCCCAGAGCCCAGGCACAGGTAATGGGTTCAGTATGTCGCAGCAAGCAAAAGAGCATTTGGCCGCGGAGGGAAGAAGCAACCAACCTTTCCTTGGCTTACCTACAACTGCCACGATGTAGATCACTGACTGGTAGCTTTCAGCATCTATTTTAGCTTCACAGAAGACCATGCCTGCATAGTTGATTAAATGGCTGGGTATAGTGAAGCCCTTTTTATTATCCCAGGAAATCGATTTCCCGTCGGGAACAAAGATCTTCTCTGGATATTTCTGTTTGAAACATTGGCAAAAGACAGGGTCAGATTTAAACATAAATAAATTGATTGATTGATTGATAGATAGATAGACAGATAGATAGATCAAAAAAACCAAGCAACATTGGCTTTTCAAGCCCAACATTTCCCACAGCTGCAGGGCCCCCCTTTGAGCATGCCAGCTCAGGCAGTCTGCCTCTCCTGAAAGCACAGGATGGGTGCAGTTACTGCACTCACCTTCTTATGGACTCTTAGAATCACAGAAGCTTAGAGTCATAGAATGGTCCAGGCTGGAAGGGGCCTCCAAAGGTTATCTAGTCCAAACCCCTCTGCACTCAGCAGGGACATCCCCAGCTAGATCAGGTTGCCCAGAGCCCTGTCCAGCCTCACCTTGAATATCTCCAGGGATGGAGCCTCAACCACATCCCTAGGCAACCTGTTGCAGTGTTCCACCACCATCATGGTGCAGAACTTGTTCCTCACATCCAAGCTAGATCTCTTCTTCTCTAATTTCAAGCCATTGTCCCTCTTCCTGTCCCTGCAGGCCTTTGCAAACAGTCTCCCTGCAGCCTTCCTGCAGGATCCCTTCCGTCACTGGCAGGCTGCTGTTAGGTCTCCCTGGAGCCTTCTCCAGGCTGAACACCCCCAGCTCCCTCAGCCTGTCCTGTACAGGACAGCTGTACAGGACAGTCCTGCTACAGGACAGCTCTGTCCTGTAGCAGAGCTGCTCCAACCCCTGGTCATTTTCATGGCTCTCCTCTGGACCTGCTCCATCAGGTCCATGTCCTTCCTAGATTGAGGGCTCCAGACCTGCACACAGCACTCCATCACAGGCTGTCAAACTCCCAAGGATGGGGAAAGCCTTAAGGAGAAGGTACTGGTGCTCCAAGCAAAGTGTTCCTGTGACAGTGATCTCAGCTGACCCTGCAAGTCAGGGCGGGCTCTTTCCTTACCGCGTGGAGGGAGACGTTGAGGTTGGACACGGTCCCCAGGCACGGCACCACCACAGTTTTGTTCTTAGTGATGTACACAATGCCAAGCTGGTCACTAACTGAAGTCACAAATGGAGATCTGTAATCTAGAAGAGATTGGACATTAGGGGAAAAAAAAAGTCGTTCCTGCAAGAGTGGGCAGGCATTGGAAGAGGTTAGCCAAGGGGGTGGCGGAGTCACCGACCCTGGAGGTGTTCAGAAACGCCTGGGCATGGCAGTCTGGGATGTGGGTTAATGGCCATGGTGGTGTTGGGATGGGTGAAGTCACACAATCACAGCATGTGAGGGGCTGGAAGGGACCCCCAGAGATCACCCAGTCCAACACCTCTGCCAGAGCAGGAGCACCCAGAGCACATCACACAGGAACACATCCAGGTGGGGTTTGAATATCTCCTGAGAGGGAGACTCCACAACCCCCCTGGGCAGCCTGCTCCAGGGTTCTGTCAACCTCACAGGGAAATAATTCTTCCTCTTGTTGCCAAGGAACATCCTCTGCCTCAGCTTTCACCACTGCCCCTTGTGCTGGCATTGGGCATCCCCCAGCAGAGCCTGGCTCCAGTCTCTGGGCACTGCCCCTGCACAGCTTTAGCAACAGCAATGAGGTCACCCTCAGGCTCCTCCTCTCCAAGCTCCAGAGCCCTCAGCTCCCTCAGGCTCTCCTCCTAGGAAAGCTCTTCCACTGCCTTCATCACTTTTGTGGCTCTGCACTGAACTCTTCCAAGCAGTTCCCTGAGGTCCTTCCTGACCTTGGAGGTGTTTTCCAACCAAAACAATTCTGTGACTCTGTGATTATGGAGGAAAGGTTTCCAGCATTGTTCCTCCCCTGTCTTTTTCTTCTCAGATCAGTTTTACTCTTTTCTGTGTGGTACAACACTGAAGTGATGAGACTAAACAGGGGGGGCACATATTTCCAGAGGCACTGCCCCCCAGACTTGCAGGGCTATTATTCTCCACACAGTTACCAGCAGCAGAGTACCCTTTGGAGAAGAGCTTCCTGCCCCTGCAGTCTGTGTGCTGACCAAAACCTCATTTCCCCTAGTGTGACTTTCCTTTGCATGAGTACTACAGGAAGCAGCAGTTAAAAGCAGTGACATCCTACCTTGGTTCCCCCAGTGACTGCAGCATCCTTCTCAAAGTCAGACAACACACAGAGAAAGAGCTAAGCTCTTATCAAACAAGCTAACTCCTGTGCATAACAACAACAACTCGGGTTTCAAACTGGTAGCTGTAAGTCAACAACACAAAGGAACCATAAGGGAGCATAAGAGAATGAGCATGAAGCCATCAGTGCAAAAAGGCAGATGCCTCAGTGAGTGAGAGCTGAGCATGGGACTGGAGGCTTTCCTCTGTCTTCAGCACTCAGCTGTGTGGCTACCAACCCTTGAAATCTCCTCCTGCCTGAACAGATTTTACCATCATGATTAGCAAATGTAGAGAATTTTGGGGGGTTGTTGGTTTGGTGACTTTTTAATGGTATCAGATAGTACCTCTGCCATCAGCACAGGCTGAGGGAGCGGGGGGAGTTCAGCCTGCAGAGGAGAAGGCTCTGGGGGGACCTCAGAGCTGCCTGCCAGCACCTGAAGGGATCCTGCAGGAAGGCTGCAGAGGGACTTCTCCTCAGGGTGTCTGCAGACAGGCCCAGGGGGAATGGTTTGAAGCTGAGGCAGAGCAGGGTTAGAGTGGAGCTGAGGAAGAAGTTGTTGAGCAGGAGGCTGCTGAGCCTCTGGCCCAGGCTGCCCAGGGAGGCTGTGGCTGCCTCCTGCCTGGGGGTGCTGAAGGCCAGGCTGGATGAGGCCCTGAGCAGCTGAGTGTAGCTGAGAGGTGTCCCTGGGCATGGTGTGGAGGTTGGAGGAGCTGAGCTCTGAGCTCCCTTCCAACCTGAGCTGCTCCAGGATTCTATGAAACTGAAAGGGATGAGATCTGTGGTTTGTAATAAATAAACAACCTCTGTGATCCTCCCTCATACCAAACTCAGACTCCTGCTGAGGTCAGTGATGGCTCTGCATGCATGAGGGCAGGCTGAGAGCACAGCCAAGGTATGTGGGGCAAGTTCTGGGTGGGGGAGAACAGCAGACCAAGCAGGCTGCAGACAGCAATTCACTTCGGAATGACAAGTCCCAAAGTTCCTCTGCTGCTGGCAGTTAGCATCCTGGCATGTGAACACCCAACATGACAAGAAGAACAAGAAGAGTTTATAGCTTCACAGGACCAACAGATCCTAGGATTAATATATTCTAATGTCAAATCTGGTTTGAGATACTTGGTATCCCTTTGTTTTCTTCCTCTCTCTTGAGGCTAGGGGAAGAGCTGTGCAAGCACTTACCTTGAACATAGACATAAATGGTGGTAGCTGCCTGGCTGTCCCTGTAGAGGCACCTGTAGTCCCCTGTGTCATTGCCAATGACTCTGAGGAGGGTGAGTGTCTTGCAGTAGGGGCCCTCGCTGCAGGCTGTCACAGAGACACGCTTCTCAGCACTGCTCTGGTTGCTGGGCCAGTACCACTCCACTGGCCTCTGACCACTGGGGAAGCAAACATTAGAGAGGCATGAGCAGGTGAGGAGCAGCTGGGCTGATGCCAAGGTGGCAAACCCCAGTGCCACCGCTCCCTATGGCTGAAGAAAAGAATGGGCTTCCTCCCACCCCATGGAGCATCAATCCACACAGGATAAACTCACAGAAATCCACCTGGAAAGAAAACTGCCTGGGATACATCCACAGAAATCCACTAAGACAGAAGCTACCTGGGATACATCCACAGAAATCCACTAAGACAGAAGCTACTTGGGATACATCCACAGAAATCCACCTGGAAAGAAAGCTGCCTGGGATACATCCACAGAAATCCACTAAGACAGAAGCTACCTGGGATACATCCACAGAAATCCACTAAGACAGAAGCTACTTGGGATACATCCACAGAAATCCACCTGGAAAGAAAGCTGCCTGGGATACATCCACAGAAATCCACTAAGACAGAAGCTACCTGGGATACATCCACAGAAATCCACCTGGAAAGAAGCTACCTGGGATGCAGCCACAGAAATCCACTTAGATTCACCAGAACATAAATCATAAGTAGCTTCTAAGTAAAGTAACACAGCACCCAGAAGAGAGCTCAGCAGTGGGCTCCATGAGAATCTGGCTGACAATTCCTCTTCCCAGCCACCCTGCTGTCCCCAGCCTCCCTTTGCTGTCACCCTCTAAGATAGCTTCTGAAGTCTGCCAGGGAAAAGCAAGGTGGGCAGCACAAAAGGAGCAGGGAGATAGAGGAGTGGTGATGTGGAACCCACTAAAAGACACAAATCAATCAGTACATGAGTGAATGCCATCCAAATCATGCTGGGCACGTTTGCCCTTACCTGCAGGTAATGTTTAGGGTGTCATTGGCAGTTATTGTGAGGACATCTTTTTGGATGCTAAGGGTTGGCTGATCCAGAGACATGAATAAACCTGTGGGAACACAGACAAAACCCCCTGCAGTCAGTCCAAAACCCCCCAGTAAAGCGCTACTCAGATGGAAAAGCCAAACATTCTGCAGGAGAACATGAAGCAGTTTTTAAGGAGGCTTATTTCACATCAGCCACTTCGCAGCCCAGGGTAAATGATGACTTTTCACACATCCCAGAAAGTTCAGAAACTCTGTCATAACAGGAAGCAAAGGCAGATGGTCAGGAGCTAGCTGCAGAGCACTACAATTCAGCCAGCCAGGGTGGAGTTCCTGTTTTCTTGCCTTGCCAACTTCAAGGTCTAACAAGAGGATGTGGGACATTGAAACGGAGTGAACCTCCATCTGATGATCTCACTCCCTGGGGGAAGGGATTGCCAACCTTTCTTATAATAAACTGAATCTGCTGCTGATCAATGGGCTGCATGAAGAAACCATTGTACACTTTGTCAGGAACTCAGGATCCCACGAATTCATCTTATCTAAAGCATGCTTTTTCTAAGCTTATCTCCTTCCTCCTAAGCAGTTAGGCAAAACGCTATCACCACCAAGCTTCACTCCTGCGAGGGCTTGCCTTCTGCCCACCCTGAGCCACCCACACTTGTGATCTGGGCAGCGATGCCAGTGCTCAGCCTGAGGCAACAGTTCGCTGCACAACATTTGCAAGTGCCACAGAGAGAGGGTTTCTGCCCGCCCTAGCTGCTCCCACCTCCACCAGGAATCCTGCTACCTCACCGGGGCGAGCCAGCAGCCCCAGCCGCGACAGCCTGGCCAGCTAGGGCGGGCAAGAAGAAAGTGCGGCCAGACCGGGACCTTCCCCATTTCCCTGGTATTTCCCCATCCCTTCGTAGCTGGCATCCCGAGCAGGTTCTCCGCTGATGACGGCTTTCCCGCATTTGGCTCCAGGGACATTCTGCTCTCGGAAACGACAGCTGATGCTAGAGCCAAGCGAGCAGGACGCTGTGTCACGGCAGGCAGCCCTTTCCGACGGCCAGCACCAGCCGCCCGGGCAGCAGCGGGGAAGAGGACAGGAGGGGACAGGAGCGGACAGCAAGCCCGCAGCGCTGGGCGTCCCGTTCCACGCCGGGGCTTGCTCCGTCCCACCCTCTCTACCAGCCCGGACGACCCCAAGGCAACCCCACGGCACCCGCTCGTCCCCGCGCCCCTTCTCCCCGGGGCCCCGTAGGGCTGCCGAACCCCGGCAGCTCCCCGACGGGCCGGACGCAGGGCACCTGGGGTTCCCCGAGGGCTTACCGGGAGCCAGGCACAGCAGGACCGCCAGCAGCCGCGCCGCACCGAGCTCCATCCCACCGCCTCCCGGCTCTGCGGGGCGCGAACCAGACGCTGCCTGACGGGGCGGCAGGCCGGCAGCCGAGCCGAGCCGAGCTGAACAGAGCCAAGCCGAGCTGAACCGAGCCAAGCCGAGCTGAACCGAGCAGAGCTAAGTCGCACTGAGCCCAGCCAAGCTGAAGCCAGCCGCGCCGCACCGCCCGGCGGGGATGCGGGACCCCTGCGGGCGGCACCGCCCCGAGAGTGCCCCCAGGCGGGGCTTGTCCCGCGGCCCCGCCCCAGGGTCCAGCGGCTGAGCCCTCGGCAGAGCGCTGCTTGTGGGGAGCAGCTCCGGCAGCTCTCCTCCCTGCCCAGCCGCCGGGGGTGCTCAGGTGCGGTGACCATCAGTGCTGAAACTCACCGTCACCTGCGCTTCACCCCACGCCTTTGGGGTTTCTCAAAATCCCCCCCGACAGGGCTGGAAGCCCACAGCAGAGCTGCCTTGGGCCTCTTTCAGCAAGCAGTGAACTCCTGCATCCCCCAGCTGCCTGCATCCCCCTGGCAGGGTGCTGCCCCACTACAAAACCCCACGCTGGCAGAACCAGCCAGGGGCTGGGGCCACGTGTGTGCTCCCTTGGGGTTGTGTCCTGGGGAATTTGGATAGGACAAGGGGCAATGGCTTTGAGCTGGGAGAGGGAATTGAGACTGGAGGTGAGGAAGAAATTCTCTGCAGTGAGGGTAGGGAGACATTGGCCCAGGTTGCCCAGGGAAGTTGGGGATGTCCTCTCCCTGGAGGTGTTTAAGGCCAGGCTGGATGAGGCCCTGAGCAACCTGGGCTGGTGGGAGGTGTCCCTGCCCATGGCAGGGGGATTGGATCAGAGTGATCTTTAAGGTCCCTTCTCAACCCAACTAATTCTATTCTATTCCATGCAATGACCCCAAAGAGCAGCCCCACAGGGCACATGCAGTGGGACACAGCCATCTTCCTGCTGACAGTGACTTCATCCAGCTGGGTTTGAGGGAAGGGCCTGGAATTGCACCAGGAGAGATTTAGAGTGGAGATTAGGAAACATTTCTTTGTGGAAAGAGTGGTCAGAGATTGGAACAGGCTGCCCAGGGGGGTGGTGGAGTCACCAGCCCTGGAGGTGTTTAGGAAGAGCCTGGATGAGGCACTTGGTGCCATGGTTTAGTTGATGAGATGGTGTTGGGTGACAGGTTGGACTTGGTGATCTCTGAGGTCTCTTCCAACCTGGTTAATTCTATTCTATTCTGTTCTAGAGGTCTTTCCCAGCTGAAACCATTCTGTGATTCTAAGTGCCCAGCAGCACTGAGTTCATGACGTGGGAGTCCCCAGGTCATGTCATGTGTACCCAACCAGCCACATCACATCTAATGGGATCCAACAGCTGCCTGCAAGAGCCACCCTTCCCACCCCCAACAGCCCTGCCCCGCTCTCTGGGGCATGCTACCTGCTGGCAGCAACCATTCCCCTCTCCCCCAGCTGAAGCTGTATCTTCTAATTGGAATTATTAACTGTTGGCTGCTGAAGGAGCTCATGAGCCCTTTGGGAGAGGGTCATGAGCACGTGGTTATTAATGCTCTGCTCATAACCACGAGGCCTCTGGAGGAAACAAATACATCTGCATGGACAGAAACACAGATGAATAGATGGAGGGGAACACAGAGCTGCATGCACAGCTGGGCATGCATGGGCATTCATGCTGCATTTTCCTCCTCTTCCCCTGCAAACCTGCACGTGAGCTTGTCCACCAATGGCTCAGTTAACGAAGCAGTGATTTCATTCTGCATGCTATGCAGTTCCAGCTGGTTTGCAGCACTGGGAGGGGAGGGATGAGTGCAATTTCAAAGGAAATGACACCCCTGGTGCTCCCAGAAAAACACAGGGAATGGGAGAAGCCAAATTTCTCCACTGGTTTTTCCCAGAGATCCAATAAAACCCAGGATAAGCCAAAGAAGGCTCCTGTGGTTCAAGAGGCAGCAAGCTGGTACCATGCAAACAAAATGTGCTCTTGCCATTCCTGTGAGCCCTTAAAGCTGAAAAGCAGTAGCCCTCATTGATATCCCCAGCTCCACTGGGCTGCAGGTCAGGTCCTTGCTATTTCTAAGTGATCTGGGGAGCTCTGCTGGTGATTGCTAAACAGTGGCCCCTCACTGGGGCTAGGCTGCATGCAGGGGCTGTCTGCTGGGGATAAATACCTAGTGAGAAGCAAGGGTACCACCTGCTTTTGATCACCTGATTTACAGAATACAGAATTAACCAGGTTGGAAAAGACCTCAGAGATCATCCAGTGCAACCTATCACCCAGCACCATCTGATCAACTCAACCATGGCACCAGGGGCCTCAGCCAGGCTCTTCCTAAACACCTCCAGTGATGGTGACTCCACCACCTCCCTGGGCAGCACATCCCAATGGCCAATCTCTCTTGCTGGAAAGAATTTCTTCCTCACATCCAGCCTGAACCTCCCCTGGCACAGCTTGAGACTGTGTCCTCTTGTTCTGGTGCTGCTTGCCTGGGAGAAGAGACCAACCCCCACCTGGCTACAACCTCCCTTCAGGTAGCTGTAGAGAGCAATGAGGTCTCCCCTGAGCCTCCTCTTCTCCAGGCTAAGCAACCCCAGCTCCCTCAGCCTCTCCTCACAGGGCTGTGCTCCAGACCCCTCCCCAGCTTTCTTGCCCTTCTCTGGACACCTTCCAGCATCTCAACATCTTTCCTGAACTGAGGAGCCCAGAACTGGACACAGGACTCAAGGTGTGGCCTGAGCAGTGCTGAGCACAGGGCAGAATGACCTCCCTGCTCCTGCTGGCCACACTATTCCTGATGCAGGCCAGGATGCCATTGGCCTTCTTGGCCCCCTGGGCACACTGCTGGCTCATGTTCAGCCTACTATCAACCAGTACCCCCAGGTCCCTCTCTGCCTGGCTGCTCTCCAGCCACTCTGACCCCAGCCTGTAGCACTGCCGGGGGTTTGTGGTGCTGATGCTGGTTCGGTGGGGTGTGACTGCAAAGAGAACAGTTTGCTTTCTGCAGTCCTCTGGGAGCTTCCACAAATGCAGCCTGCAAACCCCCAAAGGTGCCACTGCAGCCACAAGTGACTCCCCTGCAATGCAGGCAGATGGCATGCAGCTAGCTCTTGCTGCAGCGCCACCCAGGCTCTGTTTCCCTGCCCAGTCCTTGCTGCTGACTGAGTGGTTTGGAGGGGCTTGGCTGGTTTCCTGGCTGAAAATCACTTTGGTGCCTGAGCTTCGTGGGAACAAGCACCTCCTGCTTGCCCCAAGCTTATCTAAGTAAAGAGAGGTGAGTGCTAGCCCTCCCCAGGCCCTTTGGTGTTTGCCACATCCCCCTGCCTCCCTCACCCTGCCCTGCAGTGTCCTGAGGAAGGGCAGGAAAGGGTGGGGCTGACCCCTCAAACACACAGACCCCATCCGAGCAGGCATGGAACTGACCAGCAGGCAGCAAGGAGCTTTCCTGCGGTGAATGTTGAGCACCCACAGGGAAGTGCACATTTCAAAAGCACCAAGTGGTTGGGGGTTTTATCACCCTGAGTTATCCTGGGGAGATCTCTCTCTTGACACCTTGCTTCTTAAACGGGACACAGTCCCTCAGTTCTTTGCCTGGCTGTCAGTTTAATCTTGGTAAGCAGCATCATGCTGCAGGAGCTGCTGCTTCACTGCATGAGGTGCCATGGGTGTAGTGCTGGGGACGTTTGTGGCACCAGTGTGCAGCTTCCTTGTGCTTCAGATGCTTGAATGTGGCCCAGACCCTGCAGCCATTTAAACACAAGAAGCAATACTCTGGAGAGGTGTTGGGCAAATGCAGAAAGTGAGAGCTAGGAAAGATGTGAGGGGACTAGGAAAGATGTGAGGCACAGGATGCCTGCTACCATGTGTGCATCGCTGCACTGAGCTCTCTGGTTTGGCTCCCCAGGTCAGGAGGGACAGGGATCTGCTGGAGAGAGCCCAAGGGAGGGCTGCAAGGATGCTGAAGGGACTGCAGCACTGCCTGGGGAGGAGAGGCTGAGAGCCCTGGGGCTGTGCAGTCTGGAGAGGAGAAGACTGAGAGGGATCTGATCAATGTCTATCAATAGCTGAGGGCTGGGAGTCAAGAAGGAGGGGACAGGCTCTGCTCAGTTACACCCTGGGATAGGACAAGGAACAATGGATAGAAACTGCAGCACAGGAGGTTTCACCTCAACAGGAGGAGGAACTTCTTCCCTGTGAGGGTCCCAGAGACCTGGAGCAGGCTGCCCAGAGAGGTTGTGGAGTCTCCTGCTCTGGAGCCTTCCCAGCCCTGTGTGGATGTGTTCCTGTGTGACCTGTGCTGGATTCTATGGTGCTGCTCCAGCAGGGAGGTTGGACTGGATGATCTCCTGAGGTCCCTTCCAGCCCCTGACACCCTCTGAGCCTGTGACCTTTGGTGGTGCTTTTTAAAGTGAATTGTCACTGGAAGATGCCACAGGGAACCTGTGAGAGAAAATCAGCTTGGGCACAGAAGAAAGGCAGTCACCCAAAGCTCAAGTGAAAGGCACTGCTACCCTGAGAGCTGTAGGACAGCAGATGTCTGGTTACAAAAGTAAACCCCCAGTGACTCAAGGGATGGCAGCTGCCTTACCCAGCCTCAGAGGCTGCAGTCTCTGCACAGCCTTTGTGTCATCCTTTCGACTTGCACCAGAGTGCTGGACCGTGGGGAGCTAGGGAGAGAAGCCAAGTATTTTCATGCTATTGAGTGAGGGTGGGATTTCTCCCCTCTCCAGAGGGGAGCTTCAATCTGGGAAGCTTCCTGGGATCCCCAGACCAGCATGCAGCGGCTTCTGAAGCTCCCCCACCCTCTGTGTCAGCAGCCTCACTTGCCTTAAAGAAGGCAATCCCATCAAGACATTGCAGTTCTGGGTTAGCTCAGAAAAGCCTGTCCCTGCCTTGCCCAGGCAATACCAGCAAAGAAATGAGAGGCTGGAAGACAGCCCCCAAATGCTCAGCCCTCCTGCTCCACTCAGTAGAGCTCAGCCCAGTGCAGGACCCGGGCTGGAGATCTGCAGGAGAGCCAACAGACAGGCTGCAGTCAGCCCATGTGCATCACTTGATTGACATCCTGTGCACCCAGCATCTCCCAGAGCCCCTTGGAGAGCAGCTCCTATCCTGAAATCAGTGTGTTCCCAGCTCCTTCCCTGCAGCCCCTTTCAGTTGCAGCCTCCACCCAGGGCAAGCTCTGTGTCCATGGATGGTCCCTGGGAAGAGCTTCTGCAGCAGGCGGGGGCATGAAGCCTGGCCTTGGCCAAACAGAGCCAGCAAGCTTTTGTTTATGCATCTGCTCCTCTGGTCACCAAAAGCTCATTAAAAACAAGACACAAAGAAGGAGCAGAGGAACCAGGCTCCCCCCTCCCCTCCCCCCTCTCCCCTGACCTGTCACGACTGCCCTGGGCTCCTCGGCTCTGTCAGCGCCTCCTGGGCAGCCTGGCCAAGGAGCCCAAGCAGAGCAACTGCAGCCACAAGAGCAGGCAGGATGCCTTCTGTTTGCTTAATTACTCAAGTGACAACCTGGAGGGAGATAAGGGCTGGCACTGGGAACACTACAGCTCAATTTATAGCTCAATATATAGCTCAACATAGCACACAGAGCTGAAGAAGCTTGTGAGTGCTCAGCGTTCCACACAGAACACAGCAGCCAGCCTGCAGTCACACCTCTGTGCCACAGCTGGGGCTGCAAACACCTCAGAATCACAGCATCAGCCAGCTTGGAAAAGACCTCCAAGATCATCAAGTCCAACCAACCACCCAACCCTATCTAATCAACTCAACCCTGGCACCAAGAGCCTTATCCAGCCTCTTTTTAAACACCTCCAGGGATGGAGACTCCACCACCTCTGCAAAGGTTTGCAGGTAGCATTGCAAAGGACAAGCCCCATCCTTCCAGCTAGAATTGAACCAGGCAAGCAGCACCAGAACAAGAGGACACAGTCTCAAGCTGTGCCAGGGGAGGTTCAGGCTGGATGTGAGGAAGAAGTTCTTCCCAGCAAGAGAGATTGGCCACTGGAATGTGCTGCCCAGAGGGGTGGTGGAGTCACTGGAGGTGTTTAGGAAGAGCCTGGCTGAGGCCCTTGGTGCCATGGTTGAGTTGATCAGATGGTGCTGGGTGATAGGCTGGACTGGATGATCTCTGAGGTCTTTTCCAACCTGGTTAATTCTACTCTACTCTATTCTACTCTACTCTGCTCTACCCTACCCTACCCTACCCTACTCTGCTTGAGTAGAAGCAGTGCACCCAGCTCCCAGGGGCATGATGTCTCCCGTGTTGGAACGAGGAACAGCCTCCAGCTCAATGGTTTTTTGGCTGCTTGTAGCATCTCTCTGCCATGGAGGTGCCTCAGTGTCTGCTAAGGATCTTATCATGGTGCAGCTTTTCTCTGGTGAGGGCTCTAATGGGATGTCTCTCCCATATTCTGCCACTTCTCAGAGATATTTGACCACTGCCATGTTTGCTTGAAACTGGCAGAAGGGTTAAAAAATGATGAGTCAAGTAGATAGGAAAAATAAACAGAGAGGCATCAAATGTGATTAGCTGAGGTCTCTTTCCCTAGGAAACTACCCTCAAATGTACAGGTTACATCAAGAGGGGGGAAAAAAACCCCAAACTGCCAGCACTTCATGGGGCAGGATTAGAGATTTGAGGCAACTCAAAGCAGAGGGAAACAGGGTCAGAAATGGTGAAAACCCAGCTGCAAGATTTGAGGTTGTTCAGTCTAGAGGAAGAAGAAGAGATCAGGCAGGAGGATGTGCTAGCAGCCTTC
Organism: Melanerpes formicivorus; assembly: GCF_026170545.1. Lineage (NCBI taxonomy): Eukaryota > Metazoa > Chordata > Aves > Piciformes > Picidae > Melanerpes > Melanerpes formicivorus. The sequence goes on from NW_027142356.1 coordinate 38,729,543, forward strand.
CAGTAGGGAAAGGCTGGAGGTCCCTGGTCAATTATCCTCATAGCCAGCAAGGGGAAGAGAGGAAAGCATTCAGTCTGATTTTCTAGAGAGGAGATTTACCTCAGGCAGTGTGAAATGTTTTCTGAGTCGCAGGGCAGGTCAGCACTGAGTAAGGCTGCCCAGGGACACATCCAGTCTGATACTGAGTGTCTCCAGGGGTGGGGCCTCAATCACATCCCTGGGCAGCCTGCTCCAGTGCCTCACCACCCTCATGGTGCAGAATCACAGAATCACAGGATTGTCAGGGCTGGAAGGGACCTCAAGGCTCAGCCAGCTCCAACCCCCTGCCATGGGCAGGGACACCTCACACTGCAGCAGGTTGCTCACAGCCACATCCAGCCTGGCTGCAAACACCTCCAGGGGTGAGGCTGCCAACACCTCCCTGGGCAACCTGTGCCAGGCTCTCACCACCCTCCTGGGGAACAACTTCTTCCTCACATCCAATCTCAATCTACTCACTCCTTCCTCCCTTTGCTCCTTCCTCCTGATGCCCAACCTAAGTCTGCCTTGCTCCAGTTTCAGACCATTGTCCCTCATCCTGTCCCTCCAAGCCCTTCCAAACTGTCCCTCCCCAGCCTGCCTGTAGGTCCCCTTCAGACATTGCAATGCAGCTCTAAGGTCTCCCTGCAGCCTTCCCTTCTCCAGACTGGGCAGCTCCAGTTCCTTCAGCCTGTCTTCACACAAGGGTGCTCCAGCTCTCTGATCACCTTGGTGGCCTCTCCCTGGTTTTTAACCCCTGTTTATTTTCTGACACCTCGCACCCAAGCAGAGCCATCACAGCAAGCACCACACTGCCTTCCAGCTGCTTTCTGGTGTGGCTGCAGCTCAATGAACCTCCTGAACGTTCAGCAGCTGATGTGCAGCACTGTGTCTCCCAGAAGAAAAGTATCAGCAGGAAAGAAAAGGAAATGCTCAGACACTTGCTCTGCTGCCTGATGACTTTGTCTTGACCATGACTGTCATCAACCAAAGGGTTAAAAATGCATTCCACTTTGTCTTCTGGAGGAGGACACCCAAACAAGCCATGCACAGAAGTCATAAAATGGTCATTAAGGCCAGAAGGAAATCTTAGGACAGGACCTTTGCAAACCATGAGCAACCCAGGGAGCCCACTGGGACACACTTCTGCATTATTTAAGTCCAAGTCCTACTAGAAGAGGAATATTTACTAGCAGCTTGAGCCTGGCTGAAGTTAGAGGCAGACAGTGAAGAGTTTGGTGAAGGGCTCACAGCATGGAGTATAGCAAACAAAGTATGGCCAGCAGGGCTGGGGAGGCTCTTCTCCCCCTCTGCTCTGCCCTGCTGAGACCACAGCTGCAATCCTGTGTCCAGTTCTGGGCTCCCCAGTTCCAGAGAGACAGAGACCTGCTGGAGAGAGTCCAAGGGAGAGCCAGGAGGATGCTTAGGGGACTTGAGCATCTCCCCTGGGAAGAGAGACTGAGAGCCCTGGGGCTGTTTAGTGTGGAGAAGAGAAGGCTGAGAGGGATCTGATCAATGTCCATCAATAGCTGAGGGGTGGGGGGCAAGTGGAGGGGGCCAAGCTCTTCTCAGTGGTGCACAGGAATAAGCCAAGGAACAACATGGTCAAGCTTGAAGAGAGAAGGTCTCAGCCCAACCTGAGGAGAAACTTCTTGACAGTGAGGGTGGCAGAGCCCTGGAGCAGGCTGCCCAGAGAGGTTGTGGAGTCTCCTTCTCCAGGCTGAACAGCCCCAGACTGCAGTGGCTCCATCTGAGACTAGCAGCTTAGCAGCTGGGAGACTTAGCTGGGCAGCTAAGAGGTGAGAAGGCAGTTGTGAGCCCAAGGGTGCCAGCCAAGAGGAGAGAAGGCAGTTGTGAGCCCAAGGGTGCCAGCCAAGAGGAGAGAAGGCAGTTGTGAGCCCAAGGGTGCCAGCCAAGGGGTGAGAAGGCAGTTGTGAGCCCAAGGGTGCCAGCCAAGAGGAGAGAAGGCAGTTGTGAGCCCAAGGGTGCCAGCCAAGGGGTGAGAAGGCAGTTGTGAGCCCAAGGGTGCCAGCCAAGGGGAGAGAAGGCAGTTGTGAGCCCAAGGGTGCCAGCCAAGGGCTGAGAAGGCAGTTGTGAGCCCAAGGGTGCCAGCCAAGGGGTGAGAAGGCAGTTGTGAGCCCAAGGGTGCCAGCCAAGGGGAGAGAAGGCAGTTGTGAGCCCAAGGGTGCCAGCCAAGGGCTGAGAAGGCAGTTGTGAGCCCAAGGGTGCCAGCCAAGGGCTGAGAAGGCAGTTGTGAGCCCAAGGGTGCCAGCCACCCAGGTGCAAAAGCAGAGAGGGACTCCAGGTCTCCAGGCTTAGGCTGCTGGGGAGGACTCTGCTGAAGCCACAGCGCTCAGCGTTAGAGACTCAAGGAACCATTTGGGGTGGGGACCTGAGGTGACTGTCACAGACCTCAGATGATCTGGTTTCAGACTTTTGTCTGTGAAATGCCACAGGATGAGAGTCAGCAGACCTTCTCCCTCAGCCTGAAATGAGAGCCTGCCAGGAAGCACTCTGCCAGCCTCAAGAGCTGGCACCACAGACCTCCTCCTCCTCCATCGACATTCATGCCAAGGAAAAGGTAACCGAGAGGCCTGGGGAAGGAAGACGCTGGGCTGGGGGTCCCTGAGCCCTCCCAAGAGGACTTCTTTTGCTTTAGGTGACTTAGAAACCCAGCAGCATTTGCTTTGTAAAGGCACAGGGTGGCCACTTCTACATTCCTTCCAATTGCAATGGCTTTTTTGACCCAGCTGGAGTCAGGGATGACCTCCAGCATCCACAGATGCATGGACTGAGAGTGACCAGGCTGCAAACCCCTCTCTGCCTCCACACTCCCTTCCCTCTGCCTCACCCACCCAGCCCTTTACTGTGATTCACACAGCTGAACTGCAGCTTGGCCACCCTCTTCTCATCATTTCAGCCACCAGATGTATTTTAGGGTTGGGGGATTTTTTTCTTGCCTTGGTTGTGTTTTTTTCATGCCAAACCTGTGCAAATATTTTGGTTGAGCTGCTGCAGGAAAAATGCAGGCAAAGCTGAGCTATGGATGTCAAAATGTGGTAGGAGAAAAACATGCCTACTGCTGTACAAAAACATTACCCAGCTATTAAAGGAAGCAAGAGGGAATATGCAGGGTTATGGCTTCCAGCTAGTAAAGGGGGAGGGAAAGGGAGGATGACAGGTCCTGATTAAAAGCTGAGAGCAGCCCCAAGGAGAAGGACCTGGGAGTCCTGGTGGATAACAAGGTCTCCATGGGTCAGCAATGTGCCCTGGTGGCCAAGAAGGCCAATGGGATCCTGGGGGACATTCAGAGGAGTGTGGCCAGCAGAGCCAGGGAGGTTCTCCTCCCTCTCTGCTCTGCCCTGCTGAGACCTCACCTGGAATATTGCATCCAGCTCTGGGCTCCCCAGCCCAGGAGGGACAGGGATCTGCTGGAGAGAGTCCAAGGGAGGGCTGTGAGGATGCTGAAGGGACTGCAGCACTGCCTGGGGAGGAGAGGCTGAGAGCCCTGGGGCTGTGCAGTCTGGGGAGGAGAAGGCTGAGAGGGATCTGATCAATGTCTATCAATAGCTGAGGGCTGGGGTTCAGGAGGGAGGGGACAGGGACAGCCTCTGCTCAGTAGCACAAGGGGCAATGGATGGAAACTGCAGCACAGGAGGTTCCAGCTCAACATGAGGAGGAACTTCTTCTCTGTGAGGGTCCCAGAGCCCTGGAGCAGGCTGCCCAGAGAGGTTGTGGAGTCTCCTTCTCTGGAGCCTTTCCAGCCCTGTGTGGATGTGTTCTGTGTGACCTGTGCTGGATTCTATGGTGCTGCTCTGGCAGGGGGGTTGGACTGGATGATCTTTGGATGTCCCTTCCAACCCCTGACATCCTGTGAGCCTGTTAAAGGACTCTGCAGTCTGCTTCCTTTCCTTAATCCATTTGACCTACACAGCATGGCCCCAGCTGTCCAGGCAAGCACAGATAAGTAAGCAGGTTGCCCACCCTCTCCTGGTGCAGCCATCCAAAGTCACTTGCTGAAGCCTGCAGCCTTCCTCTTGGAAATGTTTGTCAGCAGGAAAGCTGAGGCCAGGCTCAGGACTTTCTCTTCCTCCCTGCTAGCTCCACATGTTTCCTGACCCTTGGCTCCTCTGCTGAGAGGCCTTGCCACCTGCACACCAGCCCTGCTAGCACATCCTGTACCTTCCCTGTGTCCAGGGTTCACTGTTTTCATCAGCCTGGATGATAGCTGTGTGAGGGGAATGCCTTTGGGTGCAAACAGAATCACAGCATCACAGAAAGGGTTGGGAAAAGACATTGAAACACTTGAACGTGTCCAGAGAAGGGACATTCCAATCCCTGACCACTCTTGCCCTGAAAAAATGTTTCCTACTGCCCAGTCTAACCCTACCCAGTCACACTTGAGGCCATTGCCTCTTGTTCTGTCACTAATTACCTGGGAGAAGAGACCAGCAGCAGCCTCTCCACAACCTCCTTTCAGGGAGCTGCAGACAGCCAGGAGGTCTCCCCTCAGCCTCCTCTCTTTCACACTAACCAGCCCCAGCTCCTTCAGTTGCTCTCCATCAGATTTCTTCTCCAGGCCCTTCCCAGCTTCCTTGCCCTGCTCTGCCCTGGCTCCAGCACCTCCACATCTCTCTTGTGTTGAGCTGCCCAGAACTGGGCACAGCACTCCAGGTGTGTCCTGAGCAGAGCTGAGTGCCAGGGGACAATCCCCTCCCTGCTGCTGCTGGACACAGCATTGCTCATCCCAGACAAGATGCCACTGGCACCTTGCAACTGGAAAACAAATCATTTTCTGCTGTGATGTGCTACAGGGGCTGCTGAATGGTTCTAAGGGGGCCAAACCCACATGTGGGTAGGATGAGGAAGACCTCATGGGGATGGGGAGCTTGGCCTCTGCAAAATGGGACAGAGGTTGACAGCAGCTGTGAAAAAGCAGAGCTCCATTTCTCTAGATGCTTCTGTCCTCTTAGAATCACCAAGGTTGGAAGAGACCTCAAAGATCATCGAGTCCAACCTGTCACCACAGACCTCATGACTAGACCATGGCACCAAGTGCCACATCCAATCCCCTCTTGAACACCTCCAGGGATGGGGACTCCACCACCTCCCTGGGCAGCACATTCCAATGGCCAATCTCTCTTGCTGGGAAGAACTTTCTCCTCACCTCCAGCCTAGACATCCCCTGGCACAGCTTGAGACTGTGTCCTCTTGTTCTGGTGCTGGTTGCCTGGGAGAAGAGACCAACCCCTTCCTCCTTCCTGGGGAGAGGATGCTGTGAGTGCCAGAAAAGAAAAATCATCTAGCACTTCCCCCAGCTCCCCCAGCGCCCTTTTTTCAACCCAATCTTTCTTTTTCCCCCTCTGGTAGTTCTTCCAGCATGAGCATCTCTCCTTATGAGATGTTGCTTCTGAGCAAACAGAAGAGAATGGCTGAAACCTGGCAGGCAAGCAGGAGGCACCACCAAGGAGGTAGTTTAAATAAACCAGCCTGGAAAAAAGGCAGAGCCAGGAGGGGAAATGTATCTGTCCTCAAGTGTTCAGGCTTGGAAGGAAACAAGAAGTCTCTTCAGAGACTGACCACTAAAGTTCAACATGATCTTTATCTGACCCTTGTTGATCCAATCCATGGGCTGCTTGCTGTCCTGGTGCTACAGCAGAGGAGATCACTGCCCACTTGCTGCTCTTCAGGCTGCACCACTGCAGTGGAGATGAGCCCAGCCATATGTGTCTCCCATGCTGTGCTCCCCAAGAGGACAAGACAGGCCAAAGAGTGGCACAACACCCTCTGGCTCCATGGTGGCTTTGAAAAGCCACAGCAGCCCATAGTTAATCACAGAAACACAGCACCACAGAACAGGAGAGGTTGGAAGGGACCTCCAGAGAGCACCCAGTCCAACCTCTCTGCCAGAGCAGCAGCACCCAGGGCAGTCTGCTCAGGAATGCATCCAGGTGGGGTTGGAAAGGCTCCAGAGGAGGAGACTCCACAACCTCTCTGGGCAGCCTGCTCCAGGGCTCTGCCACCCTCACTGTCAAGAAGTTTCTCCTCATGTTGAGCTGAAACTTTCTATGTTCAATCTGGAACCTGGTGTTCCCTGGCTTGTTAGTGCACACCACTGAAAAGAGCTTGGCCCCCTCCACTTGCCCCCCAGCCCTCAGCTGTTGATAGACATTGATCAGATCCCTCTCAGCCTTCTCTTCTCCAGACTAAACAGCCCCAGGGCTCTCAGTCTCTCTTCCCAGGGGAGATGCTCAAGTCCCCTAAGCATCCTCCTGGCTCTCCCTTGGAGTCTCCTCCAGCAGATCTCTGTCTCTCTGGAACTGGAGAGCCCAGAACTGGACAGAGGATTGCAGGTGAGGTCTCAGCAGGCCTTCACCACAAAATGTTCCTTTACCTACCAATAATTACAAGCCTCAGCCCTTCCAATCCTGTCAGCAAGGCACTAGGACTGGGACTGCATCACTCTCTCAATGCTGGTATCATCCTCTGTGCACTTGTGGTTTCATGTGGACAAAATGAGTGTTATAAATGAAGCAGCTGGACTCAGAAGTGAAAAGAAGTCTGAGCACCAAGAATACTTTCAAGTCAAAGATCATTCTGTGTCTCTTTTGGCCCAGGTGGAAAGGGGGAACTTCTAACCCAACCTTGCTGCTTGGAGCAATCCTACTGCTCACAGCTGGGTCTCTCCCCTAGGCAGGGCTGGGAGTGGTCTAACCTGCACTGCTTTGCTGTTTCTTCCATGTCCAGTTCAAACCAGGAAAGAAAATAGCTCAGCCTCTGGGGAGAGGCTTCCACACTGGTGGAGCTTTGGGCTGTTGTGCTAAGGAAATTGACTGTGCCATCGCGGTGTTTGTCCATTTGGAGCTCCCCCCTCCTCCTCCTGAGCCTTTGAACTCATTGGCCAATTTCTGCTGAAGTTGAAAGGGAGTGAGAAATAGCACAGATCATTCTGTTTGTGGAAACTGGCAGCTAGACAGGGAAGAAAGCCTCAGTTTGTTATCCCTCTAGGGAACAGGTAATCTCTTTGACAGCAGCCAGAAAGCTAAAGGGCATAACACAGGGTCTGCCAGGCAGCTCCCTCCTAGCTCCTGACTGCCTGCAGCTCAGGTACAGCTCTAGCCCCGTGGGCATGGATGTAGGGCATGGAGCTGGGGTCACGCTGCAGGCACTGCTGAGGGGACACAAGCCAATGGGGAATTAAAGTCATAGAATCACAGAATGGTCTGGCTTGGAAGGGACCCCCAAAGGTCAGCCTGTCCAACCCCCTGCAGTTAGCAGGGGCATTCTCTGCTAGATCAAGTTGCTCAGAGTTCCATCAAGCCTGGCCCTGAGTGTCTCCAGGGCTTTCACCACCTCCCTGGGCAACCTGTTCCAATATTCCAATACCCTCAGAGTCAAAAAAACACCCAAACAACAAAGTTGTTCCTAACTGAAAGATTGGGGAAACAAACCAAACCAAACCAGGAAAATCCAAACCAGGAAAACCCAAACCAGGAAAACCCAAACCAAAACAAGGCAAAATGAAACAAGCCAGCAAAACCCAAACCAACACAAGGCAAAGTGAAACACACCAGGAAAAGCCAACACAAAACAAGGCAAGGTGAAACAAACCAGGAAAAGCCAACACAAAACAAGGCAAAGAGAAACAAACCAGGAAAAGCCAACACAAAATGAGGCAAAGAGAAACAAACCAGGAAAAGCCAACACAAAATGAGGCAAAGAGAAACAAACCAGGAAAAGCCAACACAAAACAAGGCAAAGAGAAACAAACCAGGAAAAGCCAACACAAAATGAGGCAAAGAGAAACAAACCAGGAAAAGCCAACACAAAACAAGGCAAAGAGAAACAAACCAGGAAAACCCAAACCAAAACAAGGCAAAGTGAAGCAAACCAGGAAAACCCAAAGCAAAACAAGGCAAAGTGAAACAAACCAGCAAGAAACCCCAAAGAACAAGCCCTCAGTTTCTTTGCAGTGGAGAAAGAGGTCTGGAGAGGCAGCCACCTCTTGTGCCCACCACAACCCTGTTTTGCTCCAGAGTAGGAACACTGCAGGTTCCTTGCACTGGAGGCATCATAGAATCAATAAGGTTGAAAAAGACCTCGAAGGTCATCAAGTCCAACCTGTCACCCAACACCTCATGACTACTAAACCATGGCACCAAGTGCCACACCCAATCCCCTCTTGAACACCTCCAGGGATGGCAACTCCACCACCTCCCTGGGCAACCCGTTCCAGTGGCTAACAATTCTCTCTGTGAAGAACTTTCCCCTCACCTCCAGCCTAAACCTCCCCTGGCACAGCTTGAGACTGTGTCCTCTTGTTCTGGTGCTGGGTGCCTGGGAGAAGAGACCAACCCCCACCTGGCTACAGCCTCCCTTCAGGTAGTTGTAGAGAGCAAGAAGGTCTCCCCTGAGCCTCCTCTTCTCCAGGCTAAGCAACCTCAGCATCCTATGCAAGGGTGGAAGCTGCCTTCAGCACTGCCTACACTGCAGCCTGCACCCTTGCAACCACCATGGAGCCAGCAGTATCCTCTTAGTGTGGCTTTTATCCCTGTGAGGAGCAGCAGAAGGAGCTGGGGGTGCTTAGCCGGGAGACCTCCAAACCAACTCAGATGCTGGGCTGAGGTGGTTGGCCAGTGGAAGTCCTTTTAAATCCTTGGCTGGAGTAAACCCTGTCTGAGGTGAGTAAGTCCTTCTGGTACTTGGATGGGCAAAGGATTTCAGCAGCAGCTGTGTGTTTGTTTGAGGGCACTCTGGGTGTGTAACTCGTGCATGATAAGATGCTTTATCTGCAGCTTGCTTAATCTTTTCCTGTCATTCATGGAGCACCATCCTCACTGTAAACATTTCCCTCTGCTCCCCTAAGGATCCACCAGTTCAGATATCCCTTCAAATAATGGGCAGGCAAGGACTAATAAATATTTCACACACAAAAGGAACCTTGCAGGCAGAAGGCTCTGGTAGCCTCCTGTGTTGTGTGTGGGGAGGATATTGCCAGCTGATTTCTGCTTTCTGAATCCTTTCTTAAAGCTCAAAGCCCAAGATGGATTCCCAGGGAAAGTGGGAGGCAGATCCAGAGCTAGATCACACGAAACGATGGGAAAGGCACAGCCAGGAGGCAGAGCTCTTATTTGGCATGCAGAGCCCCAGCCCTTCCCACTTCCTACAGTGCATCTGGGAGCAGGGGCTGCTCTGCAGCCCAGGCCAGGGAAGGTTGTTGGCCATTTTCCCCTTATCATCCACAGCACACTTGCCCTTTCAAGGCTGAAGATTAAGTAAAGGGGGAAAGTGAAAACAAAATTTATGGTGAAATGCCTGAACTTATCAGCTCTGAGTAACAGCAAGGAAAGGAAATGCCCCAAGTGGGCCCAGGTAATTTCCCCTCTGCTGGGATTTGCCTCAAGACCTTCCAGTCTGTTGCATTGCCACTCACCAGAGTGAATTAGGAAGGCATAAGGTAAGTTAAAGCATCTCAAGGCTCCAAAGTGAAACTGGATTTACAGAAAACATCAGCTGCACACTGCCCAACTGGAACCACCAAACGTCATGGACCACAGAACTGTCAGGGTTAAAGAGACCTCAAGGCTCAGCCAGTTCCAAGCCCCTGCCATGGGCAGGGACATCTCACACTACAGCAGGTTGCTCACAGCCACATCCAGCCTGGCTGCAAACACCTCCAGGCATGAGGCTGCCACCACCTCCCTGGGCAACCTGTGCCAGGCTCTCACCACCCTCATGGGCAACAACTTCTTCCTCACATCCAATCCCAATCTCCCTGTTTCTAGTTTTGCTCCATCCCCCCCAGTCCTATCCCTCCCTGACACCCTCAAAAGTCCCTCCCCAGCTTTCTTGGAGCCCCCTTCAGATCCTGGAAGGCCACAATGAGGTCTCCTGGGAGCCTTCTCTTCTCCAGCCTGCACAACCCCAACTCCCTCAGTCTGTCCTCACAGCAGAGCAGCTCTCACATAGTCACAGTGAGTTGGTCCCACTGAGCTCATCTGGCAGAGAAGAAACACACTTCCAAGAAGCAGTTTTTCCTCAGGTCAGCTCAAGGAACCAACAGGAGCCACAATCACAGCTGGAGGGCTGGGAATGGTGAAAACTGGGAAGCAGAGATCCCCTCTGTTCAGGCAGGGAGCAGTAGGTCTGGTTTGGTAAATCCTCTAATGGCACAGTACTGCTGCTGCTTAAACTGACTCCAGTGCTTTGTGCTCCCTGCAGAGCTGCCTGTTTCCCCCCTCCCCAAGAAAAGTCACCTCCACAAGTGGCAGGAGCAGCAGTGTCACCTTCCTTTGCACACTGCATCACACTCACCATTCCCCTTTGGAACTCTCCCTTCCCCAGGGCTCACAGTCTGGAGCGCTGCTCTGCAAACAGCTTTCTCCCACCTTGCCTTCATGAAAAGTTTGCTTTTCTTTCTTCCTCCTGCAAGTTGCTGATCGAAATAAGCTCCTGCCCCACTGAAAAGCAAAGTCCTGGCCTGATGCAGTGCCATTTCCAGTTGGTGTCAAGCTTTGCCTGCTTGCAAGCACCCTGTTGCTGTGCCCTGGCTCAGAGGGTCAGCAGGCTCAGAAGCACAGAAGCAACTTTTACAGCAAGGTGTGCAGGGAAGGCAGGAGCAGATGGGGAAGGAGACAGCTCTGGGGCTCCTGGCCTGTTTGCTAGGGATGAAATAACATCAGCACATTTGTAAGAGCTGACTGAGGCCTTTTTCAAAGGAGCACAGCAGCTGCAGGGCTGACTCTGAGGCTGTCATCCTGTGCTGTGCAGTGCACTTTGACCACGCTCTCACAAACACCATCTTCCCATGGCAGGCAAGCCCCTTCCCTTTGCTGCAGGGAACGCTGGGGGAGATGACAGAACAGCCCTGCAAAACACCCAGGCACTCTGCATGCAGCAGGGAGCAGCAGGCAGATCCCCAGGGAGAGGAAGAACAGTGAGGATGCTCAGAGCAACTCCTAAAAACAGCAGCACTGCAGGGAGAAGGGAGGGAAGAGGTCATCAGATTGAAAGGGTTCATTGACAAAGCTCTTTGGTTTACAAGAAGCAACTGTTTTTTCCCCCCAAAGAAGGGGATTAAGTTTGGACATCACCTCTAACAAGAGCCCTGATCACACAGAGCCTTTTCACAAGACCACAGGAGGCTAGGAGTTGGAAGGGAACTCCAGAGATCATCCAGTCCAACCCCCATACCAGAGCAGCACCATAGAATCCAGCTCAGGTCACACAGGAACACATCCAGATGGGGCTGGAGAGGCTCCAGAGAAGAAGATTCCACAACCTCTCTGGGCAGCCTGCTCCAGGGCTCTGGGACCCTCACAGGGAAGAAGTTCCTCCTCATGTTGACCTGGAACCTCCTGTGCTGCAGTTTCCATCCATTGCCCCTTGTCCTGTCACAGGGTGTAACTGAGCATAGCCTGCTCCCTCCCTCCTGACCCCCAGCCCTCAGCTATTGATAGACATTGATCAGATCCCTCTCAGCCTTCTCCTCTCCAGGCTGCACAGCCCCAGGGCTCTTAGCCTCTCCTCCCCAGGCAGTGCTGCAGTCCCTTCAGCATCCTTGCAGCCCTCCCTTGGACTCTCTCCAGCAGATCCCTGTCCCTCCTGAGCTGGGGAGCCCAGAGCTGGATGCAATATTCCAGGTGAGGTCTCCCCAGGGCAGAGTAAAGAGGGAGCATAACCTCCCTGGCCCTGCTGGACACAGTCCTGAGGATGATTAAAGGCTGTGACTCAACACATTGTCCTTCCCACATGGACTCATTGGACTCGGGGCCTTGAAACTAAGCTGCCTATCAGTTAGGACAAAAGTGGTTCTTGCACTGAGAGCAGGAATATGTCTTTAGGAGCAATTAATTGCACTGCATCCTGCAGCTTCCATTACAGTGCTTTAGCTCAAGTGCTGCTGCTTGCCCCAGGGAGTATTTTCCCACTCTCCAGTTGTTTATAACAATGGTAAGGCTGGTCTTGGTTTGAGGAGAAAAAAGCAATGTGCACAGATAAGATAAAATTGCTGCTGAGGAACTGAAAGAGAGCTTTGCACTATGGCTTGCTGAAGTCCTGCACTCTCACACCCAGCCTCCCTCCTGTCTCAGGAGCGAGCAGCAGAGCCCAGCACTGTAGGTGCTGCTCAGCCACTCTCCCAGGCCCCAGGAAATGGACGTTTTGACAGCTCAGCCAAAATAGCAAAACAGCTAAAGTTAAGAGGAGAGAGCAGCTGTGAGGACTGGCTTCTCACCTGGGGCTTGCCCACAGCTGCTGTTGCACCTTGAGCTGGAATGACAGAACCTCGGGCTCCCCCTTCATATGTTTTTAATGTATTTATGAACAGAAATAGCTTTTGCAGACTCTTGAAGTTTGAAGCCTGAAGCCCTCTGGTTGCTAACAGCATTAACCCCAACCCAAACACCCAGGGCAGGCTCTCTCTACTGCAAGAGCAGCACTTCCAGACACCATCCAAACCACCACATCTGGAAAGGGAAGATTAAGTTCTGCTTCAGTGTTAAGTCAGTCCTAAGTCTAAAGGACTTAGCAAGCAGGGTTTTATTTGCTGGGGGATTAGGTTTCTTTTGAAAAGAGGACAAACAGGAAATGGGGAATCTCTTCTGCACGAAGCCATGCCCCTGCTGGGCTGTTCCACCCCACTGCACCAGGCAGGAGCTGCACAGCCCCTGCTCCCCACCTTCCCGCAGCAGCCTCAGGAGTGATGAGCTCCCAGGGCTGCAGCTCAAAAGGGAGAGATCAGGAAAGCACTGGATCCCTGTGAATGGTAAAAAAGCACTGGACCCCTGTGAATGGTGGAGAGCACTGGACCCCTGTGAATGGTGGAGACAAGACAGGAGGGCAAAGCCTTTTGCTGAAGGGCTGGGAATGTTCCTGCACATCTCAACCAGCACAGGACCTTGGGTCTCACAGGCTTAGACAAAAGGGACCAACATGGTCTCTTGCTGCATCACAGCAGGATTCTGGGGCTTCTAACCTGCTGTAATGGGAAGCAGATCTGATGCATGAACTCATGGCATCAGCATGTGTGACTCTCATTCCCACACAGAGGGGCTGGAGGGTGTCTCGCTGGAGCAATGAGTTTTGCACACAGGTAGGAAGTGAAGTTGCTGTAACACGATGCAAGTCCTTGGAGCTCTGGAATTAGGAGGCAGAGGTGGCCCCAGCCATGCTATTAATGCAGAGAGGAGAAGCCCAGGCTGGGGTTTGAGCTGCAAAGCAAATGTCTGGGAGAGCTCTGCCAAGTCTCCAGAGGCTCCTTTCTGCTACAGGACAGAAAGCAAGGAGCGTTTCTGGAAGGTATGGATGGGTCATTCCAGGGAGCTGCAGAAGCTGGCATTGCAGGCCTGGAGATCTCTGGCACCTCAGATTGAGCAGCTTGGCTCTCTGAGTGCCTCAGAGCTCCCTGATGTCACTGTCCAGAAGGCAAAGCACAGCCCCCTTCATGCAGGTTGTTGCTTGGGGGAGTTTTGCTACCAGCTCCAGAAACAAATAGAGGTCATATTTCATGCTGTGAACAAAGCCACCTGCTGCGTGGTGTGATCCTGCAGCAGGGGGAGGAACACCTCTGGAAAAGGCTATCCCAAGCACAGAGCTTTCACCCCTGTGGTGTGCCCTTTCCTCTAGCTTGGCCTGGCAATGAAGTTGTGTCTCAAGCACAGCATCACAGACACAGACCCTCAGGATCACCAAGTCCACCCATGAACCCTACTCCACAAGGGTCACCCCAAACCAGAGCCCCAGGCACCACATCCAAATCACCTTGAAACACAGCCAGGCTTGGGGACTCCACCACCTCCCTGGGCAGCACATTCCAATCCCTGACCACTCTTTTTCCTAGTGTCCAGCCTAACCCTGCCCTGGGGCAGCTGGAGGCTGTTCCCTCTTGTCCTATCACTGTATTCTATCCCTCTCCTTGGTCCCAGCCAGGAGGATGCTTGCCTCATGCTGACCAGGGCTGGAGGTGGGGGTCAGTGTTTTAGGAGTAATGAAGATGAAGAGGGCTCAGGGAGCACAACCCTCCTAAGAACCACTGTGGGCTTGGTGCTGAGCAGAAAAGTGGGGCAGGCAGGGGGGGATGGGCAGAGGTGAAGGTCCCAGGTCAGGACAAAAGAAGCACTGTGGCAGCATTTGCAGGACAAAGAAGGGACACTCACATTATTATTCCTTTACAGTCTTACCATCTTAAACTAACTTTCCTGCTTTTTCTCTTGTTCATGCTCAAATTAGCTTTGGCCTGGCTCCTGGGGAACTAATCTTGTCCTCAAAGTCAAGCAGAGGAATAAGCAGGAGGGTTTGGAGCAGAGGGTGTGTGCTAAGCCCCTGGCAGGATCAACCACACACCACAAAGAATCTGCAGGAAGCAAATACAGATTTCATACCCACAAGGATTCCTACATGAAACCTAATTCTGGGGTTTCTGTTCACCCAGTCCAAGGAGCAGGAGGTTCTCATCCAACATACAGCAAAGCTCCTCAGATCTCCACTATCAAATGTAAACTATTTGCAACTGGGCTGCAGCCAGAAGGTATCTGCAGAAATTACCTAGATAAAAAAATCTATGACAAATAAATCTCTGCAGCAGTTGTTCCTCGGGGAGAGAATGGGGCAAGAGCAAAAACTCTGCCCAGAGAGTCATGGAACTGCAGAATGGCTCAGGCTGGAAGGGAGCTCAGAGCTCAGCTCCTCCAACCTCCACACCATGCCCAGGGACACCTCTCAGCTACACTCAGCTGCTCAGGGCCTCATCCAGCCTGGCCTTCAGCACCCCCAGGCAGGAGGCAGCCACAGCCTCCCTGGGCAGCCTGGGCCAGAGGCTCAGCAGCCTCCTGCTCAACAACTTCTTCCTCAGCTCCACTCTAACCCTGCTCTGCCTCAGCTTCAAACCATTCCCCCTGGGCCTGTCTGCAGACACCCTGAGGAGAAGTCCCTCTGCAGCCTTCCTGCAGGATCCCTTCAGGTCCTGGCAGGCAGCTCTGAGGTCCCCCCAGAGCCTTCTCTGCAGGCTGCACAGCCCCAGCTCCCTCAGGCTGTGCTCACAGCAGAGCTGCTCCAGCCCTGGGATCATCTTTGTGGCTTCCTCTGGACTCACTCCAGCAGCTCTGGGTCCTTCTTCTGCTGGGGACACCAGAGCTGGACACAATGCACTCCTGTGGCTTTGTTTGTGAATCAAAGCTGTTTGCTATCGTGCTGGGAACATCAGAGCAGTGCCCAGAGCAGGTGCACACATCTGCCCCCAGACCATAACCAGAAGCAGGGGCTGGATCAGAAAGATCTTCTGAATCAGAGGAAAGATTTAATCATCATTCAAAACATCAAGAACTGAGAAAATCCATGAGGAGAAGGCAAGACTCAGAAGGATGAGGCAAATCTGGGGGTTCTTTAACTACCTCATCCTTTGTGGCATCAAGAGAGTATGTCATTCAGCTGATCTGGATGCCCCTGGGTGCATTCCAGGGTGAACTACCTTGGATGATCCTGCTTTGGGCAGGGGTTTTGGACTGGATGATCCCTGGAGGTCCCTTCCAACCTCTAACATTGATGCAGTGATTCTGTGACCCTCACTGAACCAGCTGCAGTTCTTCTGATCCTTCCCAGCAGCACACAAGCACAGGCTTGCCCGAACTCACCTCCTGTTGCTCCTGAGAAACACCATCCCCAGTGGAGCCTGGAGGTCCTGCTTTCCTTCCTGAGCTGAGTGCATTCCCCATGAGCAGCTCTCCTGGCCCCGAGGTGTGCTTCCCTCACAAAAGACAGGATGCTGTTGTCTCCATGCCATGGGAACAACCCATATCTGCTCCTGCCTGGAGAGGAGGAGGCCTTCAAGAGTCAGCATGGTCCCATTAAGCACTTAACAAGCTGATACTCTCCAGATGCAGCCCTTGTAATCTTGCCTTCACTTTGCTAAGGGAAAGCAACTGATGCTTTCACACTGGTGGTGTGGGGCAGGGAGGCTGGCACTGTGTGCCCTTGAAGCCTGGAACAAGGGCATGGCTGAAGGGACGACGTGAGGAGGTCAAGGAAGGTCTGGGTGGTGTCCAGCCCACAAGACCAGTCCAGAAGGGGACAGTTGTTTTTCCCAACCATAATTTGAAGTGCAGCTGTGATACAGCTGCATGGGAGGCTTGGTCCACACTGGGGTGACTTGTTACTACCAAATGACCTTGCTGCACCTTAGCAGCAGTCACTGCCTCTTGCCTGGCTTTGCAGCCACTTTTCTCTTCTTGGAATGAGGCAGAAGATGTGAATAAATAGGATCCAGTTTCAGCATCTTGCTCTGCAGCCTCCCTTAGCTCCAGGGCTCGCTGGAGGCAGCCTTGCTTGCTGCCTGGCTATGGAGTGCCTGTTTAGTCATCCCTTTACTGATAGTGACAGGAAGGAGCCATTGTTCCTGGGCTTCCTCCTCGATAGCAGAGGTTCCTGAATTCCTACTTGTTGTAAATTAAGCACCTCTGAAGAAAGCATTTGGCCCTGATTCATTTTCTGACTGCAATCCATATGGACTGCTTTGATTTCTTTGGTTTAATTCATAGCCTCCCAAGCAGCAGCAAGAAGAGAACTGAAGCAAACCTCTTTGGGAAGCATCCCTGAAGGTGGAAGCTTCATCCTTGGAGGTTTTGAAGGCCAGGCTGGGTGTGGCTGTTAGCAGCCTGCTGTAGTGTGAGGTGTCCCTGCCCATGGCAGGGGGTTGGAACTGGCTGAGCCTTGAGGTCCCTTCCAACCCTGACAGTTCTGTGATTCTATGATGCTGGTGCACCTCACCAGAATTAAAACACCAAAAGAGAAGCAAGCAGGAGGCTGCCCAAAGGACCCTTCAGCTTTGAAAGATCCTCAGCCCCACATCAGCATTTGGAAGGTGCTTCTCAAGGGGTGTTTACAGCACAGCCAGGAGCAGAGTGATCTGTAGGTGTGCAGTAGTTGTTTTCCCCCAGCAGCCACCAAGCAGCCTGGACTCCCAAGCACCCAGGAGAGCGGCTGGTGACTGCAGAAATACAGGAAAAGACACTTCCCATATGCTTGTCCATATGGCTCATGGGATTTGGACACAGTACAGGAAATCCTATGCAATACAAGCAGCCCAGAAAGCCTGGCACCAGCTAAGGATCAGTTCAGGGGAGGGCTGAGCCTGGCTGGCCAGCCCACGAGCTCATATCAAGGGTGACACTGCCCTGCCTCCTTGGGGTGCAGCCCTACCAGTGCCCAAGCATCACCCTCCTGGAGCTAGCAGCTCACCCTCCTGCTCTCACTGTCATAAATGAAGCTGCTCATATGCTTAAAACTGGCCTTGGAGCTGGGCCAGCTTTCTCAGCACATTATGGGATGGAGCCGTTGACAGATGCTCGGGGATCTCTCACTTGGGTGAAGTTTGCACACATGCTCAGCCAAGCTGCAGGGCCAAGGTCTTGGCCTCGTGCTGCTGAAGAGCCCACGTTGCTTTGCACAAGAATGAAGATGCCAGGCTCAGTGATCAGAGCATCAGATACCAATGCCAGCAACCCCCTCCTGCCCTATCCTCCCTGGATAGCTACAAACAGCTGCAGTGAACCATTCTGCTTCGCCCCAGACCCGAGCAGCTGGACTGCAGTCTGGCATTAAATTGCCTTCAATACTGAAAGGTGGCCACAGGATGGATGCTGCTGGCTGAGCTTGCATGTTCTGCATCTGCACCACGTGCAGACAAGCTGGGAGTCCAGCAGAGTCATTTGAAAGCAGCAAGTTGCTCACCTGAGAGGATTGTGCCAGCAAACAAGCAGCTGAGCATGAAAATTAAACACACAAAACATCTTCTTGGGCTGGCTGGCAGAGCTTTGCACTGCTGTTAGTTTGAGTGGAAGGAGGAGAGGGAGAGGGAGAGGGAGAGGGAGAGGGAGAGGGAGAGGGAGAGGGAGAGGGAGAGGGAGAGGGAGAGGGAGAGGGAGAGGGAGAGGGAGAGGGAGAGGGAGAGGGAGAGGGAGAGGGAGAGGGAGAGGGAGAGGGAGAGGGAGAGGGAGAGGGAGAGGGAGAGGGAGAGGGAGAGGGAGAGGGAGAGGGAGAGGGAGAGGGAGAGGGAGAGGGAGAGGGAGAGGGAGAGGGAGAGGGAGAGGGAGAGGGAGAGGGAGAGGGAGAGGGAGAGGGAGAGGGAGAGGGAGAGGGAGAGGGAGAGGGAGAGGGAGAGGGAGGGCACATTCTGGGC
This sequence comes from Melanerpes formicivorus, assembly GCF_026170545.1. NCBI lineage: Eukaryota > Metazoa > Chordata > Aves > Piciformes > Picidae > Melanerpes > Melanerpes formicivorus. The sequence continues at coordinate 38,747,733 of NW_027142356.1, forward strand.
TTGGCAGTACAGATCCAAGTCTGTTGTCTCTGCACTGCATCCATGTTGTTACTTTCTGGGTGAGAAAGAAGACCAAAGGGAAGAAGGCAAAATGCTTGGCCCCAACAGGAGAGCAGCCTTGTGCCTCACCACCCTTTCAAATTCAGGGATTCAAATGCTAGGAGGCACCTAGCCAGCAGTGCTGCTCCAGGCAGCCCCCCTGGCCACAGGAACAAATCAGGCCTTCTGGATCAGCAGTGGGGAGCATGTTTCATTTCCTGGGCATTTTCTTATCTATACCTTGCTCAGGTTTTTGATCTATGGATGAGTGGGTCAGGAAGTGGCCTGAAGACACCCCTTTTGCCTCATGCATGGAAGTGTTCTAATTATAGGGCTGCCTTAAGAGGCTCCCACTCCTGTCATGACTCTTGGTGTTAGTCCTTTAAACAAGAGAGGGAGGGAAGCCTCCCCCCACCCCCAGAGAAATAATGAGGACCAAAATGCCCTGGTTTATCTTTTTGTCAAGTGAGGCAAGCCTATTATCTGCCCCCAGCCTTTGACTGGGATCACTGTCTCCCCCAGAGCAGCATTTTACAGGCTGATTAGCGTACAGCTTCCTGCAGTAAACTGCCAATAGAGACCAGAACACGGGAGGGGAAAGTGAAATTCAAGGACAAGATTTAAGCTCTGGCCTTAGCTTTTATTGCCTGTGCTGTATGTCAATACATATTCAACTGATAACCCATGCAGAGTACACACACAAGCATGCATGCAGACACAAACCAGCCTGCACAGGTCCCAGGAGCCGCTGCTGGCCGTGCACTCGGAGTCATGTTGGATCAGCAGAGCCTGGATCAGCTGGCTTTGGAAAGAGGCACCCCTGGAGCAGGTTGGTAGAGAGCCAGGCAGGTTTGCAGGCCAGTGCTGGAGCTGCATGGAGCAAAGGACTTCAAGCTGGGAAAGACGAGAGTCAATGCAGCTGGAAAGACCTTCTGCTGCTCTGAAAACTAATTAGCTTGTCATAATTTGCAGATCCCAGATGTGAGTTGGTTGGAAGCTTACAATGCAGAGGCAGATCCCAGATGTGACTTGGTTGGAAGCTTACAATGCAGAGGCAGATCCCAGATGTGAATTGGTTGGAAGCTTACAGTGCAGAGGCAGATCCCAGATGTGAATTGGTTGGAAGCTTACAGTGCAGAGGCAGATCCCAGATGTGAATTGGTTGGAAGCTTACAATGCAGAGGCAGATCCCAGATGTGAATTGGTTGGAAGCTTACAGTGCAGAGGCAGATCCCAGATGTGAATTGGTTGGAAGCTTACAGTGCAGAGGCAGATCCCAGATGTGAATTGGTTGGAAGCTTACAGTGCAGAGGCAGATCCCAGATGTGAATTGGTTGGAAGCTTACAGTGCAGAGGCAGATCCCAGATGTGAATTGGTTGGACGCTTACAGTGCAGAGGCAGATCCCAGATGTGAATTGGTTGGACGCTTACAATGCAGAGGCAGATCCCAGATGTGAATTGGTTGGAAGCTTACAGTGCAGAGGCAGATCCCTTTTCAGCCTAGAGAGCAGAGGAGACTGAGCCACTTCAAGTCATACCTGAAGAAGTAGCTTCACGTGCAAAGTGCCTGGGAATGCAAAAAGACAAGAGGGAAAGAGAATGTTCTTACCTGCTTCCTCCTACAATGAGATGGGATGGAGGCAGAGCTGGAGAGGGATGCTTCAATCCACATAGGATCATTTAGGCTGGAAAAAGCCTTTAAGATCACCAAGTCCAACCATTAACCCAACACTACCATGCCCACTGCTAAACTATGTCCTTAAGCACCACATCTACACATCTTCTAAACACCTCCCCATACCATGACTCCACCACTTACCTGGGCAGCCTGTTCCAGTGCTTGACAATCCTTTCAGTGAAGAAGCTTTTCCCCAGTGTCTGAAGAAACTTTTCCTAATGCCCAGTTTTCAGTCACAAGCTTCTCCAAGTGATAACTGTGCCTCAAGATGTATTTCTGCCCCGGCATGGCATTGGTAGGAGAAGACAGAATCAAGAGGAGGCTCCAAAAGGTGTAAGGATTTCTGCCCCAGTATGGCTCTGGGTAGAGGAAGACAGAATTAGCAGAAGGCTCCTCAAGGTGTAAGGATTTCTGCACCAGCATGGCTCTGGGCAGGGGAAGACAGAATCAAGAGGAGGCTCCAGAAGGTGTAAGGATTTCTGCCCCAGCATGGCTCTGGGTAGGGGAAGACAGAATTAGCAGAAGGCTCCTCAAGGTGTAAGGATTTCTGCCCCAGCATGGCTCTGGGCAGGGGAAGACAGAATCAAGAGGAGGCTCCAGAAGGTGTAAGGATTTCTGCCCCAGCATGGCTCTGGGTAGGGGAAGATAGAATCAAGAGGAGGAATTCTTCAGTTAGGGAATCATAGAATCATAGAATTGTTTTGTTTGGAAGAGACCTTTGATGTCATCGAGTCCAACTGTTAATCCAGCACTGCAGGCTCAACACCAAACCATGTCCCTAAGTGCCAGCTCCACACCCTGCTTGAACACCCCCAGGGATGGTGACTCCAGCACTGCCCTGGGCAGAACATTCCAGTGTCTCAAAACCCTCTCTGTGAAAAATTATCTCCTAGCATCCAGCCTGATCCTCCCCTGGGGCAGCTTGGAACCACTTCCTCTGCTCCTGTCTCTTGCCACCAAGGAGAGAGAGGATGCCCCCTCCTCACTCCCTTCAGGGAGCTGTTGAGAGCAAGGAGGTCTCCCTCAGCCGCCTCTTCTCCAGCCTGAGCACCCCCAGCCCCCTCAGACGCTCCCCGTGGGGCTGCCCGGCCGCACTCTGCGCCTCATCCAGTGAAGGCTTTATGCTGAGCTCGCTGCCTGGCTCAGGACAGCCGCAGGTCCTCTATGTGGCGGCCGCTAGGTGTCAGAGCATGGCGACACGGGGGTGTCCCTTGGGGGACGCACAGCCTTAACCCTCCCGCGGCGGCGGAGCGGGGAGACGGACTGCGCGGCTCAGCGCAGGCAGCAGAAGCACGCAGCTTCAGGTACTTCGACAGCAGAAGCATCAAATAAAATAAAGCAAAATAAAACAAAATAAAGCAAAACAAAATAAAGCAAAATAAAACAAAACAAAACAAAACAAAACAAAACAAAACAAAACAAAACAAAACAAAACAAAACAAAACAAAATAAAATAAAATAAAATAAAAAAGCAACATAAAATAAAGCAAAGGAAATAAAGCAAAGCAAAATAAAATAAAGCAAAATAAAATAAAATAAAGCAAAGCAAAATAAAATAAAGTAAAAATGAAATAAAATGCTATTATTAAATAAACAAATTAAATTAAATTAATTTATTATTATTTTATAATTAATTAATATTAATTTTATAATTAATTAATTAATACTAATTAATTAATCCAATTCACTATTACTCTATTAGATGTCAGATGAGGCCTTGAGCAGCCAAGTCTAGTTGAGAGATGTCCCTGCTCATGGCAAGGAGGTTGGAGGGGGTAGGATCTAAAGCACTTTCCAAGCTGAGCCATTCTGTGATTCTATGAAAACAAAATAATACTTAAAATGAAAGAATAGAGTAGAATAGAATCCAATTTAATTGAATTATTTATTAAAATAATTAAATTAAATTAAAATAACATAAAGAAGACAAGCAAAAATGTAATGGAATGAAAGGAAACAAATCAAAATAGAATGAAATAAAATTTTTTTTTTTAAATAAACTCAAATAAATAAACCAAACTAAACTACAATGAAACAATAAAATAAAATATGATTGAAATGTTTCCATATAAAGTAAAAGTAAATAAATAAACCAAACTAAATGAAATTAAATGAAATAAAATAAACCAAATTAAATTAAATTAAATTAAATATAAAATAAAATCGAATTTTAATTTAATTAAATTAGATTAAATTGAATTTAAGAAAATATAATATAAAATAAAGCAAACTAAACTAAAACTGGAATGAAAGAAAAAGTAAAATCGATTTTTAATTGAATTAAATTAGGGTCAACTGAATTAAAGAATAAATTCGAATAAAAGAAATAAACCAAACTAAAAATGAAATGAAATGAAAAAAATGAAATCAAATTGAATTTTAATGGAATTCAATTAAATTGAAGTTAGGAAAAAAAAAAATGAAAATCAAATAAATGAAGCAAACTAAACTAGAATGAAATGAAAGAAAATCAAATGGAATTTTAATGGAATTTAATTAAATTGAAGTAAAAAAAAAGAAATTAAAATCAAATAAATGAAGCAAACTAAACTAGAATGAAATGAGATAAAAGAAAACAGAATTTTAATGGAATTTAATTAAATTGAAGTAAAAAAAAAAGACATGAAAATAAAATAAATAAAGCAAACTAAAATGGAATGAAATAAAAATAAAATCAAATCGAATTTTAATGGAATTTAATTAAATTGAAGTAAAAAAAAAAAAGAAATGAAAATCATATAAATAAAGCAAACTAAAATGAAATGAAATAAAAATCAAATCCAATTTGAACTGAATTAAATTGAGTGAAAAATTAATTAAAATAAAATTAAAATAATAAAATGGCATTAAATTAAATGATAATTAAATGAAATAAGAGAGAATTTTTAAAGATAAATTAAAAACAGAAAACAATCTTTAAACTATGAGGAGAGTTTGAAAGCAAGGAGAGGTCCTGCGTGCCCTTTGCATCTGCAACTCATCTTCCTGTCCCACTCGCTGGCTGCTGCCCGATGGGGCTCCATGGAGGGGCTGTTTGCTGGCCCCAGCACCCAGGCTGATGTCAAACCCCCCCCCCAAGAAGTGCCTATTTGTTTTCCTTCCCAGGTGCTCACTTTGGCAGCCCTCGAGGCTGCTGCTAAGCTGGCTGCTGAGCAGCACAGTTTGATCTCTGTGTCCTGCTCAGGGTGCAGTAGAAACTGGCAAAGCTGGCTCGAGAGCGTGCCCCAACCTCCAGTGGGATTTCTGCTCCTCTGCATTTTATGTAACCGTGCTTCTGCTTGCATCTGCTGATGGGAAGTGTACAGGATCCTTCTCCTTAAAACAAGGTTAATTCCAGTCCAGCAGGAAGAGCTTAACCATGGAAGAGTCTATACATAGAATAGTTTCCTTCTCTGGGCAGATGAGTGTATTTCCAGAGCCCTCCAGTGTCCATCAGGCCGTGAGCAGCTACAAAACATATCCCACCTTGAAAGCCACTCCAGAGGCTGAAGGCAGGCAAGAAAATCATCAGCAGCTGCAGTGATCACCAAGCTTAGGAGGAAGTCTCTGCCTTCCTCTGACAGTGCAGCTGTTGTTCTGTCTATAAATACCTGAGGGGTGGGTGTCAAGCTCTCCTTGGTGGTGCACAGCAATAAGCCAAGGAACAATGGATACAAACCTGAACATGGAAGGTTCCATCTCAACATGAGAAGAAACTTCTTTACAGTGAGGGTGGCAGAGCCCTGGAGCAGGCTGCCCAGAGAGGTTGTGGAGTCTCCTTCTCTGCAGACTTTCCAACCCCACCTGGATGTTCTGTGTGGCCTGCCCTGGGTGATGCTGCTCTGGCAGGGGGGTTGGGCTGGATAATCTCTGGAGGTCCCTTCCAACCTCTCATGTTCTGTGATTCTGTGAGCGTTAATGCTAGCCCATGGAAGCACAAAAACATCACAAAATGTGAGTTAGAAGAGACCTGTGGAGATCTGGGGTATGTTAGAAGGGCTGTGGTTAATAGGTCAAGAGAGGTTCTCCTCTCCTTCTACTCTGCCCTGCTGAGGCTACGTCTGGAATATTGTGTCCAGTTCTGAGCTCCTCAACTCAAGAAGGACTTCAGGGAACTGCTTGAAAGAGTCCAGCACAGAGCCACAAAGATAATTGAGGTGGTGGAAGATCTTCCCCATGAGGAGAGCCTGAGGGAGCTGAGGTTCTAGCTTGGGGAGGAGGAGCCTGAGAGGTGACCTCATTGCTGTTGCTAAAGCTGTGCAGGGGCAGTGCCCAGAGGCTGGAGCCAGGCTCTGCTGGGGGATGCCCAATGCCAGCACAAGGGGCAGGGGTGGAAGTTGAGGCAGAGGAAGTGCCATGGAAACAGGAGGAAAAGTTTTTTCCCTGTGAGGGTGACAGAGCCCTGGAACAGGTTTTGTGGAGTCTCCCTCTGTGGAGATATTCAACCCCACCTGGATATGTTCCTGCTCTGGATGCTCCTGCTCTGGCAGGGGGGTTGGAGTGGATGACCTCTGGAGGTCTCTTCAAGCCCCTAACATTCTGTGTGCTCCTAGGCTCAGCTCCTAAGTCACACCTAATGTAGATCAGGCCTTGTCTAGCCCAGTTTGCAATGGGAGGACAGACATGACTTGGACTTTCCGCCCAACTTGTGCAAGTGGCCGGTTAAGCATGGAGTGAAAAAGCACAAAATTGCTTCAACTTAGTAAAACAGAGAAGGGCTGATTGAAACCACAGAATGCTAGGGGTTGGAAGGGACCTCCAGACATCATCCAGTTCAACTCCCCTGCCAGAGCAGGAGCACCCAGGGCAGGGCGTGCAGGAGCACATGCAGGCAGGCGTGGTTGAGAGGTGTCCCTGCCCATGGCGGGGAGGTTGGAGTAGATATCTTTAAGTTCCCTTCCAACCTGAGCCCTTCTAGGCTTCTGTGATTTTAAGAAATCACAGAATCACCAAGGTTGGAAGAGACCTCAAAGATCATCCAGTCCAACCTGTCACCACAGACCTCATGACTAGACCATGGCACCAAGTGCCACATCCAATCCCCTCTTGAATGATCCTTTAGGAAGGGGAAGTGCCATGACAAGCAATTGAATCCTCCCTATTGCTGAGCAAAGAAAAATCCTCACATAGCAGACATGGGTTGAAGACTGCAGATGGATGAGGAGCAGCATGCAGGCCAGGCCTGGTTTGGTTTGCCTGTGAAGCTCAGGATTTGAGAGGCAAAGGCCTGGTGGGCAAACAGATGTGCACAGTGCATGGGACGCTGGCAACCACAGGGCAGCTAACTGCACGTTGCCTCCAGCTGTCAGGAGTCAACACCCAGCTCCACGCTCTGCACACTGCTGGATGGAGAAGCAGCTGATCTTAGCACGACTGCAATTATGTTAGAGAGCAGATATGCTAATTAAATACAGACTTAATGGGCGTAGTTAATAAGACACTGAGCAATGTCTGAACGAGTCCGGGCTGAGTAAGCAATGGAGCTGCTGCTGCTACACGTGATAGTGCAGCAAGGGTCCAAGCAGGGATTAAATCCTCCTTCAGCTAGGTGCTGTGCAAACAAATAGCAGAAAGAAAATCCCCCTCCTGAGCTCCCCACCTCGAGCAGTGCATTGCCAACAGCAGGATCACTTACAGCTGAGGGTGGCCACGTTTTCTGGGTTAATAACCAGGGAATCAGCATTTGGTTTTAGCTGGATTCTGTGAGACATCTGGAAGCTGGCACCTAAGAGGAAAAAGAGTGCTGGCAAGCAAGATGGAGCAGTTGATCATTTATAATGCAGCCACCATTTAAAAAGGAGCTAAAGTCAGAGTAGGTTGTGGCATGAGTGACTGATAGTCCAGGGAGAAGAGGTACTGCACACACAAAAAAGAGCATGGAGGGGCACACAGCACGGCAGGCAAGTCATTCAGGACAAGACTGGAGACAAGGGGGGTGTTTCAGAACAAAGACAGCACAAGCAAGTTTCCTTCTGTTAAACTCTTGGGTGTTACTGCAGAAAGGAAGGAAAAATCCCAAAGCCTCTTCTTTAAAGGAGTTATTTGCCTGTGAGCAAGAAATAAGGCCAGGAGCACTCAGCCCTGGGAGCATGGTGAGGGTGCTTACAGCTTTCCAACTCCTTCCGCACTCCTTGATCACTCTTTGCTCAGTCCTCACCCCACTGACTCCCCAGGCACCACGGGCCTGCCCCTTCTCTTCAGATCATGCCCCCACACCTGCACATGGAAGACAAAAAGGTTATCAGGAGTAGCCAACATGGATTTACCAAGGGGAGATCCTGCCTGAGTAATCTGATGGCCTTCTATGAAACCATGACCAAATGGGTAGATGAGGGAACAGCAGTGGATGTCACCTACCTTGACACAGAGTCCAACAGAGAGCCAGGAGGATGCTTAGGGGACTTGAGCATCTCCCCTGGGAAGAGAGACTGAGCAACTTGGGGCTGTTTAGTGTGAAGAAGAGAAGGCTGAGAGGGATCTGATCAATGTCTATCAATAGCTGAGGGGTGGAGGTCAACTGGAGGGGGCCAAGCTTGGTTGGGTGGTGCACAGCAATAAGCCAAGGAACAACAGGGTCAAGCTGGAACATAGAAGATTTCAGCTCAACATGAGGAGAAACTTCTTTCCAGTGAGGGTGGCAGAGCCCTGGAGCAGGCTGCCCAGAGAGGTTGTGGAGTCTCCTTCTCTGGAGCCTTTCCAGCCCCACCTGGATGCATTCCTGTGCAGACTGCCCTGGATGATGCTGCTCTGGCAGGAGGGTTGGTCTGGGTGATCTCTGGAGGTCCCTTCCAACCTCTCATGCTCTGTGATGCTGTGGTACTGTGATGCTGTGTCCTGCCTGAACTGGAACTGCTTGGGACATCTCTCAGAGCAAAGTGACTGTAAGTCTAGCCAGCACAACTCCATCTGTGCTGTAAGTGATGTGCCCTCTTGAGTGAACAGCTCCAGTGGTGGAATAAAGCTGAGAGAATGAACCTTTAAGTAAACAGCAATGCATTTGCCCCATTTCCTTATCAGCCTGCTACTTCTGCCCAGACCTTATTCTCCATCTGCTTTCCTCTTTCTCATTTTAAAGAGGCAACAGGACTGAATCCAAGGTCAAACCAGCTTTCATTTGGACCTTAGCCACTTATGCTGCTTAGATCTCCAGCACTCTCTCCAGCACTCTCACCACAGGCTGCTAGGACCATCCTAGCCTAACCCCATGCTCCATATTCAGTATGATACTTGCTGCCAGATGGAGACTGAAACAGTTTGTCTTAGCATTACTGCAATCAAGTCACAAAATCAATTTCAATATAGGAGAGCTGATGGACTGGCATTAAAGTTCAGGCAGAAGGAGGACATGAGGGATCACTGTCTTCATCCCAGTAAAAGCATGCTCAATGCCCCATGAAATCAAGGCATTGGAGCTGCCTCTTTATCCTAAGCAGCAGATTTGCTCATTCCTTTACTCTTGGCTCAGATTCACTTTTCCAGCTGTCACCATCTAGGATCTGCAGGACCTGTGCTGTGGGGCTCTTCAGCTTGGAGAGGAGGAGCTTGAGAGGTGACCTTATTGATGTTGATAAAGATGTGCAGGGTGAGTGCCCAGAGGCTGGAGCCAGGCTCTGCTGGGGGATGCCCAGTGCCAGCACAAGGGGCAGTGGTGGAAGCTGAGGCAGAGGAAGTCCCATGGAAACAGGAGGAAGAGGGTTTTTTTTCCCTGTGAATGTGCCAGAGCCCTGGAGCAGGCTGCCCAGGAGGTTGTGGAGTTTCCCTCTGGAGATATTCAAGACCCACCTGGCTGTGTTCCTGTGTGATCTGTTCTAGGTGCTCCTGCTCTGGCAGGGAGGTTGGAGTGGATGATCTCTGGAGGTCCCATTCAGCCCCCAGCATTCTGTGGTTATGTGAATACAAGCACACAAACACGGTCAGACAGAGCATTACCCTCTGGCACCACGGAACCTTGCTCTCGCACAAAGGCATGGAGCAGAGAATCTGCCTTGCGTCTTAGCCACTCAGGCAGGGACCTGAGGCAAGGATGACTATGTTACAGAAGTACCACATGAACACCACCAAGTGCCACAGGAGGTCTGTGGAGAGTGATTTTTACACAGATCAGCTCAATGCCAAGCAAAAGCCACGAGATGCTCTCTAGAGCATCCCTCCCTGCCTCTCGTGAGCCCCACGGACGCGCGCTGCCGAAGCTGCCTGGTGCAGTCCGGCGTCCTGGGAAGGTGGAATCAATTACCACATCAGATGTGTGCTTAGGGAGAAGCCCTTGCTGCAAACACCCCACAAGAGAGGTATCAACTGGGCTGTTTGCTCACATGGAGCCTGTTAGTTACACAAACAGAGGGGAGGAAGATAGTGTTACAGGTGAAATCCTGCAGCTCTCCTAATGAAAGTGAATTTGTTTCCCTTCCTGTTTTTCCTGCCTGCCCCCACTGGCTGACCATTGTTAGACTGTGGCATCTACCCTGCCTGAGTGCCAGTTTTCTCCCTCCCACTGGGCATTTTCTATCTCTCCCACTGCTGTAACTCCAAGAAATTGCAATAGGAATATTCTGACTTTTCTCAGGAGCAAGACCCAAGGAAGCTGTCTGTGATGCAGGTGAGAGCTGTTTCCTGGAATCCTAGAGTTGCTCAGGTTGGAAGGGAGCTCAGAGCTCCTCTCCTCCAACCTCCACACCATGCCCAGGGACACCTCTCAGCTACACTCAGCTGCTCAGGGCCTCATCCAGCCTGGCCTTCAGCACCCCCAGGCAGGAGGCAGCCACAGCCTCCCTGGGCAGCCTGGGCCAGAGGCTCAGCAGCCTCCTGCTCAACAACTTCTTCCTCAGCTCCACTCTAACCCTGCTCTGCCTCAGCTTCAAACCATTCCCCCTGGGCCTGTCTGCAGACACCCTGAGGAGAAGTCCCTCTGCAGCCTTCCTGCAGAATCCCTTCAGGTCCTGGCAGGCAGCTCTGAGGTCCCCCCAGAGCCTTCTCCTCTGCAGGCTGCACAGCCCCAGCTCCCTCAGCCTGTGCTCACAGCAGAGCTGCTCCAGCCCTTGGAGCATCTTTGTGGCCTCCTCTGGACTCATTCCAGCAGCTCTGTGTCCTTCTTGTGCTGTGGACACCAGGACTGGAGGCAGTAATCTAGGTGGGGTCTGAGCAGAGCAGAGCCAAGGGGCAGAATCCCCTCTCTATCACTGCATTCAACCTTCATTTTTTCCAGGCAGCAAGGGGGAAGAGCAGAATTTCTTGAACAGATACCAGGATCTGACAATTTCAATGCAGAAAGCCCTGAGTACACTGAAGAGTAGACTAAACAAGGAATTCATAACCCAAGTTCTTTTTCTCCCTGCAGCTCTGTGACCTACAGATGTGCTGAGATTTGGGTGGAATCAAACTGAAAATGGGGGTGCACTCTCCTTCACACAGGGTAAATGCACCAAATATTTAGGCTGTTGAAGGAACAGGATGGGTTAAAAAGAAACAGCAGAGAAGCACAGGGTTGGGTTGGAAAGGACCTGTTAAAGGTCATCTAGTCCAGCCCCCTTGCCATGGACAGGGACATCACAGTATCACCAAGGTTGGAAGAGACCTCAAAGATCATCGAGGACAACCTGGCACCACAGACCTCATGACTAGAGATACAGGTGATGTAGATACAGATGATACAGATGACACAGATGAAGATACAGATGACACAGATGATACAGATGTAGATACAGATGATGTAGATACAGATGATGTAGATATGATAAATAATTTCCTTGTTTCTTTCCTCTGCCAGTCTGATAAACCTCTTACTGCTCTGCAGGCTCCAGGCTCCAAACAGCAAGGCAGTGAAATGCAAGCCTCTGCAGTGACTAAAATTTCCACTCCACACCCTACCCTAAACTCTCCCTACACTTCAAACCCTATCACCTGCAGCAAGAGCAAACCAAGAGGACTCTGTGATTCGCTCTTACTGCTGATGCTAGGTTTTGAAAAGCTGGGAAGCAAAGCTTCCTTTCCCTTCCAGGGCTTTGAAGCTGCATTGTCCTCTTGATGAAAGTGTTAAAAAATATGAGCTCTGCTCTTCATGTGACAATGAAACAGGGAGGGGAAAAAAAGGGGGGGAAAATAGAAAGGAAATGAAAAGTAATATCAGCTCAGCAGCATCGGTTCAGAACATTTTGGCATGGTTTATTGTTTCCTCTCATCTGCCCCCTCCTCCTTATCTCATGTCCAGGCCCATCTACAGCAGGGCTTTACATGAAAAGCTTTCTAGCCAGCCAACTGCACCTTTCTCCCGGGAGTTCCCCCTGGAATTCCTGATAACACCAAACAATGGGACTTCTTCTCTTGGCTTTTCTCTTTCAGTTACAAAGCATCATGGAAATGACATGAATTATCACTTAGAAAGTTCATCCCCCTGAGGGCATTTTGCCTTCCTTCTTGGGAGAATGCATCTGATGCAGAGCCACTGAAGGAGCTGGGGCTGGTTAGTCTGGAGCAGAGGAGCCTATGCCAGAGTCTCCCTAAGGAGACCATGGCAGCAGGAAGGTGTCTTTGAAACCCTCCTGAAGCAGATCTTGCCCAGTGCACTGCACCCTTCACCTGTACAGGGAGAGCATGCCAGCCCAAGCTGTGACTTTTCTCAGGCCACCTTTGGTGTCTCCATTCCTCTGTTGGGTTCCTGCAGAGCAACAAGAAGCATGAGCCAGGGGATTCCCCTGCCCAGAGGAAGAGGACCTCTTAAGGGCTGCTATGGGCTGCACCAGCTGCTCAGCAGGCCAATGGATGGCAGCATGTCCTGGTCAGATGCAGGCAGAGCCAAACACAGACCCCATTTCTGGGAGGCTCTCTAGCAATTCGATTACTGCAGAACGGGACACAGGCTGAAAGTGCGGCTGTGGGCTGCTGGCACTGTGCTTACAATCTCTGGCTTCAGCAGAGAGATTGACCAGAGGAAGAAAGTAGGATCAAGAAAGCTGGGGAGGGACTTCTGAGGGTGTCAGGGAGTGATAGGACTGGGGGGGGGGGGTGGAGCAAAACTAGAAATGGGGAGACTGAGATTGGATGTTAGGAAGAAGTTGTTCCCCATGAAGGTGGTGAGAGCCTGGCACAGGCTGCCCAGGGAGGTGGTGGCAGCCTCCTGCCTGGAGGTGTTTGCAGCCAGGCTGGATGTGGCTGTGAGCAACCTGCTGTAGTGTGAGGTGTCCCTGCCCATGGCAGGGGGTTGGGACTGGCTGAGCCTTGAGGTCCCTTCCAACTCTAACAATTCTGTGGTTCTATGACCCCTGTGGGATTTAGGCAGACCAAATCCTATCCCAGATTTTGTGCTGTTTTGATTTCTTTAGTCTCCTGCCAGGCCAATACTCAGATCTGCAGGAATCCCTCTCCTTCCAGCTCCACACATGCTGACAGATGCCAAAATTAACAAATCAAGACTGCATTTAATTCCAGATGAGCACATCTGAATGGCTCCATCTTAGGATAATATTTTGCATCTTCTTCAGAAGAAATGCTTGCATATTTAAACAGCTAAGCAAAAACACTTCAAAATCAATTCCTAGCTCACAAGACCATGCATCAGGCCTCCCCCTCTCTCCCCAGCCAATGTTGCTGGGTGGAAGGGGGAAATAATGAACTGGGGACAGGGATCTAGTTGAGACAGTCCAAGGGAGAGATACAGGGGTGCTGAGGGGACTGCAGCACTGCCTGGGGAGGAGAGGCTGAGAGCCCTGGGGCTGTGCAGTCTGGAGAGGAGAAGGCTGAGAGGGATCTGATCAATGCCTATCAATAGCTGAGGGCTGGGGGTCAGAAGGGAGGGCACAGGCTCTGCTCAGCTGCACCCTGGGATAGGACAAGGAGCAATGGACAGAAACTCCAGCACAGGAGGCTCCAGCTCAACATGAGGAGGAACTTCTTCCCTGTGAGGGTCCCAGAGCCCTGGAGCAGGCTGCCCAGAGAGGTTGTGGAGTCTCCTTCTCTGGAGCCTTTCCAGCCCCATCTGGATGTGTTCCTGTGTGACCTGTGCTGGGCTCTATGGTGCTGCTCTGGCAGGGGGTTGGACTGGGTGCTCTTTGGAGGTCCCTTCCAACCCCTAACATCCTGTGAGCCTTTGGTCTCCAACAGTATCAGGAAGTGGAAGAAAGTGACTGCAGGTCACTCATGGGTGAGATGCTGGCATCATAGTGCTGCCAGGACTGGGACCCCTCCAGCCACTTCCAGCCATAGGCATCAGTACAAGTGCAGGGGTGCAGGGGCTGAGCATGGCAGCCTGGGGCACTGGGGCTGGTGATCCCATGAAGTCAGGGGGACTGCCATCATTTCTGGACTGCTGTCCAGGGGCTTGGCCACAGCTGCACAGCAAGGCTGCAGAGAAGGTTATTGCACACATGCAGCCTCTCCTCAAGGATGACTTCCTAAACATTGCACCTCTTGTATTGCTTTTAGTGCTTCTTCACCATGCAGATCTTCTCTTTTTCAAAGGCAGGTGCAGCATGGTGAGGTCTCCCCAGGGGCAGCACTGGATGGCTCTTGCTGAAGCTCAGACCTGACCTGCATCATCTCTAAGTCATTTCATAGACTCATAGAATTGTCAGGGCTGGAAGGGACCTCAAGGCTCAGCCAGCTCCAACCCCCCTGCCATGGGCAGGGACACCTCACACCACAGCAGGTTGCTCACAGCCACCTCCATCCTGGCTGCAAACACCTCCAAGGATGAGGCTTCGACCACCTCCCTGGGCAGCCTGTGCCAGGCTCTCACCACCCTCATGGGGAACAACTTCTTCCTGACATCCAATCTCAATCTCCCCATTTCTAGTTCTGCTCCATCCCCCCCAGTCCTATCCCTCCCTGACACCCTCAAAAGTCCCTCCCCAGCTTTCTTGGAGCCCCCTCCAGATACTGGAAGGCCACAATTAGGTCTCCTCAGAGCCTTCTCTTCTCCAGACTGCACAACCCCAACTCCCTCAGTCTGTGCTCACAGCAGAGCAGCTCCAGCCCTCTGCTCATCCTCCTGGCCCTTCTCTGGACACCTTCCAGCACCTCCAGATCCTTCCTGGCACAGAGGCTCCAGACCTGGCCCCAGAGCTCCAGCTGTGGTCTCAGCAGAGTGGAGCAGAGGGGCAGAATCCCCTCCCTGCCCTGCTGGCCACACTTCTCTTGCTGCAGCCCAGGCTCTGCTTGGCTCTCTGGGCTGCAAGTGCTCACTGCTGGCTCCTGTTGAGCTTCTCATCCATTTCAGATGGATCTGAGGGGAGGATTTGGCAATAATTCAAGAGGTTTGAGTTCCTTGTTGGGGAGTCAGCTGAGTCTGTAAACCCATCCTTGACCATTCTGTTTGAATGCCCCCCTGCCTACCCCAGCCTTCCCTTCCCAACAGTTCTAAAGGGATAGCAAAGCCAAGGCTGTGGAGTGTCTCAGGTCCCAGGGACAGGGCACCAGTCACCAAGCAGTGAAGGCCTAAATCCCCAGGAGCTTATACATATGCAGCAGAAAGGGTGGCTTGGATGTCCAAACAAACAAACAGGATTTGAAACAGCAGGGCTATGCTTGGGCAGGGAGGGAAGGGGTTTCTGTCCTCCCATCTTACACAACCAAACTTCAAAAGCCAACCCCCCTGTGAAAGGCTCCTGGGTCATGCAGACCACTGGGCTGAGCAGGACAAAGCCTTTCTTCTGCCTGAGGGGAGGCACAAAACCCACCCAAACCCCCTCCGTTTGGAAGCTTTGGAAGCAATCCCTGCTCTCAGTTTGCAAAGTGCAGATCAGGACAGTCGGTAACAACACAGAGCTGTGGAGCAGGGGGGCATTATTTACATCAGTAAGGTAAGCAGGATTTGACCCAGCCTCCCCATGAGCCCTGTAGATAGCATTGTCCTGTCAATTCTCACTCCCCACAGCAATGAAGGCAGATAAATGGCTTCCTGCCATATGGCATCGCCTCCTTTACAGGAGATCATGTGGACATTGTCAGTGGCCTCTGCAGGCTCTGGAGGGAAGCTCCCACTTTGCTCCACAGCCTAAACTCCAAAGTGTCATCCAAACCTGCCATGTGCTTCGAGGGCTCTGCTGAAATAGCCAAAGGTGTCCTAGGTACGGGCAGCAGAAGAAGACCTTTGTGTTAGCTGGGAGGTTCAGGACCTTCAGCCCTCCCCACTTGGCGGAACAGAGCTCTGCATGTGGTCGCTGTGATAGCTCAGGGTCATTATTGCCTCTTTTCAGTGGGCAAGGAGCTCTGTAAATGGTATTTAGAGGCATTTGGGACAATTTCAGGGAGACCAGAGGCCAGCCTAAAGTTTTGAATACCACCTGCTATCACAGGGCTTAGACCAGCAAATGAATAGCAGAGCTTAGCCTGTTAGATCTTCCTCATTGCTTCCCAGGCTGTGCTTTATCCATAGACACTTCCTCTCATCATCTCACAGGGTGTCAGGGGCTGGAAGGGACCTCCAGAGATCATCCAGTCCAACCCCCTGCCAGAGCAGCACCATAGAATCCAGCACAGGTCACACAGAACACATCCACACAGGGCTGGGAAGGTTCCAGAGCAGGAGACTCCACAACCTCTCTGGGCAGCCTGCTCCAGGGCTCTGGGACCCTCACAGGGAAGAAGTTCCTCCTCATGCTGAGCTGGAACCTCCTGTGCTGCAGTTTCCATCCATTGCCCTTTGTCCTACCCCAGGGTGCAAGTGAGCAGAGCCTGTCACCTCCCTCTTGACCCCCAGCCCTCAGCTATTGATAGCCATTGATCAGATCCCCTCTCAGCCTTCTCCTCTCCAGACTGCACAGCCCCAGGGCTCTCAGCCTCTCCTCAGAGGGCATCTCCTGCCCCTCAACTACAGGCTAGCTCGTTGTGATGTGTTTCCTGACTACATTGCACCAAAGGTCAGACAAAATAAATGCTATTACCCAAGCTTGACTCAGGGAAAGAGCAAATGTGCAAGGAAAGCACTGCTCCCCTCTTAGTCATGACATAAAACTCTGTGGAGTGTCACCCCTCAGGGAGAGACCACTTTATGTTCTCACTGTGTGTAACATTTACCCTGCCAAGAAGCAGCTGATAAACTCCAATCTCTCCTCTCAGCGTGAGCTCCTTAATGCCTCTGCTTCATTTGTTCATCAGCACTTTATGAGGAAAGCAAACACAAACACTCTCTGTTTGCCCACTGTCAGCAAGGGCATCCCAAGGCTTCCTGCCGCCAGCGGCGCTGCTACCACCCTTGGAGCAGAGGCGATGGCAGCTTCCTCCTGCCTCTGCCTCTGCAATGGCCAATCCTCAGAGCTGGCATCCCAGGGAGCTTAATCAAAAGGCAGAGGACACCCCAGGGCGTGTGTTATTGTCTAATAAGAGCAAGCAGAGCACGCTGCTAGCACCAGTGTCAGGCTAGCCTCAGCGTTTCTGCCTGCTTGGGCATCCCTTGGAGGAGCCCTGCTGCTCTTCTGGGGCAGAGAGGGTTGCAGACATCAAAAGCAGGCTATGGCCATCACACAGACACTTCTAACAAGGTAAAAATTACAAAGACATCCTCAGCCTTCCCCTCTGGTAACAGTTTTCTCCCTCACATGAGTCTGTAAAAGAACCTTTATGCTTTCTCCTTTCAGCTCAGTCTACCAGCTGCTACAGCAAAGCAGTGCAACACTGCCCCGGGAGCTGCCCAGCGAGGAAGAGGAGGAGAGGCAGAAGGGTGCTTGGGTTAAAACTCATTTTGTTGTGTCTTTGAAGCTCAGCTCTGTGAGAGCAATGCAGCAAGTACCATCTGTCCCTCAAACTGGGCAGCAGTCTATGTGCATATAAGCTGCAGCACAGGAGGTTCCACCTCAGCTTGAGGAGGAACTTCTTCCCTGGGAGGCTCCCAGAGCCCTGGAGCAGGCTGCCCAGAGAGGTTGTGGAGTCTCCTTCCCTGGAGCCTTCCCAGCCCTGTGTGGTTGTGTTCTGTGTGACCTGTGCTGGATTCTATGGTGCTGCTCTGGCAGGGGGGTTGGACTGGATGATCTCTGGAGGTCCCTTCCAACCCCTGACATCCTGTGAGCCTGTGCTGTGCAATTTCTATATGATCAGCACAGTGGGTTCCCCTCCAAGTGCCTTCTTTCCTTACTTTCTGCTTTCTTCTTGTCCTTTTTGCCACTCCCTCCTCATGTGTTTTTTTTTCCCTCCACTGTAAGACCATCCTAAGACTATTTTTCTTCCTTGTTTTTAGCTGCTTGACTGGATAGGTGTGGAGTACTTAACCCCATTCTGAGCCCAGCTGTGCGTGTGTCTGAGAAGAGAGGGGCAGTGGAGATGCAGCTGGGAGCCACCTAGCTCCTGCATGCTTGGCTCATCCAGCATCTCTCTGAAGAGATGGAGGGAACAGGTTTCACAGAATCACAGAATGTTAGGGGTTGGAAGGGACCCCCAGAGAGCATCCAGCTCCAACCCCCCCTGCCAGAGCAGGGTCACCCAGGGCAGGTCGCACAGGAACACACCCAGGTGGGTTTGGAGAGCCACCACAGAAGGGAGACCCCCCACAGAAGGGAGACCCCCCCACAGGGCTCTGCCACCCTCACCCTGGAGAAGTGTCTTCTCACGTTGAGGTGGAACCTCCTGGGTTCCAGCTTGTACCCTCATGGTTTGTATGAAAGGTGGCTAAGAGCACTCACCTGTCTCCATCCCTCAGCTAAGAGGCAGCATGGCAAAGGTGCTGGGGAGGGCATTCACAGCCCACAGGGGTGCTCCTGTGCCCAGATGGAATCAGGAACTGCTTGCACTCCTCCTCACTGAGTGGTGAAAGTGAGAGAGGATGCACACATGTGGCTGTAAGTGCTATGATGAGGGGAAACACTCTGCTGAGTCCTCTTTATACCATTCCTAGGCAAAGGGAGACCTAAAGATCTCTGCACCTTGCCTTTGCATCAATTAACTAATTAACAAGGGGAAGAGGGGAAAAAAATAGAAGTGTCCTGGGCAGACCTGTAGCAATGTCATCATTCACAACAGCTGAGTGCCAAGGTGTGGTCCCAGCACACCAGCACCACAGAGCTCCTTCTCCTCCATAGCTACAGCATGGCAAGATGCATCTCCAGCCCATGCCCTGGCCTGCAGCATCCAGCAGGAGCAGGGAGGGGATTGTCCCCTGGCACTCAGCTCTGCTCAGGCCACACCTGCAGTGCTGTGCCCAGTTCTGGGCAGCTCAGCACAAGAGAGATGTGGAGGTGCTGGAGCCAGGGCAGAGCAGGGCAAGGAAGCTGGGAAGGGCCTGGAGAAGAAATCTGATGGAGAGCAACTGAAGGAGCTGGGGCTGGTTAGTGTGAAAGAGAGGAGGCTGAGGGGAGACCTCCTGGCTGCCTACAGCTCCCTGAAAGGAGGCTGTGGAGAGGCTGCTGCTGGTCTCTTCTCCCAAGCAATTAGTGACAGAACAAGATGCAATGGCCTCAAGCTGTGACTGGGGAGGGTTAGACTGGGCAGTAGGAAACATTTTTCCCATCAAGTGGTCAGGGCTTGGAATGTGCTGGGCAGGGAGGTGGTGGAGTCCCCAAGCCTGGCTGTGTTTGAAGGTGGTTTGGCTGTGGTGCTTGGGGCTCTGGTTTAGGGGTGAGCCTTGCAGAGCAGGGCTCATGGTTGGCCCTGGTGCTCCCGAGGGTCGGTTCCAACCTGAGTGTTTCTGTGATTGTGTGCCCATTCTACACACTGTGCATGCATGCAGCTAGCAGGCTAAGGTGTCACAGCCTCTCAGAAGCAGTGGGAAATGTGATGTGGAGAGCACTCTTCATGGCAGAAGTACCTTCTGTAGAGGTCTTTTTTGTCTGAAGTCGATTCTAGAGTGACTTTTTAAAGGGACTTTTGCAGTCTGTATCAGTGTGGAGCTCTGACTCCCAGGCAGGCCTCAAATCTCCATCTTTTCAAGTCCGGTACCAAGTGTTGCTCCCAGGTGAGTTTTATGCAGTTTAGCATTACCAAAACATCCTCGAGCCTTAAAATGCCTCCTGCTGTCACTTACTGGCAGCCAACTCTGCTTAAATGTACCCAGAGACATACACCCATGCAGAGGTCCAGTTACAAAACAAAGGAAAAGTGAGCAAAATACATGGAATAAGGAAAACTAACACAATGCAGGCACGGCTCAGCAGTTCTCCTTGGCTGCGTTTCTGGTACTGCCAGAGACCAAATTCTCATCAGATATTGGGGAGGGAGGGAAGGGAAGGAAATCCATGACAGATTGTGCTGTGAATTCCTCAGCCTGGAGTCTTGTTTGTGATTTATCATTGCTGAGCCCTTATCAAGCACTGATTGAGTCTTTCCTCTCCCAGCCCTCGAGGGTGGCAGTCTCTGGTCTCCCGCGGCTCCCTCCCGGACGACCAGCTTCTCTAAATGCTAATCAGATGATATGGACCTCTCTGTGATCTTGTGAAGGGCTCTATCAGCAGTTTGGTAGAAACACTGCCATGTAAAAATGATACTCCCCTGTCATCTCTCAGAGGTGTCTGCCAGGAAGCAGGGGAGAAACACAACATCAAATGGTTTGTGCCTTGTCAGCCCCGACGGTTCCCCCTGGGATGTGTTGAAGTGTGGACAAATCCTTACCTGCCAGGGCTTGGTGCAGAACTGGGGCTCCTGCGAAGGAGAGAGGTGGTTCAGAATGCATGGATTGTGTTTCTTTGTTTGCCAGACTGAATTAAGCTCAGTCTAAAGTTCCCAGAAAGGGTAGTCTGGGGGCCCAGGTCCTAGCACTGTTGGTTTTCTCATGGAAGGTTGTTGCAGGCATCTGCAGGCAACAGGGGCTGTACATTTTCAGCACACAAGCAAGCAGAGCAGCAGTGCTCCTAACAACACAGCCAGGCAGCTGCTCCTCAGTGCAAACTGCCAAGCTAAGGGCAGAGGAGGAACTTGGCTTCTCCTCTTGAGGGCCAAAGCTCCTTGTGATGAGGATCTGGATGGTACAAGAGGTGCAAATGGGACTCCATCCCCAGCTGCTGCCCAAGCAGTCCTTAGAACAGAGAAAGGCCAAAGGCTGCCTTGAGAGCTCTGTGTCTGCCCAGCACCTCCACCATGTCACATCCCCCAAGGGCTGCCTCTGTGGTGTGATATGATAGATCTCCCTGGGCATCAGCTGGGACACAGCCTCTCTGAGGCCTCCTTGTGCAGAGCCTGTGGGCACTTTTCAGGTGCTGCCTCAAGCTCAGTGGGTTGCAGCTCCCTGTCATGGACAAAGGTTCTGACCAGATCAGTGCAATCTCCACTGAGCCAATATCCAATGGATAATGTAACATACAAGATAACCCAAATGCTGGGCACTGCCTGCTCTTCCCTCTCAGATGCCCTTCCCTACTCTGCAAGGTGCCCAGCCTCAGCAGAGGAGTGTCTGCTAGCCTGGCTCTCAGCACTCACCACCTACCTACAGACCTTGTGCAAGTTGACACAATCACAGAATATACATCTGGTTGGAAGACACCTCCAAGCTCATCCCTTCCAAACCCCTAACCCAGCACTGAAGGGTCACCACTGAACCATGCC